>NC_086444.1:1205998213-1206360713 GCF_028390025.1 Pseudophryne corroboree
GATAGCAGTATTTGAATAGGAACAGGAGTAGTATGTCGAAGTACCGGCAAATATAAAGTACTTTTACGGGTTGAATCTGAGGAACACAATATCCATCGTTTCATTCCTCCCGGTACTGTAAGTATACAGTGATACCACCCAGCCGCTAGAGGACAACGGGGACTGAGTATGTGGAAGTTGATCACTTTGCAGGGATCGGAAGGTGTCCTGGAGGAGTCCTATTAATCACCATTAGGGTAATAGGGATCTACTAAACCGGAGATACACTACAAGTGAGATTTTGGTACATAGCTATAAGGAAACCAAGCAGAGACTACAAGTGTAGGATCATCAATATTATCTTACTGACAATACCTTCTGGGCCCCAACTAGTGCACCAACGTATTACTCGAGTAACTGTGTGGCATTTAGCTCCCATATCAGTATATCACTAATTTTATAATAATAATCTTATTGAGTATTGCACTACCTTTTGGTAGCTGAGAGTTTTTTAGTAACCGGTTCCAATGTTTTTTTTGTAATGCATGCAAACTAAATTGTATAGGAAAGGGCATATCTATATATGTTATACTATCTATATAAATATAAAAATTTGAACATAGCATTACTACTGTTGATGTTATTGTCTAAAGAGAGGGAGTATATTATTACTTACTGAAAACACTTACCTGTATTAAGGGATTCGGGATCCTATCGATGGAGGTGATCTGGAAGACAAAGGCGAAACAATCCAGGTAAAAAAAATAAACTCAGTAGGTGTAACTCAGTCCAGTATAAGGATCAAGGGTAAAAATTAAGAATTAACTTAGGGTTTCCCAAGCTCACCCCGATTATATTGAAAGCTTGGGTGGAGGCACTCTTTAATACACAACCTAGTAACTCTATACCCCAGGATGTACAGGTCAGGGGAGGGTTACATTTTGGAGGCACTGCTGAGATCTCTGACCTTTAACCTTTTCAGTATCTTCTGATTACCCAATACAGGGCATAATTTATGATGGATCCGGTAAATGGTAAGGATGTTTATAAATGGTGTGTAGAAAAGGGAGTAGACAGCCGATGCAGTTTCGGAGTGGGAGGAAACTTTGATGGAGTTAGTGACGAGTTGGTACTGAAGCAAATAGTCAACCTATATGGGGTACAACAGCCACATGTGGTAGATAGATGGAAGGGTTCATTGGGAGACACGGTAGTATTATTAATCAGCAATAATGCTAGTTTGGATCCGATATTGTTACCCCGCATGATTGTGGTAGAAAGCACCCCAGCAAGACGCATGCAAATTCTTTGGCCCGAAATGATTGCAGATGTGGGAGAAGGAGATAGCCCTGACACGTTTCCCCCAACTGAGGGTACTGGGGGTATGGGACCATCTAAATCTCAGGGTGTGAATACCGACACAGCAAGTAGTTCATCTGCTGAAGCAGTAGTAGACAAAGTTGTGAGTCAATTAGAAAGGTGGCAATTTGAAGGGGGGTACCGTCGTCTGAGAATATTCTCCGGGATCACTCCTGTGCCGGCTGGTGAGGAAGGATATGAGATGTGGAGAGAGGCTGCAGTTCAACATTCAGAGGAGTGGCAATGCCCCGACCACATGAAACGGCAAAGGGTAGTGGAGAGTTTGAGGGGACCCGCAATGGGAGTTATTCAAGCCACTAGAAGAAGCAATCCCCAAGCGACACTTTGTGATTATATAGAAGCTTTAGACTTCTCTTATGGGACTTTAGAGGATGTTGGAGATCTATTGGCCCGATTGAATAATACTTACCAGGAATATGGGGAGACCTTGACCCATTATATTTATCGGGTGGATAGGCTCATATACAAGATTATCGACAAAGGGGGAATGGACAAGGCACAAGCAGATGATCGTCGGATTAAACACGTATTAAAAGGGGCACTCACCAATAGCCCTGTAGCACAAAAACTAAGATGTACCATTTGCAAGACCAGTCCACCTACATTAAATGACCTGGTAAGGGAAGTAAAACTTGAAGAGGTCCAAATCGAGAATCGAGAAAAGACCATCAAGAAGGTGAAAATTGTGGTACCTGCTCCTGATAAGTCCTCGTTGGATGAGAGATTATTAACATTAATAGAAGAGCAAAATAAGAAAATTGAGCAGCTGATTGCATTACAGTCCAGTAATAGCACTCAACCGTATAGGCCTCCTGGAAGTTCTGGCCTAGGTCGAGGAATGAACCGGAGAGGAGAGAATCGGGCTCCATTAATTTGTTATGCTTGTGGCCAGGTGGGACATCGCGCCTTTGAATGTCCGTTTACAGATCATGAACGACAGGATAACCGAGGTTACAATCGACGGAGAACGGAGCCGTCGGAAAACTTCAACGGGAGTTCTGTGACCCCCTCTCAGACTCCCCAATCATAACAGTAAATGCCATGGGGAGTGCTCAATGGTCAGATCAGATCCCTGATAGTTTAATGGGGCCAGCTCCAGTGGTCAAAGCTCTGGTGAATGGACAGGAATGTATGGTATTGCTGGATAGTGGTTCGCAGGTCTCTATCGTGTTTGAGACATGGTATAGATCTCATTTGTCAGATGTTCCTATTCAGCCGCTTAGTGGACTTACCATATGGGGTCTTAGTGAGCAGAAGTACCCCTATCTGGGATATATTGTGACCCGAATCACCTTCGAGCCGGGGCTGAGTACTATTAATGAAACCATACCTTTAGTGCCACTGGTGTGTCCCGATTCCCCGGGGGATAATGGAAAGCTGCCGGTAATCATGGGCACCAACACTAATCTTTTCAAAACCCTCTGTGAATGGAGTGATAAGCATGTGCCCAGTGTTGAAAGCACAGTAGAGCACTATAGCGTTACTATGGTAAAGTAACGCTATATCTAAACAGGAAAACCTGACGGAACAGAGAGGAATTTCTATGGTTTTATTGTTAGAACCATGTTTCCAGGGCAGTGATATTGACTCTGAAAGAAAAGCTAAATTAATAGATCAACTTAGGCAGCGAGAGTCTGTATTTTCAAAGGAAGAATGGGATATAGGTACCGCCCATGGTGTGGAACACTCCATCCGGCTGAGTAATGATGCTCCATTCAGAGAACGGTCGAGACGACTTGCCCCGGCGGACTTTGATGATGTGAGAAAGCATCTACGAGGGTTACTCGAAAATCAAGTGATCATTGATTCAGAGAGTCCTTATGCTTCCCCTATTGTGGTGGCTAGGAAGAAGAGCGGAGGCATTCGACTTTGCATTGATAATAGAACATTAAACAACCGAACCATACCTGATCAATATACTGTGCCCAAGATCGAGGAAGCATTAGATTGCCTGCAAGGGAACCAGTGGTTTTCGGTATTGGATCTTCGTAGCGGGTATTATCAGATTCCTATGAATACCGAAGATCGATGCAAGACTGCGTTTATATGCCCAATAGGTTTTTTTGAATTCCTTAAGATGCCCCAAGGAATAAAAGGCGCCCCTGCAACATTCCAGCGAATGATGGAAAACACTGTTGGGGATATGTGTTATCGTGAGGCTTTGGTGTATCTGGATGATGTCATTGTGTTTGGGCGGACGCTAGAAGAACATAATGATCGGCTATTGAAGGTTTTAGATCGTATACAGGCACGGGGGTTGAAACTATCTGTGGAGAAGTGTAAATTTTGTCAGTCGGTGGTAAGTATTTAGGGCATATTGTTAGTCGTAATGGAATATCTACTGATCCGGACAAAGTTAAAGTGGTCCAGAATTGGCCCAGGCCAAACCACCTTCATGACTTACGGTCATTTCTAGGGTTCTGTGGCTATTACAGAAAATTTGTACAAAATTATTCTACCATTGCCCGACCATTGACAGAGTTAACTCGTGGTTATCAGCCATGCCAGAAGAAAAAGAATGCGAGGCAGAAGAAAGAAGGAAGATATTTCAAACCTCATGATCCATTTGGTGAAAGATGGGATTCAAGTTGTGAGACAGCATTTAACAAATTAAAGAAGAGTCTGACTAATTCACCTGTCTTAGCGTATGTCAATCCTCTACTGCCTTATGAAGTGCATATTGATGCCTCTTATGCGGGTATAGGGGGAGTCCTCTATCAGTTGCAAGACCAACAATTGAAGCCCATCTTTTATATTAGTAGGGGTTTATCCGCTGGAGAAAAAAACTACCCAGTACACAAATTAGAATTTTTGGCATTAAAGTGGGCCATAGTGGATAAATTTCACGACTATCTGTACGGTGTTCCTTTTACAGTTCAGACTGATAACAATCCCCTTACTTATATTCAAACTACTGCCAAATTGGATGCCACCGGTCATCGGTGGCTGGCTGCTCTGTCAAACTGATTTTACAGTTAAATATCGTCCTGGGGGGTCCAATATGGACGCTGATGCATTATCTAGGCTGCCCCACACTGCTATGGATCCCAGTGCAGACGAATTGATTGAAGTACCAGCGGCCACTGTCAAAGGACTGTGTCATCACATTACCTACTCGTGTAGAAATGGGGGTCCAGCAATAGCCTGGATGGGAGCATCTGAATTGGCACTACCCCCATTGTATTGTTGTGTAAGCACCGTTGGAGTAAATGAACTTGAGATGGTGGACAAAGAGCAGATGGCGAAGCAGCAAGAGAAGGATTGTGATTTATTACCCATTAGACAAAGGCTAGGATGTTCGGATGTTCATGGAACTACTGTGGGTTTGTCCCCGAAGTCACTAGTTTTAGTACGACAACTAAATAAGTTACGAGTGATCCAAGGTGTGGTGTACCGTCGAACTCAGAGGAGGGATGGCTCAGGAAAACTACAGCTGTTGCTACCAGAGAAATATATACCGCAAGTGTTGTATTCGTTACATGATGATCATGGACACATGGGTTATGAGAAGACAAAATCCTTAATTAATGAAAGGTTTTACTGGCCATTTATGAGTAAAGACATAGAGAGGTATTGCCGGACCTGTGGGAATTGTGTCATGAGGAAAAAGTTACCTGAAAAGACAGCACCCATGATGAATATTGTCAGTGCAGGCCCGCTAGAGTTGGTATGCATTGATTTCCTTGCATTGGAAGGACCGGAAGGGAGGGATAGTAATATCTTGGTTATCACCGATCATTTTACTCGTTATGCTCAGGCTTATCTAACGCCTAACCAGAAAGCCATTACAGTGGCCAAAACTCTATGGGAGAAATTTTTCATTCATTACGGATTACCTGCCCGTATACATTCGGATCAGGGCCGGGATTTTGAGAGTAAACTAATCCATGATACGAAAATCCCGAACTACCCCTTATCACCCTCAAGGAGATCCCCAACCGGAACGATTCAACCGAACCTTGTTGAACATGCTGGGTACCTTAGGGACTAAACAGAAACATCATTAGAAACAGTATCTAGCTCACTTGGTGCATGCATACAATTGTACACAAAATGACGCAACTGGGTATTCTCCATACTTATTAATGTTTGGAAGGGAAGCACGTCTACCGATTGATATCAGTTTAGGTAGTCTGGAAAATAAGATCGATACCACTGCTAAGACAACACACAGTCAGTATATTCAGAGACTTAAGCAACATTTGAAGGAAGCTCATCAATTAGCGCATCAAGAAGCAAAGAAACTGGGGGAGAAAAATAAACGACTATATGATTGTCATGTGAAGGAGAATCGGTTGATGCCGGGAGATCGAGTATTAATAAAATTGTTGGGATCTCGTCGAAGACAAAAATTAAATAATCGGTGGAGAGCCGATCCTTATGTGGTGGTGCAACAATTAGCTAACTTACCTGTGTACCAGTTAAAACCCGAAGGGAAATCGGGCCCAATCTTAAGTTATCACAGACACAATTTGTTACCCATTGCGCAGGACATAAGGTGGGACAAGGATGAAGAGGAGTCGTTACTACCTGGAGGGATCAATGATCCTGAACAGTCTTCAGCAATCAGGAAGACAAACGAGGATGGGGATTTAGAATCTGTAGTAGTGGATGGAAGCGATGACTATGTGGAATCAGGGTGGTATTATAAGGACCCTGTTAATATTATTAGCAGTGGAGACCAAAATAATGCTCATAGAGGTATGTCGGGGCCTATCTATAATTCAGAGATGGAGTGGAGGCCAGGTCAAAATAGAGATGAGTGGGAAGGGGTTGAGTCGTGTTATGAGCATGAGGCTGATCAATCTACTCCCAATGAAGTTGGCATGAGGGAAACAGATGGTAATAGGATCCCGCGACCACAAAGAGAACGACGACCCCCTACGATACTGACATACGACCAGCTAGGGGTCCCTAAAGAAATTCCGCTGGTGTACCAGGCTGGAATAATAATGTCATGGCCTTATTTTGGATATGATATAGACAGTCATAGATAGTCATAGACAGCTAGGATGGTACAAGAATATTAACCTACAAGCAAATAATGATTAGATGGTGATCCTCATGTCAGGGCCTATGAAATCACCAGGGGGAGAGTGTAACCCCAGTAGTATGCAGGGAGCCTATATTCATATGAACTAGATTACCCATATGTTTAGGGGAGAGCTGTGATAGATTAACTATGCATGTAATGCAGAAAACTTGAAACTAGATATGCGTAGCAAGAACCAGTATTAGTAGTTATAAATAATGTAAATATTTATATTAAAAATGTATACATAAGTTGATATAACAGAAGCATGTAAAGGGAATGATATATATGGGTCTGCATGCCTACATACTTAAGCACGCGGGAGAGTGATGGACAGGGCTCGTGGCGAGAGCTCGAGAGAGAGAGACAAAACGGGGGGGTGAGGAGGACGGTTGGTGGCGCAGTTGGAAGGACGGAGGGAGAGAGGAGAGACTGGTGATGAGTACGGGGAGGACCAGAGAAAAAGCCGCGATCGATCAAGCCGAGGAGACGGAGGGCTGCTACTGCTGTACGAGATAAGCGGGACAGCAGAAGAGAGACGGGGGAGGAGTCCGGGCCGCCCCAATAAAATATCCTTCTGACGGATCCGCCCAGCTGCTGACGGGTGTTAGCTAATGCCAGAGGGAGAATGTGCATCGTCGCGGAAATGAGCGGGGCTAATCCGTATCTATCCCCTATATTAAGGATAATACAAGAGTACATCCTACGCTCTCCAGCTACAGTGTAATCCAGAGCAGTGAGTACTATTATTTGCTCATGAGTAGAGGCAGAGATAGTGAAGAGGCAGACATTGGTACAGCTACAGTATCAGCTGTTACCTTGTATCATATTAACCCACACCAGTAAGGACATTTCTAAGATACCCTACATAACTCACCATATATATAGTATATACTGCGCCATCGGACATCATGAAGGATAGCATCGCTGGATGAATATTAGCTGTTGAGCCTGCTAGGAGTGAGGGCACTTATTATTACTGGGAATGTGTTGGTGGAATGACCCTTCACAAGCCATATCTATCCTATTGATTGCTAATAGCTCTGGATGACCTCATTTTATAACTCCTCCTGGCTAACCTAACTCGCCTGGCATGTATTGCTTACTATTATAGATGAATTATTCCAAAGATAACTTAAAGGAGTCATAGAGGAATTGTATAATTTAATAGATGTCGATGTCCGGATAGCAGTATTTGAATAGGAACAGGAGTAATATGTCGAAGTACCGGCATATATAAAGTACTTTTACGGGTTGAATCTGAGGAACACAATATCCATCGTTTCATTCCTCCCGGTACTGTAAGTATACAGTGATACCACCCTGCCGCTAGAGGACAACGGGGACTGAGTATGTGGAAGTTGATCACTTTGCAGGGATCGGAAGGTGTCCTGGAGGAGTCCTATTAATCACCATTAGGGTAATAGGGATCTACTAAACCGGAGATACACTACAAGTGAGATTTTGGTACATAGCTATAAGGAAACCAAGCAGAGACTACAAGTGTAGGATCATCAATATTATCTTACTGACAATACCTTCTGGGCCCCAACTAGTGCACCAACGTATTACTCGAGTAACTGTGTGGCATTTAGCTCCCATATCAGTATATCACTAATTTTATAATAATAATCTTATTGAGTATTGCACTACCTTTTGGTAGCTGAGAGTTTTTTAGTAACCGGTTCCAATGTTTTTTTTGTAATGCATGCAAACTAAATTGTATAGGAAAGGGCATATCTATATATGTTATACTATCTATATAAATATAAAAATTTGAACATAGCATTACTACTGTTGATGTTATTGTCTAAAGAGAGGGAGTATATTATTACTTACTGAAAACACTTACCTGTATTAAGGGATTCGGGATCCTATCGATGGAGGTGATCTGGAAGACAAAGGCGAAACAATCCAGGTAAAAAAAATAAACTCAGTAGGTGTAACTCAGTCCAGTATAAGGATCAAGGGTAAAAATTAAGAATTAACTTAGGGTTTCCCAAGCTCACCCCGATTATATTGAAAGCTTGGGTGGAGGCACTCTTTAATATACAACCTAGTAACTCTATACCCCAGGACGTACAGGTCAGGGGAGGGTTACATTATGGATTTGAATTTGCACCTTAAACCCTGAAAACTAATTCCTGGAGTGCCGTGCCTAGTTTGGAACCACTGTTCTTTACTGGATGGGACGTATATATATATATATATATATATATATTTACATATATATATATATATTTACATACAGTATATATATATATATATATATATATAAAATATATCCATGTAAGGCCACACTCACATCTTCCATAACATGTCCACTGGGGTATCACCCAAAATACTAAAAAGTATTAATTTATAGAAATATAGTAGGGGCACTTTCCAGATTTCCATATAAAGCAATTGATTTATTGATTAAAATTGCATACTCAGCTCAATTCAAACGTTTTCGGTCCATACAGACCGTCCTCAGGAGTCACTGCAATGTAGTACATATAAAATGCATTCCTCAGTTCTATCCAGCAGCATGGCTCCCATGATCTCTCATGATAGCAAAAGGCGCCAAAACGCCTACTTCAGCGTTCCACACTGGAACGCATATGACATCACATCCTGTATAACTGCAACCAGCAATCTTATTCTTATGACATCTATAACATCAATCAATATTACATCATCGCGCCATCCATCTATATACTGCCAGAGCATATACCTCCTAGTTATCTGGTACGCACCAAAACAAACCCTGCATATCAAGCGGTCACTCAGCGGCAAGCGCGGCCCGGCACTTCCAGTACTTGACACGCATCGCGTCAGTACGGAAGCAACAGTGGAACGCAAGCCGGTGCTGTGACTACACTTCCACAGTGCCATAGATATTAATACACATTGTGACACATAAATGTAGTCATTTGGCTAGCACATCAGGGATGAACATATAAAAATTAACAATATCCATCATACCAATAATTTCAAGGCAATATATTACTCAAGATCACTTTCCCACTTGTAGTGTATGAGTTTTGGATAGTAATTATGATAATAGTAGTATCGCTGATACCACCAATCATAGATAGAGGATCAACAATGGGAGATCAAAGGGAGCCAGGTGATTAGATGGGCATGTCCGTTCCTATGAAAATAATTACTATATCATGCGTCAATAAACGCTCTTTTCAATTAAATACTTAAAGAGAACTCCTCTTCAAAAGAGAGGCATGTCATAAACAGCACACATATTTTTATGCGTGATGCTCAGGGCGAGACCATATCTATAATCAAAATAGGAAGGACTTGCTCATCCCGTTACACCAGAACAGATCACAAAACAAGAATTAAAAACAACACTCTCAAAAAATAATTAAAACAAAATGAAATGAAAAAATGAAAAAAAAAGGTTTTGCATTGGTCCTAAATGAATAGATGTTATACTCAACAGGCCATAAATAATTATCGTTAACGCAAAAAAATATTTAACGCATTGGACTCATTAAGTCCATGAGGTGCTACCGTTCCAAGATTATAAATCCATCGGGCCTCATGGTCGTTCGATCACCACCTCGTTTGGGCATTGGTACCCAATCTATAACTCTACATTTGAGTGATGCCGCTTGGTGACCCATCAGCAAAAAGTGTTGTGCTACTGGTTTGACAGTATTCCCTGTAAGCAAAGCTTGATGTATTGAGCTTCTGTGATTCGTCATGCGTTCACGAAAAGTGCATGTCGTCATGCCAACATAGGCCAGTCCACATGGACAAATCAGCATATATACCACATGGTCCATTCTACAGTGAAGCTTGCATCGTATCTTCACTTGTTTACGACTTTGTGGATGTGGGAAAAGCGCTCCCTGTTAACATTGCACGACATTTAGTACAACCTGTGCATTTCAAACAGCCCGGTCTCCATTCATTTAACCAGGTCCCAGTGCCGTTGTTAGTCTGGCGAGTTGGTTGCATAAGAATTTGCTTTAAATTTCGCCCTCGTCTGTGTGCCATCATTGGCACTTCTCCCAGGGCAGCACCAAGTTGTGGTTCTGATTTAACGAGTCCGGTGCATTGTGAACGGGTTACCCGGGTCGATACGACCTGGAACCCGTTCACAGCATAGACAGAGGCGGTGCAAAGATGATCTCCCAGCTCAGCCTCTGCACCTACCCCCCATGCCACCACGGTCCACCGATCCCGATGGCAATCCGACTTGGCAAATTTGCTGGGTTGGGAAGCCAGTTGAAAAGGGTCCAATGCCGGCTCGCACCTGGAAAGGAACCATTTCCAATTCCCGGGTGCGATGTGAAAGTGGTATAACACATGTAGCAGGCCCCAATGGTCGGCTGGGCATCTTGGTCTGGGTCACAACAACATCTTGCAGCATACCCTGCTAAACTTTAGGCACACACAAACATCCATCCATTCGTTCATCCCTATCTCAGTCTCCAGGAGATAGTAGTCAGATTAAATAAAATTCAATATTCCTGGTTATGCACATTAGTTTCTCACACAGAGGTTGCCTTCTACATTGGTAGAACTACACATTTTGGACAAGAAAAAAAATTGTTTTAGGAAACAACAGAAACATTACTACAATGTGAACAGATTGTTCTATAGGCGTACAGCTTGCTAGAGAATGGTACTAATTATTATTAGTACTCTTTCTTCTTTTCCATAGCATAGGTTGATTAGTAATTTTACAAAATTAACTTAATCATCTGTATTAGCCGCATGTTCTCTTTCCACCTCCATCATTAGCATTACAATGTTATATGCTTGGTGAGAGTTTTCATCTATTAAAAGGAACAGATTTTGTCATGGGAATTAAAATGTGTACATCGAGAGACATTGCAGAACATTCAGCAGCATTGCAGTATCTCACAGGAGGGGTCTGGTGCCTCAGACGGGGAAAAGCTGTAGCAGCGTCTCACAACTCAGCTAATCAGATAATGCACATAGTGTATTCGTGGAAGGTTATTTGAAGACACAGGAGAACAAATGTCAAATGGAAATTACAGAGTGTTCAAAGCCTAAAACTACTAACAATGATATTATTATGCTAAAATATATTTTCAGTGTAGACTTTGGAATTTCATTCCACCAATTTATATTAAGTCCATTTACCATGATTCAATACAGATAATCTGCTGTACAATACATTTCACCAGATCCAATCCGATGCTCCCCCAGGCAAGTCTTTGAGGATCTCCCAGCCAGGGGTGTATTTAGGGGTCCGAGCGCCCCTGGCAAAGTAAAGGACTGGTGCCCCCCCATATTTGAAATAGGGAGGGCACGTGTGCCAAAAAGGGGTGTGGCCACTCAATAGTACCCCAATTCAAATTACACCAGAGTAGTGTGCCTTACTCACATTACACAGCATAGTAATTTACATTATTCACGTTATGCTACACAGTAGTACCTCTTATACACATTATGCCACACAGACACAGTAGTGCCCATATATATATATATATATATATATATATAGTACAAGGTTATCCACCTAGTGGAACAGATAGCACTCTCCAGACTTTATCTCAATTAATCAGCAAAAAGTATTTAATAAAGGTAAATTATTACACACCAGGACCTTTGTCAAGGAGTTACAGCAGGGGTGGGCAATTATTTCAGCTGGAGGGCCGCTTAACACTTCCAACGAATATTCGAGGGCCACACACAAAATACTCAAAAAGAGTCCCCTTTTTACACATTACGGCAGATAGCGTCCCCTTTTTACACATTACGGCAGACATCGTCCCCCTTTTTACACATTACAGCAGACAGCGCCCCCGTTTTTACACATTACGGCAGACATTGTTCCCCTTTTTACACATTACAGCAGACTGCGTCCACTTTTTACACATTACGGCAGACATCATCCCCCTTTTTACACATTACAGCAGACAGCGGCCCCGTTTTTACACATTACGGCAGACATTGTCCCCCTTTTTACACATTACGGCAGACTGCGTCCACTTTTTACACATTACGGCAGACTGCGTCCCCTTTTTACACATTACGGCAGACATTGTCCCCCTTTTTACACATTACGGCAGACTGCGTCCACTTTTTACACATTATGGCAGACTGCGTCCCCTTTTTACACATTACGGCAGACATCGTCCCTCTTTTTACACATTACAGCAGACAGTGCCTCCGTTTTTACACATTATGGCAGACATCATCCCCCTTTTTACACATTACGGCAGACAGCATCACCCTTTTTTACACATTACGGCAGACAGTCCCTACCCCCCTATCCCCTCCCTCCCCTAAACCCATATTGTAGTTTTTAACTCAGCTGCCTCCCCACCCCTAAACCTATATGGCAGCTTAAGCAGTGATCCAGGGGCTGGCAGGACAGGGGGTTTACCTGTTCGTCACAGTGGCAGACGATCCCCGCTGTCCGATGATGCCACCTGGAGTCACTGCTGATGTGGCCTCTTGCTCCCGCTCGCTGGCCGCTGCTTCTTCTCCTCACTCAGCCGCCAAGCGCAGTGCCCGCCCCCCGTGCCGCCCAGCGCGCTTGGTAACAGAGGAAATCCCGGTCAGCTGGCCTTGTGACGTGACCGGGATTTCCTCAGCGACGCCTCGTCTGAGAACAGTGCAATGACAAGCGGCCTGTCGGGCCGCTTGTCATTGCACTCTAATGGGGCACAGCGGGCCAGGCACGATCGGTCCGCGGGCCGCATCCGGCCCACGGGCCGCCTGTTGCCCACCCCTAAGTTACAGCATGGTCACAGCAGACATCATCACAGCATGGTCAGCATAATTGGGAACTGTTGTTACAGAGATGTTGCCTCACCGGCCCCCATTATATACCCAGTTCCCAATTATGCTGACCATGCTGTGATGATGTCTGCTGTGACCATGCTGTAACTCCTTGACAAAGGTCCTGGTGTGGACCGAAACGTCGGAATTGGACATTACATTGGAACTGTGAGATTACCTTTATTAAATACTTTTTGCTGATTAATTGAGATAAAGTCTGGAGAGTGCTATCTGTTCCACTAGGTGGATAACCTTGTACTGTACTATGGGTCCCACCTCTAAGTGGGTCGGACTCTGATTGGCACCCCAGTTGTTGGCAGAGTTGTGTGAGAGTGCAGGGATCTGTATGTATATATATATATATATATATATATATATATATATGGGAAGGCGTGCACACTCCTGGGAAAGTGGGCATGGCCTCACAATTTGATATAATGATATCAAACTATAAATATATAATCACACCCCCTACACATGCGCACACACAATTAGCAGCCTTACACACTATACCCACAGTAGTTCTCCTTACACATAATGTCCCCAGTATAGTGTCAGATGCACATAATGTCCCCCAGTATAGTGCCAGTTACATATAGGCCCGCACAGTGCCAGATACACATATGCCCCCACCGAGCCAGACACTCGTATGCCCCTACAGTGCCGGACACTCGTATGCCCCTACAGTGCCACACACTCGTATGCCCCCACAGTGCCGTGCACTTGTATGCCCCCACAGTGCCGGACACTCAAATGCCCCCACAGTGCCAGATACACCTATGCCCCCACAGTGTCAGATACACATATACCCCCACAGTGCCAGACACACATATGCCCCATGTTGATTTTACTATTAAAGGCAGCACTTTTAGGTAGATTCACTTTTAGAGGCGACAGCTATCCCCCCACCCCCGTGTAGTTCCTCAACAGCAGGGATGCCCATTAATGATCAAAGAATGCAGCAGCAACTGTAATTGGCGCCGGGGTCCAGCACCGCACCACAATACAGACAAGAAACTCTACATAAACTACACCCCCCAGCAGCCGCTGCTGCATACTGTGAACGTTACTGGGCATCCCTGCTGATGAGGAACTACTCGGGGTGGGGGTATAGCTGCTTCCTCTAAAAGTGAATCTACCTACTGCCCGTGGGTGGCACCTCTGGGCGGCGCCCCCCCTCGGCTGGCGCCTCTGGCGAGTGCCATCCTGGCCAATAGGAAGATACACCCCTGCTCCCAGCACAGAACACCAAGAACGATCTTGTTAGGACTCCCAATATTAGGCTGTAGCCTATGTTAGGAGACACCGCAAATACAGCAGTGAGGGGCAAAGTCAATATATTACTATATCTGTTTAAAGTCATATACAGGAATCGTCACAAGTCTTTGTCCTTTGGGAAGTTGCTAATTGCAGAAGATACCTAAAAAACTTAAGGTAACCCACTTAGGTATCTTCTGCTGTTTATATTCATCCAGAGCTGGCTCTAATCAGTATGATACCCTAGGCAATATTTTGGGTGGTGCCCTCTATCACTGCTGCTAGTTCTGCCTCTGACCCTGTGCCCCTTTCCCAGCACCATCACCCCTCACCCATAGCAGTCCTCATTTTGGTGCTCTTACCTTTTATATTTTAAATGGGAACAGTGTGCACATTTGGCGCATAGCCCAAAATGGAGTGTGTACTTTTGGGAAGGGGCATGGCCACACAATAGTACCAATACAAATTACACCACACAGTACTGCAATTTTATTCACATTTTATCATGCGATAGTGTCCCTTCTTCATGTTACATCACACAGTAGAACCACTTTAACTTATATACGTTACTCACAGAAGTGCCCCTTTTTCACATTACATCACACTGAATTGCTCCTTATTCACATTACACCACACCATATTGCTCTTTATTCACATTAGACCACACAGTAATGCCCTTTCTATACGATGTTGTACGTCACGCCACACAGTAGCGCACCTTATACACATAATGCCATACATTAGTAATGCCTTTATGCACATAATACCTCACAGTAATGCCTCTTACATATATGGCACACATTATTAATGTCCTTATAAACATAATGCACCTTACACATTATACCAACCTTAAATAATGCCACATGACACACATAATGCCCCTTTCACATGTCACACATTATTAATGCATTTATACACATGACATGCATAATGCCCCTTATACATATGCCGAACACTATTGCACAATGAACCTACCCACACACAGCACTCACACGGCCGCTAACACTGTGACCTCTGCCTTTGCTTGGATACAGATGTGTCCTCATACATCTTGCCTCATAATGCCAAGCAGCTCCCGTCCAGCTCTGCTAACATTGGGAGCCTTTATTTTTGCAGAAAATGCGTCTTATTTTCATTGTTATGAGGCTAGGACTCACAAGCAGCTTCTGCTGATTAAAATGATATGTGGCTTGCCTATATTCTGTGTGTGACTGCAGCTGTATCTGCATACGAAATGCTATGATACAGTGATTTCCAGGAATACACTGTAACATAGCACTTCGTATGTAGATACAGCCACAGTCACACACAGAATATAGGCATGCCGCACATAATTTTAATCAGCAGAATCTGCTTGTGCCCGTAGGCATTCCAAATGCCATAGGCATTTGCCTAGTTTCCCTATGCCTAGGGCCGGCTCTGTATCCATCCCTGAGTGCCGCCAACTTCCAATGTCAACAATTTGTTTTGGGAATTGTTCATAATCCCAGAAGTATATGTGAGTGCAGTATATATATATATATATATATATATATATATATATATATACATATGTGCACAAATAAGGATGCACTCACCAGACTTCTACAGGGTGAAATTGATAGATTTTAATCCAGACAGCACATACTCACAAATAGAAGGTCAACATTTCGGCTCACAGCAGAGCCTTTGTCAAGACCAGATTACCAGGTTGCCATCTCCCTCATATATATATATATATACGGTGTTAAAGATGTGCGGATCTGGTTTTCCTGATAAACAAACACACCCGAACTTAGAGGTTATGAGTTCAATCAAGTCCCAGTTCGGAATCACTTTGGGGTAGGGAAACCGATTTCTGGCTCGGGTCTGTTTTCAGTTTGGAACTCAGGTTGTGCTTTGCATGTAATCAGGATTAAATTACATGATTTTAGCTGTTATCAATTTTTTAAAAAAAATTCAATATTTATAGATTTCTATAGATTTTGAAGGAACCCAAAACCGAACCAAAAACCGAATTTGAACCAAAACACTGGAATTGAGATGTGTGGCATGCACTTTTCGTGTTTTGTGTTTTGCATTTGGTTCTGGTTCCATGCTCGTGTTTTGGATCTGAGTTGGTTTTGCCAAAACAATGCCAGTACCACTGGAATTATACGGCAGGATCACTGGAATTATACGGCAGGATCACTGGATTTATACGGCAGGATCACTGGAATTATACGGCAGGATCACTTGATTTATATGGCAGTACCGCTGGATATATACGACAGTATCAATGGACATATACGGCAGTATCACTGGACATATACGACAGTACCACTGGACATATACAGCAGCACAGGGACACCACCACTGGACTGATTGCAGGAAAACACCGCACCACTGCAGTGGTCTGGACTTATAGAGCAGCACTGCACATATGGCAGCAGAGGACAACACCACTGTGACTGGACTGATGCAGCAGAAGACACCACCACTGGACTGATGCAGCACAAGACAGCACCACTGGACTGGACTTATACAGCAGCACTGGATATATGGCAGCAGAGGACACCACCACTGTGACTGGACTGATGCAGCACAAGGCACCACCACTGGACTGATGCAGCACAAGACAGCACCACTGGAATGGACTTATACAGCAGCACTGGAGATATGGCAACAGAGAACACCACCACTGTGACTGGACTGATGCAGCACAAGACACCACCACTGAACTGATGCAGGACACTGAGGACGGAGAAACGTCCTCTCTCTACACTCTCCAATGCTGGAGTGAAAATGGCGGTGACTTGGAATCTATGGAATCCAAACCCCGTGAGAATCCGGCAGCGGGATGATGACATTTTGCCTCGTTCTGGTTTCGGAGTCAGACAGGAAAACCCGAGCCTGATTCGGATCTGGGCTCGGGTAGTGAAGTCCTGTAGGGTTCGGTTCTCTGAGTACCGAACTCGCTCATCTCTACACTGGAATATTTTGAAGCTAAAGTTGGAGTCAATACATTTCTACCGAACCCAATGCCCCACAAAATTGACTCCAATGCCAAGACTCCACAGCCCCGAACCTATCAGATATGTGTGACGTTATATTGTGCATCTCTGTTGCCAGAACACAAGCAGCCAGACTTTGGACCTTATTCATGTTTGTAAGGAACTGCACAGTCGCAATAAAGCGGTTGTGCAATTCCATGTAATTAAAATTCAAATGCAGCAGGTTGCGTTTCCGGCATGCATTTGCGAGATCCGAGTGTTGCGTCTGAGGACAAGGTCTTGGAGCACCATTGTCATCATTGAAATGTTTCCGGGCACCAGTCAGGCCATCGGGTTTTCACACAAATCTCATTTAGGCCCTTTATACTTGCACATTAGTGAATACAATCATTCCTGTGATTTTAGAATTACACCTTTCTTACAAAAATAAAAAATAATCGCAATGAAAAACCTAGCGGCTTGTGATGTCTGCTGGGAGACAACTGAAGGTTTATTCTGAACTGGCTGAGAATGGCTGACCTATGTGCACTGAGCTTCCTGTCACCACAACCAACCTCTCACAGGTAAATAACTACATGACTCTCCCAACACTGTCATGGAGATTTCTCTTCCTGGGTCACGGATGACTTGGAGCGCACATTGTGACATTGCTATCAATCAGCTTGGTGACAGAAGAGACGTTGTTGTTCAGTGAATGGAAAGGACATGACATTTTCTACATGTAACTGTACAGGGGAATACAAACGGATATAGGTGGCGGCAGCCTGTACATTGCTTTATCATTCTGTGAATAAATGTCATAATAGAAAGATAGAATGTGACAGCAGATAAGAACCATTTGGTCCCTCTAGTCTGTCCAGAAAAATAGAGATGTTTCTTCTTCACATCTCTATTTTGTTGCTCTGTACTATAATTTGATTTAAACTATCTCCGATATAATAGCCCAGATCTGTGACTCTGTGACTGTGTATATAACGCTGGGCGTGGCTAGAAGCTCTCATTGGGTTAGCAGCAGGTCTATCACACCCAGTCCACAGCTGATTGGGCGAGAAACGCCCTCCCACACAGGTTACATCCAATGGGAGGCTCTGCCCTTTGGCTGCTGTGTGTTCCCAGAGCAGGATTAACAATGGAACTGATGGAGCTGCAGCTCCAGGCCCACACCCCAAAATAGGCCCCCTGCATCTGCAGCAACATACCCTCCAACACTTTATACTAGTGATGAGCGGGTTCGGTTCCTCGGAAACCGAACCCCCCGAACTTCACACTTTTTACACGGGTCCGAGGCATACTCGGATTCTCCCGTATGGCTCGGTTAACCCGAGCGCGCCCGAACGTCATCATCCCGCTGTCGGATTCTCGCGAGATTCGGATTCTATATAAGCAGCCGCGCGTCGCCGCCATTTTCACTCATGCATTGGAAATGTTAGGGAGAGGGAGTGGCTGGCGTCCTCTCCGTGTATTGTTGATGCAAATATTTGTGCTTGCTTTACTTATTGCTTAATTGTGGAGACTGGGGAGCAGCTGTATATTAATATAGGAGGAGTACAGTGCAGAGTTTTGCTGATCAGTGACCACCAGTTTTATCCGTTCTCTGCCTGAAAAAAACGCTCCATATCTGTGCTCAGTGTGCTGCATATATCTGTGCTCACACTGCTTAATTGTGGGGACTGGGGAGCAGCTGTATTATATAGCAGGAGTACAGTGCAGAGTACAGTGCCTCCCCTGTCATTAATGATTACAGTAATACAAAGTAGATACTTATGACACATATTCTGTGTCATAAGCAGTGGCGTAACTAGAAATTTTTCTCCCCAAGCCAAAAAATTCTTCGGCGCCCCCCCCCCCCCCCCCATAGCCCCCATACTTGGCACTAGTAAAGGGAGAAATATGCAAAAGAGGTGTGGCTTCATTGGAATGGGCGTGGCTTCACGTAAAGGGGCGTGGCATTGCAGGAAAAGACTACCTTATACCCCAGTTTTGCAACCTGCATGCCCAGACGTTAGCCACCACAGGAAAGAAAAATAATCCTGATTCATGCCCCTTACATTATTTGTCATTTTTCCTCCTTATAGTAATGCCCAGTATACATTATTCCACATACTGCAATGGCCTTAGCCATTATGCCACACACAACAATGCACATGACACAATATGCACACACTGTAATGCCCCCGACACATTATGCCACACACCGTAATGCCCCCGACACATTATGACAGGAATCCCAATGCCCGTTATACATTATGCTACACACCGTATCTGTGACACAGTATGACACATACCGCAATGCCCGTTATACATTATGCCACACCGCAATGACCCCGAGACATTATACCACAATGCCCGTGATATAGTATACAACACACAGTAATGCCTGACACATTATGACACACACCGCAATGTCCGTGATACATTATGCCACACACCGTAATGCCCATTACACATTAAGTTCTACAGTAAGGCTTCTAATTACTTTTAAATTACCTGCTCGTTGCCAGGGGTTTCATGCTCTTTGTTCCATGCACGGTGCCAGGGGTTTTCATGCTCAGGGTGTCATGCTCGTTGCCAGGGGTTTCATGCACTGGGTGTCATGCTCGTTGCCAGGGGTTTCATGCACTGGGTGTCATGCTCGTTGCCAGGGGTTTCATGCACTGGGTGTCATGCTCCTTGCTAGGGGGTAGTGCTTGTTGCTAGGGCTGTGCTCCCAGTGCCACATATGCCCCCAGTGCCAGATATTCCCCCACAGTGCCAGGTATATGCCCCCAGTGCCAGATATTCCCCCACAGTGCCAGGTATATGCCCCCAGTGCCAGATAGTTCCCCACAGTGCCAGGTATATGCCCCAAGTGCCAGATATTCCCCGACAGTGCCAGGTATATGCCCCCAGTGCCAGATATTCCCCCACAGTGCCAGGTATATGCCCCCAGTGCCAGATAGTCCCCCACAGTGCCAGGTATATGCCCCAGTGCCAGATAGTCCCCCACAGTGCCAGGTATATGCCCCCAGTGCCAGATATTCCCCCACAGTGCCAGGTATATGCCCCCAGTGCCAGATAGTCCCAACAGTGCCAGGTATATGCCCCCAGTGCCAGATATTCCCCCACAGTGCCAGGTATATGCCCCCAGTGCCAGATAGTCCCCCACAGTGCCAGGTATATGCCACCAGTGCCAGATATTCCCCCACAGTGCCAGGTATATGCCCCCAGTGCCAGATAGTCCCCCACAGTGCCAGGTATAAGCCCCCAGTGCCAGATAGTCCCCCACAGTGCCAGGTATATGCCCCCAGTGCCAGATAGTCCCCCACAGTGCCAGGTATATGCCCCCAGTGCCAGATAGTCCCCCACAGTGCCAGGTATATGCCCCAGTGCCAGATAGTCCCCCACAGTGCCAGGTATATGCCCCCAGTGCCAGATATTCCCCCACAGTGCCAGGTATATGCCCCCAGTGCCAGATATTCCCCCACAGTGCCAGGTATATGCCCCCAGTGCCAGATAGTCCCCCACAGTGCCTGCTCCTCTCCCCCTCCTTTGTTTTGGAGGGACACGGAGCACACAGCGCGCGCCCCCCTGTGTCCCTCCTGGCTTTCCGGCTGTCTAATAAAGGAAGTGCCGGTTCGTGAGCCAATCAGAGCTCACGAACGGCACTTCCTGTATTAGACAGCCGGATAGCCAGGGAGGGACACAGGGGGGGCGAGCACTGTGCGCTCCGTGTCCCTCCTTACAGCGGCGGAGGGAAGGAGACCTGCAGATTGACATGCGGACGCTCGTCCGCATGTCAATCTGTTCTAAGTCAGTGGCGCCCCCAAGCCACCGCGAGGGCTGCGGGGGCAGTAGTTACGCCACTGGTCATAAGTATCTTCTTTATAGTATTCTAATAATTTTAAGGCATAAAATAAGCTTGGGAGGCACTGATAGCAAGTGCCTCCCGTTGACAACGGTAACAGGATAGAGCGGGGGGCGGAGCCAAGCACTGGGCTCTAAAAGCCCATTGAAAAAAAGCAGTGAAAGCGGCACTTATACATGTGCCTCGTTGACAGGGACGGGCTTCCCCTGCCAGCAAGGCACATGTGATTGGACAGCAGATCCAGTGCTGGATACTCTGATCCAATCACAGATACGAAGACCGGAGCAAGGCTCACCTCTCTTCATTCCCCCTGACACCTGTCCTGCTGGGGGTGATGTGAGCCTTCCTGACGCCCGGTGCGTCCATTACACCGCAGCTGGCAGCGCCGGGGATGCCGGAAAGCAAGGTACAGATAATTAGCGGCGCCGAACCTGGAGGCAGTGGCGGAGGTAAGCTGGGAGTGCATATTGCAGCGGCACTTGCCAGGGGCGCTGACAGAGGGAGGAGCGCCGCCCGGCTGTGCCACCCACGGCCATGAGGCATCATGGGAGCTGTAGACCGACCCGGGTGCTCAGCTAGGTGCCGGAGGCCACAGAACGGTGATTAGAGAACTACATTTCCCAGAGATCTCTGGGAACTACATCTGGCTGCTGTCCGATTTTGTTACTTGGTTCGCAGGGGGCTGGCTGAGGGGGGCTTCTCTGGCTCCGCTCATCATAAGGGGGAGACTGCAGGAGGAGTAGGACAGTGCTGGGGCTGCCCTAGAAGCAAGGCAACAACGGCAGCTTCCAGGTACTGGTCCTGGGGCATGACGATATGGTATAACGGGGCTTAAAATAACAGAAGAAAACACTGCAGTCTGTATACTGAAATTAATATTAATTGATCAAGTGCGGCACAGATGGGGAGGGGAGGGAGAAGGGAATATATGGTGGTGTGTGGGACAGAACTGTGTAGGTCATGAATTGTTGTTACAGTATAGTACCCCCAATTCACATTACGACATACAATTTACCCAGTTCATATTATACCACATTACAATGAGCAGGTCTAGGGGCGTAACTTATTTTTTCTAGGACCCAAGGCAAAAGTTTGTAAGGATGTAAGGGCCCCTATGTATCACCCAATGGTGTAAAATGTATATAACACATTTAACTGTGACAGGGAAGGTGGCTACTTTTAGCTTTGGGCCTGATAGCAAACTGCACTTTCTGCACCTATGGTAGCTAGGCCCTTGCCTGTGGGCACTGTAGAATGACATGTCAGATTGCTACTTAATTAGATGTTCTAGATTGCATCCTCAGTCGGAGGTGGTCCCGATCATTGTTTACCTGCAACGCATTAGCGGAGCAGTGAGAATTTTGTTAATGTTCATACCTATGTAAAACTGGTTTTAAGTGTAAATATGATTTTAGAAAAAGAGGCAGTTCTTCTAATTATTTTATGCTTCTGGTTTTATAAGCCCATGTACATTTGAAGATCCATTTTACATAGGGATCAATGATGCCAAATCGTAGCTGCAGACGATGCTGACTGCTGCTCCCTCGTGGGGGATGTATTCCTGTGTGTGGCATAACATGTATAAGGGGTATTGCTGTGTGGTGTACTATGAATAAGGGGCTATAGTGTGGTGTAATATGAATAAGGGGCTATAGTGTGTGGTGTAATGTGTATAAGGGGTACTACTGTGTTGTATAATATGAATAAAGAACACTACTATGCAGTATAATGTGAGTAAGGGGTACTACTATGGAGTAATGCAAATAAGGGGACTACTGTGTGCTGTTATGTGAATAAGGGGACTACTGTGTGCTGTAATGTGAATAAGGGGACCTCTGTGTCGTGTAATGTGAATAAGGGGACTACTGTGGCTGTAATGTGAATAAGGGGACTACTGTGTGCTGTAATGTGAATAAGGGGACCACTGTGTCGTGTAATGTGAATAAGGGGACCACTGTGTCGTGTAATGTGAATAAGGGGACTACAGTGTGTTGTAATGTGAATAAGGGGCACTACTGTGTGGCGTAATTTTAATTGGGGGTACTATTCTGTGGCCATGTCTCTTCCCCACAAGACCATGCCCCTTTTTCTCTGTGCGCTGTCCCTATTTGTAACATGGGAGGCGCCAGTTCCTTACTTTGGCAGGGGCGCACAGACCAATAGATACACCCCTCAGCTGGCAGGGGAGGCTGGAGCGCAAGTAGCAGATAATCAGCGGCGCCGGACTTGAAGGCAGTGGCGGAGGTAAGCTGGAAGTGCTCTGTGCAGCGGCGCCCGGTGCTCTCCATTACACCTCAGCTGGCAGTGCGAGTGAGGCCGGAGAGCAATGTGCAGATAATCAGCGGCACCGGACCTGGAGGCAGTGGCGGAGGTAAGCTGGAAGTGCATTGTACAGCCCGGTGCTCTCCTCCTCCTTTCAGGTAGCATCCTCAGCAGCGCCCGCCTGTCACCAGGCGCTGCACAGTACGCACAGTGACCCTGGAGTCACCCATAAGTGTATGGCCCATACATACACATAAGGGGTCACATACCATCACATCTAGAGCACCTATAAGGGAGACCTCAGTACATGTACTCGGGGAATGGGGACTGGCAGCCATAATAGAATGTTGAGCTCCAAGCAGACGATGCGTGACTCCTGAGTATTACTATAACATAGTGGCTGTATAGACGCCAGTGCGTGTGCTGCCTCGCACCAGGCACATCATCCAATGTACTGGGGATGTACTGGAGAAGCCAGTGCTTCCCCAGCCATTGACCTCACCGCACGTCACTGGTTGTCTGCCTGAAAAACACTCCATATCTGTGCTGCATTGTAGACAGTATATAGTAGGAGTACAGTGCATAATTTTGCTGACCACCAGTATATAATATATAGGAGTACGGTACAGAAGGCCACTGCTGTACCTACCTCTGTGTCGTCAAGTATACTATCCATCCATACCTGTGGTGCATTTCAGTTTTGCACAGTTTGCTGAGCACCAGTATATAATATATAGCAGTACGGTACAGTAGGCCACTGCTGTACCTACCTCTGTGTTGTCAAGTATACTATCCATCCATACCTGTGGTGCATTTCAGTTTTGCACAGTTTGCTGACCACCAGTATAACTATATATATAGCAGTACGGTACAGTAGGCCACTGCTGTACCTACCTCTGTGTCGTCAAGTATACTATCCATCCATACCTGTGGTGCATTTCAGTTTTGCACAGTTTGCTGACCACCAGTATATAATATATATAGCAGTATGGTACAGTAGGCCACTGCTCTACCTACCTCTGTGTCGTCAAGTATACTATCCATCCATACCTGTGGTGCATTTCAGTTTTGCACAGTTTGCTGACCACCAGTATATAATATATAGCAGTACGGTACAGTAGGCCACTGCTGTACCTACTTCTGTGTCGTCAAGTATACTATCCATCCATACCTGTGGTGCATTTCAGTTTTGCACAGTTTGCTGACCACCAGTATATAATATATAGCAGTACGGTACAGTAGGCCACTGCTCTACCTACCTCTGTGTCGTCAAGTATACTATCCATCCATACCTGTGGTGCATTTCAGTTTTGCACAGTTTGCTGACCACCAGTATATAATATATAGCAGTACGGTACAGTAGGCCACTGCTGTACCTACCTCTGTGTCGTCAAGTATACTATCCATCCATACCTGTGGTGCATTTCAGTTTTGCACAGTTTGCTGACCACCAGTATATAATATATAGCAGTACGGTACAGTAGGCCACTGCTCTACCTACCTCTGTGTCGTCAAGTATACTATCCATCCATACCTGTGGTGCATATTAGTTTTGCATAGTTTGCTGACCACCAGTATATAATATATAGCAGTACGGTACAGTAGGCCACTGCTGTACCTACCTCCCAAGTATACTATCCATCCATACCTGTGGTGCATTTCAGTTTTGCACAGTTTGCTGACCACCAGTATATAATATATAGCAGTACGGTACAGTAGGCCACTGCTGTACCTACCTCTGTGTCGTCAAGTATACTATCCATCCATACCTGTGGTGCATTTCAGTTTTGCACAGTTTGCTGACCACCAGTATATAATATATAGCAGTACGGTACAGTAGGCCACTGCTGTACCTACCTCTGTGTCGTCAAGTATACTATCCATCCATACCTGTGGTGCATTTCAGTTTTGCACAGTTTGCTGATCACCAGTATATAATATATAGCATTACGGTACAGTAGGCCACTGCTGTACCTACCTCTGTGTCGTCAAGTATACTATCCATCCATACCTGTGGTGCATTTCAGTTGTGCGCAGTATATATAGTAGTAGGCCATTGCTATTGATACTGGCATATAATTCCACACATTAAAAAATGGAGAACAAAAATGTGGAGGTTAAAATAGGGAAAGATCAAGATCCACTTCCACCTCGTGCTGAAGCTGCTGCCACTAGTCATGGCCGAGACGATGAAATGCCATCAACGTCGTCTGCCAAGGCCGATGCCCAATGTCATAGTAGAGAGCATGTAAAATCCAAAAAACAAAAGTTCAGTAAAATGACCCAAAAATCAAAATTGAAAGCGTCTGATGAGAAGCGTAAACTTGCCAATATGCCATTTACGACACGGAGTGGCAAGGAACGGCTGAGGCCCTGGCCTATGTTCATGGCTAGTGGTTCAGATTCACATGAGGATGGAAGCACTCATCCTCTCGCTAGAAAAATGACAAGACTTAAGCTGGCAAAAGCACAGCAAAGAACTGTGCGTTCTTCTAAATCACAAATCCCCAAGGAGAGTCCAATTGTGTTGGTTGCGATGCCTGACCGTCCCAACACTGGGCGTGAAGAGCTTGCGCCTTCCACCATTTGCACACCCCCTGCAAGTGCTGGAAGGAGCACCCGCAGTCCAGTTCCTGATAGTCAAATTGAAGATGTCACTGTTGAAGTACACCAGGATGAGGATATGGGTGTTGCTGGTGCTGGGGAGGAAATTGACAAGGAGGATTCTGATGGTGAGGTGGTTTGTTTAAGTCAGGCACCCGGGGAGACACCTGTTGTCCGTGGGACGAATATGGCCATTGACATGCCTGGTCAAAATACAAAAAAAATCAGCTCTTCGGTGTGGAATTATTTCAACACAAATGCGGACAACAGGTGTCAAGCCGTGTGTTGCTTTTGTCAAGCTGTAATAAGTAGGGGTAAGGACGTTAACCACCTAGGAACATCCTCCCTTATACGTCACCTGGACCTGCTTTCATCAGAAGTCAGTGACAAGTTCAAAAACTTTGGGTGACAGCGGAAGGAGTCCACTGACAACTAAATCCCTTCCTCTTGTAACCAAGCTCCTGCAAACCACACCACCAACTCCCTCAGTGTCAATTTCCTCCTTACCCAGGAATGCCAATAGTCCTGCAGGCCATGTCACTGGCAAGTCTGACGAGTCCTCTCCTGCCTGGGATTCCTCCGATGCATCCTTGAGTGTAACGCCTACTGCTGCTGGCACTGCTGTTGTTGCTGCTGGGAGTCGATCGTCATCCCAGAGGGGAAGTCGGAAGACCACTTGTACTACTTCCAGTAAGCAATTGACTGTCCAACGGTCCTTTGCGAGGAAGATGAAATATCACAGCAGTCATCCTGCTGCAAAGCGGATAACTCAGGCCTTGGCAGCCTGGGCGGTGAGAAACGTGGTTCCGGTATCCACCGTTAATTCAGAGGCAACTAGAGACTTGATTGAGGTACTGTGTCCCCGGTACCAAATACCATCTAGGTTCCATTTCTCTAGGCAGGCGATACCGAAAATGTACACAGACCTCAGAAAAAGAGTCACCAGTGTCCTAAAAAATGCAGTTGTACCCAATGTCCACTTAACCACGGACATGTGGACAAGTGGAGCAGGGCAGACTCAGGACTATATGACTGTGACAGCCCACTGGGTAGATGTATTGCCTCCCGCAGCAAGAACAGCAGCGGCGGCACCAGTAGTAGCATCTCGCAAACGCCAACTCGTTCCTAGGCAGGCTACGCTTTGTATCACCGCTTTCCATAAGAGGCACACAGCTGACAACCTCTTACGGAAACTGAGGAACATCATTGCAGAATGGCTTACCCCAATTGGACTCTACTGGGGATTTGTGACATTGGACAACGCCACCAATATTGTGCGTGCATTACATCTGGGCAAATTCCAGCACGTCCCATGTTTTGCACATACATTGAATTTGGTGGTGCAGAATTATTTAAAAAACGACAGGGGCGTGCAAGAGATGCTGTCGGTGGCCCGAAGAATTGCGGGCCACTTTCGGCATTCAGCCACCGCGTGCCGAAGACTGGAGCACCACCAAACATTCCTGAACCTGCCCTGCCATCATCTGAAGCAAGAGGTGGTAATGAGGTGGCATTCAACCCTCTTTATGCTTCAGAGGATGGAGGAGCAGCAAAAGGCCATTCAAGCCTATACATCTGCCCACGATATAGGCAAAGGAGGGGGAATGCACCTGACTCAAGCGCAGTGGAGAATGATTTCAACGTTGTGCAAGGTTCTGCAACCCTTTGAACTTGCCACACGTGAAGTCAGTTCAGACAGTGCCAGCCTGAGTCAGGTCATTCCCCTCATCAGGCTTTTGCAGAAGAAGCTGGAGACATTGAAGGAGGAGCTACAACAGAGCGATTCCGCTAGGCATGTGGGACTTGTGGATGGAGCCCTTAATTCGCTTAACCAGGATTCACGGGTGGTCAATCTGTTGAAATCAGAGCACTACATTTTGGCCACCGATCCTAGATTTAAAACCTACGTTGTATCTCTCTTTCTGGCAGACACAAGTCTGCAGAGGTTCAAAGACCTGCTGGTGAGAAAATTGTCAAGTCAAGCGGAACGTGGCCCGTCAACATCTCTTCCTTCACATTCTCCCGCAACTGGGGGTGCGAGTAAAAGACTAAGAATTCCGAGCCCACCCGCTGGCGGTGACGCAGGGCAGTCTGGAGCGAGTGCTGACATCTGGTCTGGACTGGAGGACCTGCCAACGATTACTGACATGTCGTCTACTGTCACTGCATATGATTCTCTCACCATTGAAAGAATGGTGGAGGATTATATGAGTGACCGCATCCAAGTAGGCACGTCAGACAGTCCGTACGTATACTGGCAGGAAAAAGAGGCAATTTGGAGGCCCTTGCACAAACTGGCTTTATTCTACCTAAGTTGCCCTCCCTCCAGTGTGTACTCCGAAAGATTGTTTAGTGCAGCCGCTCACCTTGTCAGCAATCGGCGTACGAGGTTACTTCCATAAAATGTGGAGAAGATGATGTTCATCAAAATTAATTATAATCAATTCCTCTGTGGAGACATTCACCAGCAGCAATTGCCTCCAGAAAGTACACAGGGACCTGAGATGGTGGATTCCAGTGGAGACAAATTAATAATCTGTGAGGAGGGGGATGTACACAGTGAAAGGGGTGAGGAATCGGAGGATGATGATGATGAGGTGGACATCTTGCCTCTGTAGAGCCAGTTTGTGCAAGGAGAGATTGATTGCTTCTTTTTTTGGTGGGGGCCCAAACCAACCAGTCGTTTCAGTCACAGTTGTGTGGCAGACCCTGTCGCTGAAATGATGGGTTCATTTAAGTGTGCATGTCCTGTTTATACAACATAAGGGTGGGCGGGAGGGCCCAAGGACAATTCCATCTTGCACCTCTTTTTTCTTTCATTTTTCTTTGCATCATGTGCTGTTTGGGGACAATTTTTTTGAAGTGCCATCCTACCTGACACTGCAGTGCCACTCCTAGATGGGCCAGGTGTTTGTGTCGGCCACTTGTGTCACTTAGCTTAGTCACACAGCGACCTTGGTGCGCCTCTTTTTTTCTTTGCATCATGTGCTGTTTGGGGACTATTTTTTTGAAGTGCCATCCTGCCTGACATTGCAGTGCCACTCCTAGATGGGCCAGGTGTTTGTGTCGGCCACTTGTGTCGCTTAGCTTAGTCACACAGCGCCCTTGGTGCGCCTCTTTTTTTCTTTGCATCATGTGCTGTTTGGGGACAATTTTTTTGAAGTGCCATCCTGCCTGACACTGCAGTGCCACTCCTAGATGGGCCAGGTGTTTGTGTCGGCCACTTGGGTCGCTTAGCTTAGTCACACAGCGACCTTGGTGCGCCTCTTTTTTTCTTTGCATCATGTGCTGTTTGGGGACTATTTTTATGAAGTGCCATCCTGCCTGACACTGCAGTGCCACTCCTAGATGGGCCAGGTGTTTGTGTCGGCCACTTGTGTCGCTTAGCTTAGTCATCCAGCGACCTCGGTGCAAATTTTAGGACTAAAAATAATATTGTGAGGTGTTCAGAATAGACTGAAAATGAGTGTAAATTATGGTTATTGAGGTTAATAATACTATGGGATAAAAATGACCCCCACATTCTATGATTTAAGCTGTCTTTGAGGGTTTTTTGTAAAAAAACACCCGAATCCAAAACACACCCGAATCCGACAAAAAATTTTCAGGGAGGTTTTGCCAAAACGCGTCCGAATCCAAACACGGCCGCGGAACCGAATCCAAAACCAAAACACAAAACCCGAAAAATGTCTGGTGCACATCATTAGTAAATACACACTTACACTAGGGTTCATCGATTTGTTGGGAGCCAATTAACCTACGCGAGCACGGGGAGAATATACAAACTCCAAACAGGGTGGTGGGAATCAAACCCATGACCAGTTGTGCCGATATGGGGGTGGAATGGGTACTTATTACCAGGGTCCGCCTCCCCCCACCCCGAATATACTTACTGCTGGCCGGTGCAGTGACAACTTTGTGAAGATAGCCGCCGCATATTAGTGAACATGCAACATCTTCCCAGATGTCACTGGGAAGATGGCGCCGCCGGCCGAGGAAGAGGGACCCGCTTCCAAGCAAGCAAGGTTGGAAGCGGTTGCCTTGCTCATGCACCCTACCTGCTCCCACCCTTGAATAAACGGCACCCTCTGTGGAGTGTGCGGGCCCGCTTCGCGGCCATGCAATTGATTTTTTATAAAATTATTTTTTTCCCGGGGGGGCGAGGACACGCCCCCTATTTAAGCCACATCTCCATTACATTACTGGGGCCCGGCGTGGCTCTCTACGCCCCTGCCCATTACCTCAGTGCTGTGAGTCAGTAATGCTACCCATTACACAATCCGTACTGCCCTAATCACTAACTGTATGCAGATTTATAGAAATGAAGAAGGGAACTATAAAAAAAATGTTTCATATACTGTATAGGCACTGAGGGGCAGATTTATTAAGCTCGGTGAAGTAATAAAGTGGATGGTGATAATGCTCCAGCCAGTCAGCTCCTGTCATTTTTCAAACCCAGCCAGTAACATGGCAGTTAAGAGCTGATTGGCTGGTGAGTTATCACCTTCCACTTTATCACTTCACCAGGCTTAATAAATCTGCCCCTTTATCTCTTATATAGATCTAAATGGTTGTAGTTTTGGGGACAGATGTACTGTATCAAACCTTCAGCTTCTGACATTTTATAGAATGTGTCATATACAGTAAATGACACTTATTGCCATTTACCCAGAATGTTCTTTATATTTTAAATATTTCTACTTCATTTTGGATACTTAAGTAGAAATATTTAAAATATAAAGAACATTCTATGTATATGGAATGACTTTGACTATTTAAAAGAGTCTGCTATATTCTTGAAACTCTATCACTAGTAGTGATAAAATATCCTGTTTCTATCTGATAATTACTGCCCTTCTTTTTTGGGATTTAGGGGTACATTTACTAAGCAGTGATAAGAGCAGAGAAGTGAGCCAGTGGAGAAATTTCCCCATCAACCAATCAGCAGCTGTGTATCATTTTATAGTATGCAAATTATAAATGTTACTTCAGTGCTGATTGGTTGCCATGGGCAACTTCTCCACTGGCTCACTTCTCTGCTCTTATCACTGCTTAGTAAATGTACCCCTATATATCATGTTCACTTTCTAGACTGAAAACTAGACTTTTTCCATCCACCACTGTGATTATGTGCTCTCTACATTCCTCTCAAGTATTGGTAGTGTATCTATCTTCTTTTTTGCTATTAGTATTATCGTTACCACTATTATTATCTTTCTCATATGATAGTAAGTTTCTCCTATTATATCTTTCAATCCTGCTTCAATAGTTATAAACGTATATAGTAATAAATTATGTTTGTATTTAATGGCAGGTTCCTAATATGAAGCAGCCTGTGAAAAATGTGATCTAGCTGTAATTAGTTACCCTACGTGGAAACAATGTGGAAAGTATGCTCTAAAGAGACAATTATTTGCGTTCCAGAATTTTTATAAACTACTATAAGAGTAATTTTAAAGTATTGTTTATTAATAAAAATTGAGACTAGAACTTCAGTATAAATTTGTATACTTTCATGATAAATTCCGTAATAGAGACTATAAGATGTTCTAGTGTATTATTCAAATAAGTGTTTTATTTAAAATGTATCCAACTGGGGCCAACTAATGAGCACAACATAGACTCATAGATTTTTTACTAACAGAAGTATTTTATTTTTGAATGTACTCATAGCTAAATACTGCCTAATGTTGATTAGATGATGTTGATGTAAAACCAGGGTTCACGTCACACAGGCCTAGTCTCTGATGAAGTCTGATGACAAAACGCGTTGGGAGTGTGGCCTGGTGACATGTCTGCAACCATCTGGATCGTCTCTCCTCTCATGCTGTGAGCTGCGGTGTCCCGGCATGCTAAGATATCTCCAGGGTGCGTGCTGAGGGTTCTGATACTGGAGCAGACGGGCAGTGGGCACCGATGCCAGGGATTTTTAACTAAGCCAAGTGGTTTTTAAGTCTACTCAGAGGAATATAGAGGTACGAGCAAAACCCGCTAAAATGTCCTATGGAGTGTGAAACCTTTTAAAAATAAAAACATATTGCACTATGAAGCGCCCCCTTCTGATTTCCTTTGTAGAGATATATATATATAGGAGCTTGTATGTTGCAGTTTTGACACATAAATCGACTCATTTAAATCTCTGAGTGCCGCGGTATATTTTCTACTATGTATAATTTTATATATATATATATATATATATATATATATATATACTGTGTGTATATGTATGTATATATATATATATATATATATATATACTTCATTGTTTTCTCTATTTCTTCTACAATATGTAGCCAGTTCAATTAATCAACTGACATTTTCCTGAAACTATTTAAGACCCTTGAAAGGCATGCCTTTGTTTCCAGAAAATGTATATATGACTAATGAAGAGACTACAGAGCGACCATCACGCAGCAATTCCCAGAAGAGCTAACCTTTCCATACAATGAATATGTCATTTACCTTCTATTCTTCAATCCTTTTTATATTCATCAAGGTATCTCATTATTGTATAGTTTGAAATCCAATAATCAGCAGGGAAAAGTATTATGTTTGCCCATTTCTTATATATTGGCTTTAAGTAGAATCAATTTTCTTCTATTACTCTGATCTTAATTATATAAGTTCTGAGATGTCAGGTAAATAACAAGTGCGTTGAAGGTGGTGTTATATGTACAGCATTTAAAGGCTATAAGCAAAGCCAGTCCTGAACAATTTGGTGCCCTAGTCAACATTTTAGCTTAAATTGCACCCAGTGCCACCACTGTGCCTGCTGGGAAACCCCCTGGAGCAAAGGCGCCCTAGGCATTTGCTTATATGGATATGCCCAGGGATGGATCTGGCAGTTATATGTAGAAAGTGCCTGTCTGCTTTGACCCTTACATGACTACACACTGAGTGCTATTACTCAGCAACATTCTCATCCAAATAAAATGAAATAAAAAATTGTCAACATACAGTGTAGCATTGGTTCGTTGTGGTATATTCTATACAGTATATATCTAGAAGTTAAATAGTTATGTGATCTGAACCTCTGTGGTATGGTGATGGCAATAAAGATGATAAAGGTGTCAATGTCAGGAGAGAACTACTGCGCAGACTGTAGACTCTTTTAGGGAGGCTTCATACACTAGCCAAGATGGCTACCATCTGTACATCTGTGTCACTGTGTAATAGTTACACAAGGGATACATACATATTCCAATTAGCTCAGTGAGACCCTGCAATATACTGCATTCACAGCGTTGTTCACCGCTTGTGTCCTGCACCACCAACATACAGTCAACGGTGGTCTTTATGCTTTGCTTAAGCTCTGCTCCATGCTGAGAATCTTTATGCATAACTGTGAGCACTCTTCCACAGTTATGTTCATATATTTCACCCTGTAATTTGCCTACTGTCATCTGAACTCCTGAAAACAATCTCTATGCTAAAATGTATGTTCATATAGTTCACCCTGGAATCTGCCTACTGCCACCTGAACTACTGCAAATAATCTCTATGCTAAAATGTGTGTTCATATATTTCACCCTATAATCTGCACTCTCAATCTGCTGGCTATAACAGAAACTTGGCTCACACAATCAGATACAGCCTACCATGTATCACTGTCACATGGTGGTCTCCACTTTGCACACACCTCCAGGCCTAGCAACAGTAAAGGAGGTGGGGTTGAAATATTTATATCACAATCTTTCCCATACAAAGTTCTACCACAGATTTCATCACTCACAATTACACCATTTGAAGTACATTTTATCTGAATTTTCACCCATATCTCTATGCATGTTCCTGCTATTACCCACCTGGGCAACCCAAATAATTTCTGGAAGATTTTTTCTGCCTGGTTCCCTCACTTCTTATCCTCTGACATCCCCACCATCGTCAGGGGTGACTTCAATATCCATATTGAATGGCCACAATCTCTTTATGCCTCCAAACTACAATTCCTGAATTCACTAACACTCCTTTCCCTCTCTCAGATCACAACCTCATTTGCAAGCTCTCCTCCATTACGTCAGACGCAATGACACTGAAGTCAACCAAGCCTCCTCAAACCTACAGAAGTATTAACACTTTTAATTTTCAACAAATTTCCTTTCCTACTGCTGTATCACACCTGATCCAATCTCTAGCCTTTGATGAAGTGGTATCTATAACACTCCACCCAGGCTTAGATGTCAACTGTGGCATTCTACATTAACAAGACACTTACAAAATCAGACACTTACTAAAAACTTATCGTAATTCCCTATACACTGCCAAACAAACATACTGTATTTCCAATTTCTCATCTCTGCTCAATCTCTCATCTCTGCACTAATCCCAAGTGACTTTTTAATACATTTAAATCCCTTCTAAACCCTCCCTCACCCAACCCACCAGCTACTATCAGTGACAAGAGAATTTATTCAAAGGATTTATTAGACCATCAGCTTCACCTGCAGGAGCTGGATTCTTCTTTGTTATAAAAAAAGACGGTGGTTTAAGACCCTGCATAGATTATCACGGACTTAATGAGATCACTGTGAAGAAAAAGTACCCATTGACATTAATTCCAGAATTATTTGACCGGCTACAAAATTAGATCTTCGTGGAGCCTACAATTTAATTTGCATCCGTGTAGGGGATGAATAGAAGACTGCCTTTAATACCCGGGGTGGGCATTACGAATACCTTGTAATGCCTTTTGGTCTTTGTAATGCTCCTGCAGTTTTCCAAAGCTATGTGAACGAACTTTTTCAAAATCTTCTCTACAAGTGTTTTAGTAGTGTACTTGGATGATATCTTAATATTCTCCAAGGATCTGAAGTCCCACCGTCATCAAGTTAAAGAGGTTCTGACCAGCCTGAGGAAAAATCAACTATATTGTAAGTTGGAGAAGTGTACATTTGAAGTATCTTCTATACCATTCCTTGGTTACATCATTTCCGGATCAGAGCTATGTATGGATCCTGTAAAGGTACAAGCTATCCAAGACTGGTCCACTCCTATGACTCACAGAGGGATTCAGCGATTCCTTGGCTTCACTAATTTTTATAGGAAATTCATTAAGAATTACTCTACTTTGACCGCTTCCATCACAGCCCTGACTCGCAAGGGAGCAAATCCTACGAACAGGTCTTCTGAAGCAATCAAAGCCTTCTCTGATTTAAAGCAAGCTTTTGTGTCAGCCCCCATTCTTCGACAGCCAGATTTGAACCGTCCCTTTCTAGTGGAGGTAGACGCATCTACGGAAGCAGTGGGAGTTGTCACAAGTCTTTGAAGATAAAAAAAGTCCATCCCTGCGGATATTTCTCCCATAAGTTTCTACCGGCCGAACGTAATTATGCTATTAGGGAGCAGGAATTACTTGCCATCAAATTGGCGTTTGATGAGTGGCGATACCTTCTAGAGGGAGCACAACACCCCAATACAGTATATACTGATCATAAGAATCTTCTTTATCTGCAGTTGTCTCAGTGTTTTAATCCACGACAAGCTCGATGGGCTCTTTTCTTCACCCGATTTACTTTTAAGCTCACCTATCATCCAGGGTCTCAAAACAAAAAAGCAGATGCCCTTTCTCTGTCTTTCAATTCTTCCGAAACAAATGATGCTACCGCGAATAAAGCCATTGTGAGTCCTAAGTCCTTTTTAACGACTCAAACTGCTCCGGTCCCAGTTCCTCCGCCTGGCAAAACCTTTGTCGCCACAAATCTTTGAAAACGACTACTTACTTGGGCTCACTCTTCTTCCTTCATGGGTCATCCTGGGGTCCTAAAGACTCTCAAATTTATTCAACAGTCTTACTGGTGGCCACATCTTAAAGCCGATGTTCAAGAGTTTATAGCAGCATGTCCTAAATGTGCCCAACATAAGATTCCAAGGGGTTCGCCTCCAGGTTTGTTACATCTGTTATCTATACCCAAACAACCGTGGACTCATATCTCAATGGATTTCGTAACCGATTTACCTCCATCCAAAGGGCGGAATACCATTTGGGTGATAGTGGATCGATTTTCGAAAATGGTGCTTTTCATTCCATTAACTGGATTACCATCAACTCCTTCACTAGCCAGATTATTCATTTCTGAGATGTTTAAGTTGCATGGCCTTCCTCAAGAGATCATCTCTGAATGGGGAACACAATTTGTAGCCAAGTTTTGGAGGTCGCTTTGTTCATCTTTAAACATTAAGTTTAATTTTTCTTCGGCATATCATCCCCAGACAGATGAACAAACTGAGAGAGTAAATTAAGATCTTGAAACCTTTCTCCGGTTATACATATCTTCCTCACAGGATGATTGGATTGACTACCTTCCATTAGCAGAATTCACTCATAATAATCTCTTTAATTCATCTTCAGAATCTACGCCATTTTATACTAACTTTGGATATCATCCTCATGTGCCAGAGTTCCATCCGTTGCCAGCTTTTGAAGTTCCAGCAGCAGATCAAGTGCTTCAACGTTTGTATAAAATCTGGAGTTGTGTGCACAAATTGTTAAATCCTCTGCTTGTTATAAATCTTTCGCAGGTAGAAAACGTAAGGCTGTACCAAACTACAAGGTAGGAGAACAAGTTTGGATTTCTACTCGCAATCTTAAATTCAAAGTTCCTTCTAAAAAGTCTGCTCCCAAGTTTATTGGTCCATTTCCCATTGAAAAAGTACTCAATCCTGTGTCATACAAAGTCAAGTTGCCACCTTCTTTGAAAATTCCTAACGCCTTTCATATATCGTTAATACCTTTGATTCTCAATAAGTTTCTTACTGCCCTCTCCAAACCTCCTAAAGTTCACTCTTTGCAAGATGAGGAATTTGAGGTTAAGGAGATTGTGGACTCACGTCGTCGATATGGACATCTGCAGTTTCTTGTTGATTGGAAGGGTTATGGTCCAGAGGAGAGGTCCTGGGTTTTTGCTGAAGATGTTCATGCTCCAAGACTGGTACAAAAATTTTACTCCAAGAATCCTGACAAAGCTCAAAGGTGTCCGGCATCCACCTTTAAAGGGGGGAGTACTGTCACAAACCGATCACTCACCACTGCAGGTTCTGGGGTCAGTCCATTTCTGGCGCGGTTGCTTGCAGTGCTGTGCGGCCATGTGGGGATGAGGCGTGGTCAGCGGCAGAGGTGAAGCACGTTCTGGGAGCGAGTGCGGGGACCGAATGGCCAAAGGCACCGCTGTGTGTCTGCAGTATAGGAGGCGGCCATGTTAGAGACCAAATGAGCACCTGAGAGCACTTGTGAAACACCTGTGGGTAAGTGTTTGCCAATCCCGTGCTTGTGCTGCCTTTAAGTAGGCTGGGATTATGTTACTCTGAGCCCGTGCTTTGTTGTATCTACTCTGTGCCCTCGCTCTGTGCTCTCTCTGTGATATCCTGTGTAGTTCCAGTGGTCCTGATATCGCCTCCGCTCCCAAGGGTCTGCCTGCAGCCTTCACCGCAAGAGATCCACCAGCTCCCTGCTGTGCTGGCAGTTAATCGCTCTCCAAGTGGCAACAAGTGGAATCCCCGGAATTCTGTGTGAGGTTTCTCTGTTCAGTGACTGCCTGCTATAATCACAGTCTGTGGAAGTTTCTACTTCATCCTGGTTCTCGTTCTCTCATCATCCAGTTTAACTCATTCTTCACCATTGTCATCTGCTGCAGTTTCACAGTGCTTCAAGTGTTATCTTCACAACTTGCAAGTATTCCCTTCAGTATTGTATTTTCATTGTTGCTGCAATCAAGGACAATTCTTCACAGCCTTCCAGTTTAACCTTTAAGCTTCAGTACAAGTCTCTACAGTTATTCATTTATGTCTACAATTTCCAGTTAACACTCCTTACAGTTTGGCACCTATCATTGCTTCATTTGGACAATTCTTCATTCATTCACAAGCCTGTTTAAACTCAGTTGTATGAACATTTCTTCAATGCATCTTTAAGACTATTCCTGCTTATCATTATACCATTCATTGTAATATGTCAGTATATATATATATGGTGACTAATAATTGTCATTTAACTCCTTACTGGAATTGTTGCCTTTAATAAATATATGAAACGTAACTTTCTTCGCCCTCCTGTTTTCATCATACCACAGCACCTACACCTTCTGTTGGTCCAGGGTTAACGGATTCACAAAAACACTCGGCCCTGACATAGAGACAGCACTGACAAAAGTAGCAAATGATCTGGTCACTGCTAAGTCTAAAGGCCATTACTCACATCTTATTCTTTAAGATCTCTCTGCTGCTTTTGACACTGTTGACCACTCTCTCCTTATCAAACAATACAATCCCTGGGTCTCCAGGACACAGTCCTTTTTGATTCTCATCCTACCTCATTGTTATTTCAGTGTTTGCTTCTCCGATTCCAACTCCTCTTCACTACCTCTCTCAGTTGGAGTACCACAAGGCTCAGTCTTAGGTCCTCTCCTTTTCTCAATCTATACCACATCTCGTAAAACTAATCAGCTCGTTCGGATTCCTGTATCATCTGTATGCAGATGATAGTCAAATATACCTATCCACCCCAGATTTGTCACCATCGGTATTGGTCTGCAGCACTGAATGCCTTTCTGACATTTTATCTTGGATGTCTTCTCACCACTTAAAATGTAATATTTCCATACCAGAATTAATTATATTTCCGCTAGCCAATAGTACTCTAGTTACCAACCTGCAATCTCTATTACTGTTTATAAATTGACAATCAACCCTACCCCACAAGCTCTCTGCTTAGGTGTCATCCTTGAATCTGAACTGTCCTTTGGTCCCCACATTCAAACTGTCTCTAAGGCATATTACATACATCTAAAAAACATATCCAAAATATGACCTTATCTTACAGAATGACACTGCAAAAACTGTAATTGATGCTATCATTATCTCCCACATTGATTATTGCAATAGTCTCCATACTGGTCTTACCAAAAAAGATTTTCACCATTAAAATCTATTTTGAATGCAGCTGTGAGGTTGGTATTCCTCACTAGATGTTCATCATCTACTGATCCACTCTATCAGTCTCTCCATTGGGAGCCTGTATTCTACCAGATTCAATATAAAATAGTTTAACTTACATATAAGACTAGTAACCAAACTACACCAATGTTGGTAGTATCTCTTCACTTTTCTCAAAATATCTCCCAACTTGACCTCTTCACTCTTAACAAGATCTACAGTATGTCTCTCTTTCACACTCATTATTCACTCCCATTCACAAGTGCAGGACTTGCTTCATGTTGCACCTTCTCTGTGCAATGCCCTCCCACGCACAATAAGACTCTCCTCTAGTCTCCAAACCTCCAAAGTTCTTTCAGAGCTCACCTCTTCAGGCAGCTTTATTACACTCCTGAATCACCCATATAACCTTCATAAATATGCATATCTAATTACATCCCTTGGCATCCTCCTGACCTCTGGTCAACATTTCAGTGTGACCATGTTATACAGCCCTCTAAGAATCTTTGCAATTTAGTTGGGCCATTATTCAATAGATAGCACCTATCCTTGTGTATCAATGCCTATTTCCCTAAAGATTTTAAGATTACAAGCAGGGCCTTCCTACCTCTATGTCTGTTTGTTATCAATCAGTTTTGTTCTATTACTGTTGTTTCCAATTGTAAAGCGCAACGGAATATGCTGCAACTTATAAGAGACTGTTAATAAATAATAAATACATGTATATTCAACTTGCTACTAAATAAACCACTTCACTGGTTAAGTACCGGGCTGTTTACTGACTCAAGGGTATCTGCTGTTGTATAACACTACTCTGTCATTCCATCGCCAACATAAGGGCCATAATGGTTCATTCCCACATATATGCCCTGATTACTAATATACAGTATTTTATCATTGCTATTCGCAGCAAATAATGATGAAGTTCCAAGGCAATTTATCATTGTCCTCATGCTGAGATAACTGCTCCCAGCAATGACTGTTTAAGTGAAGCACTGTAGTCATTCACATGGTGATCAAACTGTTGAGGCATTGATGTTGCAGAAGTATTCTGTTCTGTGTAAGAATCACGTTCTAAGGGTGGGATTCAATTATTTTCACCCCTTTCCACACCCGTTCTGTTTCTGTCCCCAGGGGCGTGGTATCATTATTTCAGCTCACTACCCCCGGAGTAGGGAGGCACCAAACCCTTTACACAGCTAAACCTGATCACTATGGGCGCAATACGCGCGATAACGTAGATCATTTTATAAAGGAAATTGGGCGTAATATATCATTTGAATCCTACCCAAAGGGTTCAACTCAATCCTGCATGATGATTACAGTTCACATATTTGCCTATTACAGTAGACATACATTGCAAGTTTCCCTGAGCACCTCAATGTTGGTGGCCATGATGAGCCAACGCAGAACAGAACATCACCACCATCATGCAGAACTGAATAGGCCCCGAAAACTTGATGTTTGGAACATTAACTCGCACCAAGGTTATCATGACCTGGCATGACCAAGAAATAGATTTAGAGAAAGTTATTTGCCTATGGATGATAGCAGTAATGTGTAACTAGAAAGTCTCTCTAGGGCTGCTCATTATAGGGTTAAGACCCTGTACAAAAACGTTGGCTGTGCAAAACTAGACAGAAGTGTAAATACTGTATGCCTGTTTCCAGGCACATCAATTAAATAGATTTAATTAAGCAGGCTGACTCCCACTAGATGAGTTCTGATCTACACATAATGGACAGGTGGTCTGCACTAAATACACAGCTCTATATTACAGTTAATGGGGTCTATTCAGCCGGAACGCTGTCGTGTGTCTGAACACAACAACTGCATTCAGAGGTCTGCGCGTGTGCACCGGCCTCATTGCGCATGCACTACCCTACACCTTGCCGCCGCATCCTGGAAGAACGTGGCCGCAAGGTGGTTAACAGCGGCACCAGTTGGAGGGGTGTCGACATAGCGGTGGATGTTGTGGGGGTGCCGACACAATTAAATTGCGGACTTATTATGAGGCGGCACCACACGTGCTGTGCGGCCTTGCCCTATGCTGGGCAGCCACCAGCATGTGAGGAGATGGGCGCAGATCTTGGTGCGGACGCAACCATCTGCGTCCATCTCTGAGTGAAGTCCTATATACATTATGTCTTTATTTCCATGCACCCAAATATATATACTGTACAGATGATTTGCTTTCAAACCTGCATCAGGCTTGTTTTTTTTTTTTTTGATAACCCCATTTAGCAAATCTCCCCAGCTCAACTCTTTATCCTGCTTCCTGCAAACACTCTTTGGCGCATTAAAAAATATGAAATTAAATTACACATAGAACATTTAAAGCATGGAAGCCTTTTAGCTCTGCAGCCTGGTTCCTGGATGCAGAACAGATTGCTCTTTAATGTGTTTGTGATTGAAATTAGATATTGTATTTGTATATTTAGTCCAAAACCAATAATTCCTTCACATCTTTTCTTCTCTATTTTCAGAAAATGAGCCGACGTTGACAGTCGAAACGGCGACTGACTTCGTAAATATTGTTACTCGTCGTAAATGTTTTAATCAAACAAGCAATACATCTTCTCTCCGGGGAATGTATACTTTCCATTTACTTGACATTTTCATCCTCTAGCACATTGTTTTTTAAACGCTGTAATATAATTTTCTGTATACATAGATCTTCTGCAAATTTATTCTGAAATAACCATCATGGGTTTATTTTTCTGCCCTGGCTTTTTACAACTTTTTGTTTTCCTTCCTAAGCTTTTGTCGTATTAAAATAGTCATTCTGTGTTGTCAAAACGCTCGGAGAGAAAGTGAATATTGTCTCAGGTGACAGAATGGTAGGGCCGGCGAATATAAAGATTTCATCTCTCCCATCCCTGCACTTTGTGCTGTCATGTTGTCCACGCATTTCGATCAGCCCAAGCGATGATTGCTGTAGGAAGTGCTGCACCGTCAAACACATCAATGTGCATTTTTCTTGCAGTCTCTTCTGCACATGTGACTTTGTTTTTTAGGTTTAGTTGTCCCTTAATGTAAGACAGACTCAGTTATTTCATACTTCATTAGATTTTGGATGAATATTGTAGGATCACACAGCTAGAACATTTTACATCGTGCAGCTCAGTATAATCTTAACATAATCTCTTATGAGTGACGGTGGTATCCGGGCGCATCACAATCTCATCGAGGCTCAATTTGGATTCGGTATGATATATCGATGGACGGTATACCGGCGTTCAAAATACCGACAGCGGCATCCCGACCATCACAATCCCAACAGCCACCCAAAAAGTACCCTAACCCTCCCTTTTGGCTGCTTAACCCTAACCCTCCCCGGTGGTGTCTAACCCTAACACTCCATTCCCCACCCCGGTGGTGCCTAAACCTTCCCCGCTGCCTAAACCCATACCGTCCAACATTTTACACATGAAAATCGGTACAAATGTGGAAAGGGGGTGTGGCCATGTGTAAAGGAGGCGTGCCCACATCCCTTTTCCTATACTTTCAATGGAAGTTTGGAGAGCCAAAAATCAGTACAGACCATAAAAAAAGGTACAGTTGGAGGGTATGTAAACCTAACCCTCCCCGCTTGGTGCCTAACCCTAACCTTCCCTTGTAAGTGCCTAACCCCCCTCCCTGGTACCTACCCCCCCCATTCCTGTCCCTGCACCCGAACCCTAACCCCCCTTCTAATGCCTAAACATATCCTCCCACACCACGCAGCAGGACGCGAGCGCATCCTGCTAAAAGAGCTTTCGGGATTTCTGGCGTCTGTATTTTGATGCCGGGATCCCGATCTCTGTCGGGTTTTGATGTCAGTATTAACAAAGTCTTAGACAAGTGCGCAATAAAAAAACTTTCACAATGCAGCTGAAATTACGTATAAAGATAAGAAAAAAAGTGCACCAAGGCTTATTAGCATAAACCTTTCATCTATTGTTCTCCGCTACAATACAATACAGAGAGAACAATATAGCAGGGGATTAAGTCATTACAGCAGGGGATTAAGTCTGACTACTTTGGCTCACTTAATCCTATTAAAGGGATAGATGAGCAGGGCTCCATCTGTATAAGAACACACACAAAAATAGAACAAATAGTGCAGATACTCTTTTTATCAAGGAGCTTTTCAGATAGACAAATGCACACTTACAATAAGTGTAAGCACTCTCACAGCATGAATGAATTCCACAACGGCAAACTGCATTCTTTCTCCATCTCAACCTCAGTGGACAGGTCTTTCTTCACAAGTAAGCTCCCATCCATCACATAAGGGAATATAAAGTAGGAGGCAAATAGTGCAGAGTGACAGAAAAACATACACTCTTTTTATTTTAATAACAAATTAACACTTATAATATAAACATATGGTAAATATACAGCGCGAACAGAATCCCACAATGGCACAACAGCAACGGGTAACCGAGAAAGTCCTAGATGTAACCAGGAAACATCGACTCTCAGCTCTGGATCAAGGAGACGACATACCAGCACCCAGAAGTATAGCCAGCGGGGGATCCCAATGAAGAGCCACGCTGAACGCGTTTCAAACACGAATGCCCTTCATCAGAAGAGTCATCGGGATTTTGATGTCGGTATTATGCCACCGGTTGGGATTCTGGCACCGGTATTAGGGTAGAAACCCTAATTTCTTTCCCAACTCTTTGGGGCCCTGCCCCCTCAATTCACCACTTTTAGACTTTTTCCTAAGTTATAGTCTAAATGGAGGAAGCCCCAATAACCCTCACCTACTGTAGGCTGTTCTAGTGCTTGGTGATGACATGGAATGAAGATCAATCCCAATCTTGTTACAGGCCTCAGTCCTACAGCACAAGTTGGTCAGAAGAAGCACTAGCACTGGATAGGCTTACGCTGGCTGTCATGGTGGCAAAGGGATCTGGAGCCCGGGATTCTTATTGCTCGGGCACTGCCACAGAATTAGTGCCAAGGGAGGAGGTTGGTACTGAGATGCTACTTCCTAAACTAGACGAATCCTGCAATTCCTTCTGAATAAAACAGAAATGAGGAAATAGTTGTTTACTAATTGAGATGGCAAATCCTATCTAAGATAAAAAAAAAAAAATACCACTTTAATATGTTGGGTCATATAAAACATACATATCAATAATATAAAAAACAAATAGCACAAACCAGCATATACATTTACTTATACCCCTTTCAGACATACGACCCGGGAGTTTCCCTGCTCAGTGGCGGGTTTTTTCACCTCCGAAAAATCCTGGGTTATTGCTGGAGACCCCTTTCACACTATACCTGAGACCTGGGAAATTCCAGGGTGGACCCCTTTCAGATTTAAGCGTTGTCGCTACTCTCATGTCACATGTCGTATATACACACATGCTCATACATGTCTTATACACACACACACGTCTTACACATACACGTCACACCCAAACATACACATACATGGCATATACACACACATGCCACACACACACACACACACACACACACAGCAAACATATACACACACGTCCCACAACAGCCACCAGACCTCACCACAGCAGGCCACCTCTCTGTTGCTAAGCTGCGCCGGTCGCTTCTACTACTCACTGCAGCACGCACTGCAGCAGCCGGCGCACGCGCCCTTCATTCACCCCTGCCCCCTCCAGGCAGCCCCGCCCCTTCCAGCCAGTCCAACGCCAATCAAAGGCATCTAGGTGCAACCTGAGAGTAAATTCCCAGGTCGCACCATTCAGACCTTAGCCGGGTTGTCTACCTAGGACATAAGTCCCGGGAAAATCCCTGGTCAACTGCAGGGTCGGCAGTTGAGGCACTTGTATTTTTATGGATCCAAAACAACTGTCAAAAAAAAAAAAAGTAGAGTGACGAATTCAAGCAGCATCTGCAATGTCTGGGCCAGTGTTCTTAGAAGCTACGTGAACCAGAAATTGGCAGATGGTTAATTTGTTGCCTATATCCAAGACAAGAGAGTACTCTAGAATCTTCGGCTGTGCTATTTGTCACACCTGCTGTATTTGTAGCGGTATGTTGCAGCCGTTAATATAGATACAATTGTATGCACTGTTGGAGTGAGTAACTGTCCCTGGAGACTTTATTTACAATACTATAATATACATGTGAAGCAGCATTAAAAGTGGAGGGAGCTGATAAAATAAATGGTATGGTTAAGTCTAGATTGAAGAAGTCAAAAGCCGGTACTCACTTATGCTTGACCTTCGGCAGTGTGTAGTAGCTGCATGCATTGTGCCAGCAGAGAAGGTCGGCTGATGACTAAGCTGCTGCAATGTCCAGAACTCAGTGTGAACAGAGGCTGGCAGGTGAGTGTATGCCCTAAAGTTTTTTTGCACATGTCATTGGCCGAAGTGCAGCGGCTGGTCAAGATAAAATGTTCTATCGCTGGATGCGTGGTGTAGGCAGGTAGATTGTTAACAGTTGATCTGTGTTAGTAACCAGAGGTGTTATTTGCAATTCCCGTGAGGTGGATAGTCACTGGTGTCAGAAACGTTTTAGCTGTGTGTTGGGGGGGAGGTGATCACCCTGATCACCCCTCCTTGAATCTACCAGTGGTGTCTGAGCACATTTCTAATTCTTATGCTTATGACAAGTAGGGGCATATTTTTTTTTTTACCACATAGTGCGAATTGGTCTTGATAATTCAAATTTACTATCACTGCTATTGTGACAATGAGACATTAAATATTGCTGAAATATACCATTAATCACACCCAGTGACAGGGACTCGGTTACTTCTGTTGGATTCCAGCCGCGATGCTGTGCATGTGCTGTCTTATTACTGTGCCTATGCTAGTGGACATTACAGGAGATCCTTAGAATACCGCTTCTTTAATTTTCTATGTGCAGCTAAAGGTGGCTTATCTACTGGTGCCAAGATTGCGACTGTCTCACATTTCGGAGCTTGCAAATTTGACAACTTAACAGTGTCAAATGGTGACTCAGTCACTCAGGCATCCGTCGTGCAAAAAATCCCCTCCAACATGGCCGCCGCACATGCGCAGTTTGAATTTTGTCTCCGGAACATGGGGGGCGCAATGTCGGAGCCTACGGCGCCGTGGAGAGGAGGGGTCCGACCTGGAGTCTGCACACAGGCCCCCTCCTCGCTTAAAATGGAGGGACAGCAGCCCCTTCTTAAAATCTGGGGATACTTAGGGCGGGATGTAATTGAATCCCGACCTTTAGGGGGTAATTCAAATCTGCGCAGGCAGGCGGCTACCTGCCATGTCCTGGGTCGCAGTATGCTCTAACTCCGCTGGCACGCCCCTGCCCACCCCGCAACCACCTCTGCCTGTCAATGTTAGCGTCTCACTGGGCTCCTGGGGTGCGCACGCGCAGTGCGCTCAAAAGGGCATCAGACTGCGATCACTGCAGCAGGCTGAATTACCCCCTTAGTCTTTGCAGGAGTATACAGTGTAAATATTACACTATATGATATGGTATTTTGCTCTTTTCTTCAGTGCTTGTAGCGGCTGCTGAACATTGGCCCTCATTCCGAGTTGTTCGCTCGGTAAAAATCTTCGCATCGCAGCGATTTTCCGCTTAATGCGCATGCGCAATGTCCGCACTGCGACTGCGCCAAGTAAATTTGCTATGCAGTTAGGATTTTTACTCACGGCTTTTTCATCGTTCTGGCGATCGTAATGTGATTGACAGGAAATGGGTGTTACTGGGCGGAAACAGGCCGTTTTATGGGCGTGTGGGAAAAAACGCTACCGTTTCCGGAAAAAACGCAGGAGTGGCCCGAGAAACGGAGGAGTGTCTGGGCGAACGCTGGGTGTGTTTGTGACGTCAAACCAGGGACGACAAGCACTGAACTGATCGCAGATGCCGAGTAAGTCTGGAGCTACTCAGAAACTGCTACGAGGTGTGTAATCGCAATATTGCGAATACATCGTTCGCATTTTTAAGATGCTAAGATTCACTCCCAGTAGGCGGCGGCTTAGCATGAGCAAATCTGCTAAAATCCGCTTGCGAGCGAACAACTCGGAATGAGGGCCATTGCAGACTACCCTGACTTTATGCGAGTAACAAAACGTTCAGGCAACAAGACGTATTCATGGAGCCAGTAAAACGTTCATTAGAACTCCTGAAGAATTACAGCCCAACAGGAGGGCTTAATGCATTTTTATTCACAGGTCCATATTTTTTTTCTTCACTTTGGGTTTTAAATATCTACTTGTGACACATTTTGTAGCCATAATGTATGACTTTCTCCCTTATTCCTGCCTGTCTTCAATCCTACAATGTTATTTACTGCTCCAACATATTGTTATTTTCCCTGCACTAACTATATTATACAGGGCCCAGGAACAACACTAAAATCCACCCAAAGCTTTGTTTTTTAAGGGGAATAATTCACGGCTGTGTAACACTAAAATACAATGGATGACCTGTAGCCATGCTCAGAAATCTATCATTATACATAGACTCTTCCTAATGGCTCTCGGCTTTACTTCCACCCAGCTATTCACTTCATTTGTAGTCTAAAGAAAATACTACTGCTTTTATACCTAGACAAAGCTTATCTGCCTTCCTTTACTGCAGCAAAGTGCAGATGTTTCACATTTAAAAAATGTAGGCCCAGATTTATCAAGCCTTGGAGAGTGATAAATATCCTAGTGATAAAGTACCAACCAATCAACTCCTAACTGTCATTTTTCAAACACAGCCTGTAACATGGACGTTAGGAGCGGACTGGTTGGTACTGTATCACTGTGCTATTTATCACTCTCCAAGGCTTGATAAATTGGGGCCAAAATGTTTTGTTGATTGAGCCATCTGATACCCATTTAGTTCGTTGGATAAGCCAGTGGTTCCCAATATTTCTTGAATCGCAGTGCCCCAGAGTATCAGCATTTTTTCCAGAAGACTCCTAGAATAACTCTTTCTTATTAAGAAATTCAGTGAGAATGATCTTACTAAGCACATTGTGCTTACCTGTCATCCTGATGTGGATCCCCAGAAAATGGTGTGTGTGCCCCTTTAAGGTCGCTTACAGGTCCACAGCAGCAGAAGGGGAAGGCAATGGCACAGCAGAAGATAAGCCAGGACCCTGGTCCAATCACGTGGTCTGGATGTGGAAAACTTATTGTGCAGGGCAGCTTCAGAGGAGGCTTGTGGGAAGAAGGAGTTGACTGGAGACTGAAGATGCTGGGCGCATGCTGAGTAAGGAGCAGAGCGGGAGCCGAGAATGGGTGTCAGCCGCAGGGTCACGCTGGATTGCGAGAGAAGCCCTGCAGAGTGGAAGCAGAGGGGTGCTGCCAGAGAGCCAAATGCCGTGTGAGCGAGTGTTGAGACGCCGCAGCCGGAGACTGGACACCATCAGGCTTAGTGAAAGGTGTGGATACCATGGCCATCTTGTAACAGTGAGCAACCATTGAAAACTGGTCCAGCAAGTGAAATCCTCCGCTCTAAGGGTCTGAGTGCATTGGAACTGATTGACCAAAGCAACAGCCAGGTTTGACATCCAGCTTAAGTATCCATTGTCATCCACTGTGCAGTGTTAGAAGGGCAAAACCATGCCTAGTAAGTGATTGCCCCTTTAAAAAAACATCCGAGTTTGGCCGGTATCTTGCACGGCCGCCAAATTTGGGCGGCATTACATCTGGCCCTTTGTCATTAATACAACCCAGGATTGTTTATATATTGAAACGTGGCACTACAGAATTCTACCAGAGCTCCAACGTTTATTACCAGTGAAGATAATTGTACCTTGGCTAGGGAAAGCTAGAAACTTAGTGTTTGTTATTGCTTATTGTGTTTTTCATAACTTTCTTCATGACCACATTATAGCCTGTGATTCCAATTATAATATGCTAATATCTGTGATTCCAATTACAATATGCTAATATCTGTGATCCCAATTATAATCTGCCCATATCTGTGATTCCAATTGATTTTCGTTTGCATTTGGAATGATCCATTGTAGTGTGAACTGTAGCCAATTGTATTGTCTTTGATCTTCTTTGATGGCCAATTGCTTTTGTGATTATTCAAATCATAATCTTCAACCCAGAGTTTATTGCAGCTCAATAAAAGACATCCTGTTGGAATTGCTGACTCACTCCTGTTTCGTAATAATTTATCCTACCTCTCTGAACATGGCAGAAGGGTGCAGCTTCTCCCAATCAACATCCTACCCTTCACTTATGGTGCTGCACCCTTCTGCCACCCAGTGTACCAACTTCTCACCAGACCTTCTTGTTTCAGATGCAGAGGGTACAGAGCATGCACAACCTAGGAGGTTTTGTCCCAAAGTGCACCCCACAATAGGGAGGGAATGTGGGTGCGCACTGGGGTATCCTGAGGTCAGAGACAGGGATCTATGTGTGAGCTATTATATTACATTGCCACTGACTGAGGGAGCAGGGAAGGTTGTGTCAGGGGAACAGATGGCAGGGGCAAGAGGATGGTATAGAGTTGGGGGGAGGCAATAGAGAGGGGTGAAATGGATAACGGAAGTGAAGGGAACAGGGGAGAGGTAAAGGGAATGAAGCACATACATTTGGGTGGTAGTTGAAACTACTGATGCTGATAAATAGGGAAAAGTAAACAGAATTAGGCAGATGGAGGGAATGAGGAGGATAAAGAAGACTGATGAGAAGAATGAAGGGGGCAACAAGTAGAATCAGGTAAAGGAAGAAGGGCAGTGGAATGAGGTAGGGTAAAGTAGGAGGAGGATATACAATATGGAGGCTGGTGAAGGGGGAGGAGAAAAGTAATACTGGTAATGAGACTAGTGAGGGGAATGAGGTGGTTACAGAGGAAGTAGTGAAGGGAATGAGATGGAAAACAACTATGGGGTGTGGGGACTGGCAGGAAAAGGTGGGGATGGAGAGATAAAAGTATTTAGGTTAGTGAAGAAGGCTAAGTAAAATAAACCATTTAAGTAAAGAATAAATGTCAAAGAGGCTCCCCTACAATGGCTCCCTCTATTAGCGATGGATCAACCATCCTACCGGAGTGGAAAGAAATACCAGATATATAGCAAGAAATGAATGTCCCTTTTGCTGGGGCTTTCTAGTAGAATCAATCAATAGATGAGATATATCCCTTGTGTTACAATAGCGACTCCTCTTCTCCAACCACTTAGTAGTTGTGGATCAATCAAAGCAGTGAAATCAATGTACTACTTTCCTTTCCATATTCATCATAGGACGCAATACTCAAATCCGTGGTATAGGGAAGAGAAGAAAATTGATATATCATAATACAATTACTAAAACCATAACATACAATAAATGCACACACTGTTAGGTTGGCCCTGGTCAGACCCGCTGAGTCTCTCCCTGGCCACAGCTGAACCCCACACATACACATACACACACACACACACACACACACACACACACACACACACACACACACACACGTGTCAGACCCCTATACCTGTATATCTACATGGACTCAGTTTCCCCGTCTCTTCATGACCTACCTTACTTCCCCCACATGGCTCCCCCGAGTTTCCGCAACCGGCCCTTGTGCTTGGCCATCATCTTCCAGCAGCCAGACTTTCCTCACCTGCCCTTGTCCATGAATCATTTGCTGTTTGCTCTGCTCAGCTCCTCATCACTATGGCAGTGGCTCCTCCTCTCATTTTCAGTCACAGCGCATAGACATCATAATGTCACGTGTGCTGCACCAAAAATAAAAAGTTTATTGAGTTGGTTGACATCGTGGCTACCAGCCCTCTTCATGTCTGCACCCTACTGATTACTCCAATTAGGGAAACAAAAGTCCTAGAGATTCCTGCCAGAGCCAGGTGTTACCCAACGCAGGGATGTGCCCTCCAGGTTACGGCACTTTTGGCGATGGCCCTTTAAGCTCATTCCTCTGAACACAGGGGCAGATTTATTAAGCTCGGTGAAGTGATAAAGTAAGTGATAACGCTCCAGCCAGTCAGCTCCTAACTGTCATTTTTCAAACACAGCCTATGATATGGCAGTTAGGATCTGATTGGCTGGTCCTTTATCACCTTTCACTTTATCACCTCACCGAGCTTAATAAATCTGCCCCTCAGTATCAATGTTTACACCAACCATCAGGAACTCCCATTTGATATGGCTTTACAGGTGAATATGCAACTGTTCACTTTAGCATACAGCAAGTCCCTCTACAATTGTTTCTTCTAATCCTCATTAATTTTGTAATAATGTCTTAGGATCTTGTTAAAACTAGAGATGAGCGCCTGAAATTTTTCGGGTTTTGTGTTTTGGTTTTGGGTTCGGTTCCGCGGCCGTGTTTTGGGTTCGAACGCGTTTTGGCAAAACCTCACCGAATTTTTTTTGTCGGATTCGGGTGTGTTTTGGATTCGGGTGTTTTTTTTTAAAAACACTAAAAAACAGCTTAAATCATAGAATTTGGGGGTCATTTTGATCCCAAAGTATTATTAACCTCAAAAACCATAATTTACACTCATTTTCAGTCTATTCTGAATACCTCACACCTCACAATATTATTTTTAGTCCTAAAATTTGCACCGAGGTCGCTGTGTGAGTAAGATAAGCTACCCTAGTGGCCGACACAAACACCGGGCCCATCTAGGAGTGGCACTGCAGTGTCACGCAGGATGTCCCTTCCAAAAAACCCTCCCCAAACAGCACATGACGCAAAGAAAAAAAGAGGCGCAATGAGGTAGCTGTGTGAGTAAGATTAGCGACCCTAGTGGCCGACACAAACACCGGGCCCATCTAGGAGTGGCACTGCAGTGTCACGCAGGATGGCCCTTCCAAAAAACCCTCCCCAAACAGCACATGACGCAAAGAAAAAAAGAGGTGCAATGAGGTAGCTGTGTGAGTAAGATTAGCGACCCTAGTGGCCGACACAAACACCGGGCCCATCTAGGAGTGGCACTGCAGTGTCACGCAGGATGTCCCTTCCAAAAAACCCTCCCCAAACAGCACATGACGCAAAGAAAAAAAGAGGCGCAATGAGGTAGCTGTGTGAGTAAGATTAGCGATCCTAGTGGCCGACACAAACACCGGGCCCATCTAGGAGTGGCACTGCAGTGTCACGCAGGATGTCCCTTCCAAAAAACCCTCCCCAAACAGCACATGACGCAAAGAAAAAAAGAGGCGCAATGAGGTAGCTGTGTGAGTAAGATTAGCGACCCTAGTGGCCGACACAAACACCGGGCCCATCTAGGAGTGGCACTGCAGTGTCACGCAGGATGTCCCTTCCAAAAAACCCTCCCCAAACAGCACATGACGCAAAGAAAAAAAGAGGCGCAATGAGGTAGCTGTGTGAGTAAGATTAGCGACCCTAGTGGCCGACACAAACACCGGGCCCATCTAGGAGTGGCACTGCAGTGTCACGCAGGATGGCCCTTCCAAAAAACCCTCCCCAAACAGCACATGACGCAAAGAAAAAAAGAGGCGCAATGAGGTAGCTGTGTGAGTAAGATTAGCGACCCTAGTGGCCGACACAAACACCGGGCCCATCTAGGAGTGGCACTGCAGTGTCACGCAGGATGTCCCTTCCAAAAAACCCTCCCCAAACAGCACATGACGCAAAGAAAAAAAGAGGTGCAATGAGGTAGCTGTGTGAGTAAGATTAGCGACCCTAGTGGCCGACACAAACACCGGGCCCATCTAGGAGTGGCACTGCAGTGTCACGCAGGATGTCCCTTCCAAAAAACCCTCCCCAAACAGCACATGACGCAAAGAAAAAAAGAGGCGCAATGAGGTAGCTGTGTGAGTAAGATTAGCGACCCTAGTGGCCGACACAAACACCGGGCCCATCTAGGAGTGGCACTGCAGTGTCACGCAGGATGTCCCTTCCAAAAAACCCTCCGCAAACAGCACATGACGCAAAGAAAAAAAGAGGCGCAATGAGGTAGCTGTGTGAGTAAGATTAGCGACCCTAGTGGCCGACACAAACACCGGGCCCATCTAGGAGTGGCACTGCAGTGTCACGCAGGATGTCCCTTCCAAAAAACCCTCCCCAAACAGCACATGACGCAAAGAAAAAAAGAGGCGCAATGAGGTAGCTGACTGTGTGAGTAAGATTAGCGACCCTAGTGGCCGACACAAACACCGGGCCCATCTAGGAGTGGCACTGCAGTGTCACGCAGGATGTCCCTTCCAAAAAAACCCTCCCCAATCAGCACATGATGCAATGAAAAAGAAAAGAAAAAAGAGGTGCAAGATGGAATTGTCCTTGGGCCCTCCCACCCACCCTTATGTTGTATAAACAAAACAGGACATGCACACTTTAACCAACCCATCATTTCAGTGACAGGGTCTGCCACACGACTGTGACTGATATGACGGGTTGGTTTGGACCCCCCTCAAAAAAGAAGCAATTAATCTCTCCTTGCACAAACTGGCTCTACAGAGGCAAGATGTCCACCTCATCTTCACCCTCCGATATATCACCGTGTACATCCCCCTCCTCACAGATTATCAATTCGTCCCCACTGGAATCCACCATCTCAGCTCCCTGTGTACTTTGTGGAGGCAATTGCTGCTGGTCAATGTCTCCGCGGAGGAATTGATTATAATTCATTTTAATGAACATCATCTTCTCCACATTTTCTGGATGTAACCTCGTACGCCGATTGCTGACAAGGTGAGCGGCGGCACTAAACACTCTTTCGGAGTACACACTTGTGGGAGGGCAACTTAGGTAGAATAAAGCCAGTTTGTGCAAGGGCCTCCAAATTGCCTCTTTTTCCTGCCAGTATAAGTACGGACTGTGTGACGTGCCTACTTGGATGCGGTCACTCATATAATCCTCCACCATTCTATCAATGTTGAGAGAATCATATGCAGTGACAGTAGACGACATGTCCGTAATCGTTGTCAGGTCCTTCAGTCCGGACCAGATGTCAGCATCAGCAGTCGCTCCAGACTGCCCTGCATCACCGCCAGCGGGTGGGCTCGGAATTCTGAGCCTTTTCCTCGCACCCCCAGTTGCGGGAGAATGTGAAGGAGGAGATGTTGACAGGTCGCGTTCCGCTTGACTTGACAATTTTGTCACCAGCAGGTCTTTCAACCCCAGCAGACCTGTGTCTGCCGGAAAGAGAGATCCAAGGTAGGCTTTAAATCTAGGATCGAGCACGGTGGCCAAAATGTAGTGCTCTGATTTCAACAGATTGACCACCCGTGAATCCTTGTTAAGCGAATTAAGGGCTGCATCCACAAGTCCCACATGCCTAGCGGAATCGCTCCCTTTTAGCTCCTTCTTCAATGCCTCCAGCTTCTTCTGCAAAAGCCTGATGAGGGGAATGACCTGACTCAGGCTGGCAGTGTCTGAACTGACTTCACGTGTGGCAAGTTCAAAGGGCATCAGAACCTTGCACAACGTTGAAATCATTCTCCACTGCACTTGAGACAGGTGCATTCCACCTACTATATCGTGCTCAATTGTATAGGCTTGAATGGCCTTTTGCTGCTCCTCCAACCTCTGAAGCATATAGAGGGTTGAATTCCACCTCGTTACCACTTCTTGCTTCAGATGATGGCAGGGCAGGTTCAGTAGTTTTTGGTGGTGCTCCAGTTTTCTGTACGTGGTGCCTGTACGCCGAAAGTGTCCCGCAATTCTTCTGGCCACCGACAGCATCTCTTGCACGCCCCTGTCGTTTTTTAAAAAATTCTGCACCACCAAATTCAAGGTATGTGCAAAACATGGGACGTGCTGGAATTGGCCCAGATTTAATGCACACACAATATTGCTGGCGTTGTCCGATGCCACAAATCCACAGGAGAGTCCAATTGGGGTAAGCCATTCCGCGATGATCTTCCTCAGTTGCCGTAAGAGGTTTTCAGCTGTGTGCGTATTCTGGAAAGCGGTGATACAAAGCGTAGCCTGCCTAGGAAAGAGTTGGCGTTTGCGAGATGCTGCTACTGGTGCCGCCGCTGCTGTTCTTGCGGCGGGAGTCCATACATCTACCCAGTGGGCTGTCACAGTCATATAGTCCTGACCCTGCCTGCTCCACTTGTCCACATGTCCGTGGTTAAGTGGACATTGGGTACAACTGCATTTTTTAGGACACTGGTGAGTCTTTTTCTGACGTCCGTGTACATTCTCGGTATCGCCTGCCTAGAGAAGTGGAACCTAGATGGTATTTGGTAACGGGGGCACACTGCCTCAATAAATTGTCTAGTTCCCTGCGAACTAACGGCGGATACCGGACGCACGTCTAACACCAACATAGTTGTCAAGGACTCAGTTATCCGCTTTGCAGTAGGATGACTGCTGTGATATTTCATCTTCCTCGCAAAGGACTGTTGAACAGTCAATTGCTTACTGGAAGTAGTACAAGTGGGCTTACGACTTCCCCTCTGGGATGACCATCGACTCCCAGCGGCAACAACAGCAGCGCCAGCAGCAGTAGGCGTTACACGCAAGGATGCATCGGAGGAATCCCAGGCAGGAGAGGACTCGTCAGAATTGCCAGTGACATGGCCTGCAGGACTATTGGCATTCCTGGGGAAGGAGGAAATTGACACTGAGGGAGTTGGTGGGGTGGTTTGCGTGAGCTTGGTTACAAGAGGAAGGGATTTACTGGTCAGTGGACTGCTTCCGCTGTCACCCAAAGTTTTTGAACTTGTCACTGACTTATTATGAATGCGCTGCAGGTGACGTATAAGGGAGGATGTTCCGAGGTGGTTAACGTCCTTACCCCTACTTATTACTAGAGATGAGCGCCTGAAATTTTTCGGGTTTTGTGTTTTGGTTTTGGGTTCGGTTCCGCGGCCGTGTTTTGGGTTCGAACGCGTTTTGGCAAAACCTCACCGAATTATTTTTGTCGGATTCGGGTGTGTTTTGGATTCGGGTGTTTTTTTCCAAAAACACTAAAAAACAGCTTAAATCATAGAATTTGGGGGTCATTTTGATCCCAAAGTATTATTAACCTCAAAAACCATAATTTACACTCATTTTCAGTCTATTCTGAATACCTCACACCTCACAATATTATTTTTAGTCCTAAAATTTGCACCGAGGTCGCTGTGTGAGTAAGATAAGCGACCCTAGTGGCCGACACAAACACCGGGCCCATCTAGGAGTGGCACTGCAGTGTCACGCAGGATGTCCCTTCCAAAAAACCCTCCCCAAACAGCACATGACGCAAAGAAAAAAAGAGGCGCAATGAGGTAGCTGTGTGAGTAAGATTAGCGACCCTAGTGGCCGACACAAACACCGGGCCCATCTAGGAGTGGCACTGCAGTGTCACGCAGGATGGCCCTTCCAAAAAACCCTCCCCAAACAGCACATGACGCAAAGAAAAAAAGAGGCGCAATGAGGTAGCTGTGTGAGTAAGATTAGCGACCCTAGTGGCCGACACAAACACCGGGCCCATCTAGGAGTGGCACTGCAGTGTCACGCAGGATGGCCCTTCCAAAAAACCCTCCCCAAACAGCACATGACGCAAAGAAAAAAAGAGGCGCAATGAGGTAGCTGACTGTGTGAGTAAGATTAGCGACCCTAGTGGCCGACACAAACACCGGGCCCATCTAGGAGTGGCACTGCAGTGTCACGCAGGATGTCCCTTCCAAAAAACCCTCCCCAAACAGCACATGACGCAAAGAAAAAAAGAGGCGCAATGAGGTAGCTGTGTGAGTAAGATTAGCGACCCTAGTGGCCGACACAAACACCGGGCACATCTAGGAGTGGCACTGCAGTGTCACGCAGGATGTCCCTTTCAAAAAACCCTCCCCAAACAGCAAATGACGCAAAGAAAAAAAGAGGCGCAATGAGGTAGCTGTGTGAGTAAGATTAGCGACCCTAGTGGCCGACACAAACACCGGGCCCATCTAGGAGTGGCACTGCAGTGTCACGCAGGATGTCCCTTCCAAAAAACCCTCCCCAATCAGCACATGATGCAAAGAAAAAGAAAAGAAAAAAGAGGTGCAAGATGGAATTATCCTTGGGCCCTCCCACCCACCCTTATGTTGTATAAACAAAACAGGACATGCACACTTTAACCAACCCATCATTTCAGTGACAGGGTCTGCCACACGACTGTGACTGATATGACGGGTTGGTTTGGACCCCCCCCAAAAAAGAAGCAATTAATCTCTCCTTGCACAAACTGGCTCTACAGAGGCAAGATGTCCACCTCATCTTCACCCTCCGATATATCACCGTGTACATCCCCCTCCTCACAGATTATCAATTCGTCCCCACTGGAATCCACCATCTCAGCTCCCTGTGTACTTTGTGGAGGCAATTGCTGCTGGTCAATGTCTCCGCGGAGGAATTGATTCTAATTCATTTTAATGAACATCATCTTCTCCACATTTTCTGGATGTAACCTCGTACGCCGATTGCTCACAAGGTGAGCGGCGGCACTAAACACTCTTTCGGAGTACACACTTGTGGGAGGGCAACTTAGGTAGAATAAAGCCAGTTTGTGCAAGGGCCTCCAAATTGCCTCTTTTTCCTGCCAGTATAAGTACGGACTGTGTGACGTGCCTACTTGGATGCGGTCACTCATATAATCCTCCACCATTCTATCAATGTTGAGAGAATCATATGCAGTGACAGTAGACGACATGTCCGTAATCGTTGTCAGGTCCTTCAGTCCGGACCAGATGTCAGCATCAGCAGTCGCTCCAGACTGCCCTGCATCACCGCCAGCGGGTGGGCTCGGAATTCTGAGCCTTTTCCTCGCACCCCCAGTTGCGGGAGAATGTGAAGGAGGAGATGTTGACAGGTCGCGTTCCGCTTGACTTGACAATTTTGTCACCAGCAGGTCTTTCAACCCCAGCAGACCTGTGTCTGCCGGAAAGAGAGATCCAAGGTAGGCTTTAAATCTAGGATCGAGCACGGTGGCTAAAATGTAGTGCTCTGATTTCAACAGATTGACCACCCGTGAATCCTTGTTAAGCGAATTAAGGGCTGCATCCACAAGTCCCACATGCCTAGCGGAATCGCTCCCTTTTAGCTCCTTCTTCAATGCCTCCAGCTTCTTCTGCAAAAGCCTGATGAGGGGAATGACCTGACTCAGGCTGGCAGTGTCTGAACTGACTTCACGTGTGGCAAGTTCAAAGGGCATCAGAACCTTGCACAACGTTGAAATCATTCTCCACTGCACTTGAGACAGGTGCATTCCATCTCCTATATCGTGCTCAATTGTATAGGCTTGAATGGCCTTTTGCTGCTCCTCCAACCTCTGAAGCATATAGAGGGTTGAATTCCACCTCGTTACCACTTCTTGCTTCAGATGATGGCAGGGCAGGTTCAGTAGTTTTTGGTGGTGCTCCAGTCTTCTGTACGTGGTGCCTGTACGCCGAAAGTGTCCCGCAATTTTTCTGGCCACCGACAGCATCTCTTGCACGCCCCTGTCGTTTTTTAAAAAATTCTGCACCACCAAATTCAAGGTATGTGCAAAACATGGGACGTGCTGGAATTTGCCCATATTTAATGCACACACAATATTGCTGGCGTTGTCCGATGCCACAAATCCACAGGAGAGTCCAATTGGGGTAAGCCATTCCGCGATGATCTTCCTCAGTTGCCGTAAGAGGTTTTCAGCTGTGTGCGTATTCTGGAAAGCGGTGATACAAAGCGTAGCCTGCCTAGGAAAGAGTTGGCGTTTGCGAGATGCTGCTACTGGTGCCGCCGCTGCTGTTCTTGCGGCGGGAGTCCATACATCTACCCAGTGGGCTGTCACAGTCATATAGTCCTGACCCTGCCCTGCTCCACTTGTCCACATGTCCGTGGTTAAGTGGACATTGGGTACAACTGCATTTTTTAGGAGACTGGTGAGTCTTTTTCTGACGTCCGTGTACATTCTCGGTATCGCCTGCCTAGAGAAGTGGAACCTAGATGGTATTTGGTAACGGGGGCACACTGCCTCAATAAATTGTCTAGTTCCCTGTGAACTAACGGCGGATACCGGACGCACGTCTAACACCAACATAGTTGTCAAGGACTCAGTTATCCGCTTTGCAGTAGGATGACTGCTGTGATATTTCATCTTCCTCGCAAAGGACTGTTGAACAGTCAATTGCTTACTGGAAGTAGTACAAGTGGGCTTACGACTTCCCCTCTGGGATGACCATCGACTCCCAGCGGCAACAACAGCAGCGCCAGCAGCAGTAGGCGTTACACGCAAGGATGCATCGGAGGAATCCCAGGCAGGAGAGGACTCGTCAGACTTGCCAGTGACATGGCCTGCAGGACTATTGGCATTCCTGGGGAAGGAGGAAATTGACACTGAGGGAGTTGGTGGGGTGGTTTGCATGAGCTTGGTTACAAGAGGAAGGGATTTACTGGTCAGTGGACTGCTTCCGCTGTCACCCAAAGTTTTTGAACTTGTCACTGACTTATTATGAATGCGCTGCAGGTGACGTATAAGGGAGGATGTTCCGAGGTGGTTAACGTCCTTACCCCTACTTATTACAGCTTGACAAAGGGAACACACGGCTTGACACCTGTTGTCCGCATTTCTGGTGAAATACCTCCACACCGAAGAGCTGATTTTTTTGGTATTTTCACCTGGCATGTCAACGGCCATATTCCTCCCACGGACAACAGGTGTCTCCCCGGGTGCCTGACTTAAACAAACCACCTCACCATCAGAATCCTCCTGGTCAATTTCCTCCCCAGCGCCAGCAACACCCATATCCTCCTCATCCTGGTGTACTTCAACACTGACATCTTCAATCTGACTATCAGGAACTGGACTGCGGGTGCTCCTTCCAGCACTTGCAGGGGGCGTGCAAATGGTGGAAGGCGCATGCTCTTCACGTCCAGTGTTGGGAAGGTCAGGCATCGCAACCGACACAATTGGACTCTCCTTGTGGATTTGGGATTTCAAAGAACGCACAGTTCTTTGCGGTGCTTTTGCCAGCTTGAGTCTTTTCAGTTTTCTAGCGAGAGGCTGAGTGCTTCCATCCTCATGTGAAGCTGAACCACTAGCCATGAACATAGGCCAGGGCCTCAGCCGTTCCTTGCCACTCCGTGTGGTAAATGGCATATTGGCAAGTTTACGCTTCTCCTCCGACAATTTTATTTTAGGTTTTGGAGTCCTTTTTTTACTGATATTTGGTGTTTTGGTTTTGACATGCTCTGTACTATGCCATTGGGCATCGGCCTTGGCAGACGACGTTGCTGGCATTTCATCGTCTCGGCCATGACTAGTGGCAGCAGCTTCAGCACGAGGTGGAAGTGGATCTTGATCTTTCCCTAATTTTGGAACCTCAACATTTTTGTTCTCCATATTTTAATAGGCACAACTAAAAGGCACCTCAGGTAAACAATGGAGATGGATGGATTGGATACTAGTATACAATTATGGACGGGCTGCCGAGTGCCGACACAGAGGTAGCCACAGCCGTGAACTACCGCACTGTACTGTGTCTGCTGCTAATATATAGACTGGTTGATAAAGAGATAGTATACTCGTAACTAGTATGTATGTATAAAGAAAGAAAAAAAAACCACGGTTAGGTCACTGGTATATACAATTATGGACGGGCTGCGGAGTGCCGACACAGAGGTAGCCACAGCCGTGAACTACCGCACTGTACTGTGTCTGCTGCTAATATATAGACTGGTTGATAAAGAGATAGTATACTCGTAACTAGTATGTATGTATAAAGAAAGAAAAAAAAACCACGGTTAGGTGGTATATACAATTATGGACGGGCTGCCGAGTGCCGACACAGAGGTAGCCACAGCCGTGAACTACCGCACTGTACTGTGTCTGCTGCTAATATATAGATTGGTTGATAAAGAGATAGTATACTCGTAACTAGTATGTATGTATAAAGAAAGAAAAAAAAACCACGGTTAGGTGGTAAATACAATTATGGACGGGCTGCCGAGTGCCGACACAGAGGTAGCCACAGCCGTGAACTACCGCACTGTACTGTGTCTGCTGCTAATATATAGACTGGTTGATAAAGAGATAGTATACTCGTAACTAGTATGTATGTATAAAGAAAGAAAAAAAAACCACGGTTAGGTGGTATATACAATTATGGACGGGCTGCCGAGTGCCGACACAGAGGTAGCCACAGCCGTGAACTACCGCACTGTACTGTGTCTGCTGCTAATATATAGACTGGTTGATAAAGAGATAGTATACTCGTAACTAGTATGTATGTATAAAGAAAGAAAAAAAAACCACGGTTAGGTCACTGGTATATACAATTATGGACGGGCTGCCGAGTGCCGACACAGAGGTAGCCACAGCCGTGAACTACCGCACTGTACTGTGTCTGCTGCTAATATATAGACTGGTTGATAAAGAGATAGTATACTCGTAACTAGTATGTATGTATAAAGAAAGAAAAAAAAACCACGGTTAGGTCACTGGTATATACAATTATGGACGGGCTGCCGAGTGCCGACACAGAGGTAGCCACAGCCGTGAACTACCGCACTGTACTGTGTCTGCTGCTAATATATAGACTGGTTGATAAAGAGATAGTATACTCGTAACTAGTATGTATGTATAAAGAAAGAAAAAAAAACCACGGTTAGGTCACTGGTATATACAATTATGGACGGGCTGCCGAGTGCCGACACAGAGGTAGCCACAGCCGTGAACTACCGCACTGTACTGTGTCTGCTGCTAATATATAGACTGGTTGATAAAGAGATAGTATACTCGTAACTAGTATGTATGTATAAAGAAAGAAAAAAAAACCACGGTTAGGTCACTGGTATATACAATTATGGACGGGCTGCCGAGTGCCGACACAGAGGTAGCCACAGCCGTGAACTACCGCACTGTACTGTGTCTGCTGCTAATATATAGACTGGTTGATAAAGAGATAGTATACTCGTAACTAGTATGTATGTATAAAGAAAGAAAAAAAAACCACGGTTAGGTCACTGGTATATACAATTATGGACGGGCTGCGGAGTGCCGACACAGAGGTAGCCACAGCCGTGAACTACCGCACTGTACTGTGTCTGCTGCTAATATATAGACTGGTTGATAAAGAGATAGTATACTCGTAACTAGTATGTATGTATAAAGAAAGAAAAAAAAACTACGGTTAGGTGGTATATACAATTATGGACGGGCTGCCGAGTGCCGACACAGAGGTAGCCACAGCCGTGAACTACCGCACTGTACTGTGTCTGCTGCTAATATATAGACTGGTTGATAAAGAGATAGTATACTCGTAACTAGTATGTATGTATAAAGAAAGAAAAAAAAACCACGGTTAGGTCACTGGTATATACAATTATGGACGGGCTGCCGAGTGCCGACACAGAGGTAGCCACAGCCGTGAACTACCGCACTGTACTGTGTCTGCTGCTAATATATAGACTGGTTGATAAAGAGATAGTATACTCGTAACTAGTATGTATGTATAAAGAAAGAAAAAAAAACCACGGTTAGGTCACTGGTATATACAATTATGGACGGGCTGCCGAGTGCCGACACAGAGGTAGCCACAGCCGTGAACTACCGCACTGTACTGTGTCTGCTGCTAATATATAGACTGGTTGATAAAGAGATAGTATACTCGTAACTAGTATGTATGTATAAAGAAAGAAAAAAAAAACACGGTTAGGTCACTGGTATATACAATTATGGCCGGGCTGCCGAGTGCCGACACAGAGGTAGCCACAGCCGTGAACTACCGCACTGTACTGTGTCTGCTGCTAATATAGACTGGTTGATAAAGAGATAGTATACTACTAATATTATATACTGGTGGTCAGGTCACTGGTCACTAGTCACACTGGCAGTGGCACTCCTGCAGCAAAAGTGTGCACTGTTTAATTTTAATATAATATTATGTACTCCTGGCTCCTGCTATAACCTATAACTGGCACTGCAGTAGTGCTCCCCAGTCTCCCCCACAATTATAAGCTGTGTGAGCTGAGCAGTCAGACAGATATATAATATATATAGATGATGCAGCACACTGGCCTGAGCCTGAGCAGTGCACACAGATATGGTATGTATGTGACTGAGTCACTGTGTGCTGTGTATCGCTTTTTTCAGGCAGAGAACGGATTATAAATAAAAGTGGTGGTCACTGGTCACTATCAGCAAAACTCTGCACTGTACACTACTGAGTACTCCTAATGCTCCCCAAAATTAGTAAATCAAGTGTCTAAACGGAGAGGACGCCAGCCACGTCCTCTCCCTATCAATCTCAATGCACGTGTGAAAATGGCGGCGACGCGCGGCTCCTTATATAGAATCCGAGTCTCGCGATAGAATCCGAGCCTCGCGAGAATCCGACAGCGTCATGATGACGTTCGGGCGCGCTCGGGTTAACCGAGCAAGGCGGGAAGATCCGAGTCGCTCGGACTCGTGAAAAAAAACATGAAGTTCTGGCGGGTTCGGATTCAGAGAAACCGAACCCGCTCATCTCTACTTATTACAGCTTGACAAAGGGAACACACGGCTTGACACCTGTTGTCCGCATTTCTGGTGAAATACCTCCACACCGAAGAGCTGATTTTTTTGGTATTTTCACCTGGCATGTCAACGGCCATATTCCTCCCACGGACAACAGGTGTCTCCCCGGGTGCCTGACTTAAACAAACCACCTCACCATCAGAATCCTCCTGGTCAATTTCCTCCCCAGCGCCAGCAACACCCATATCCTCCTCATCCTGGTGTACTTCAACACTGACATCTTCAATCTGACTATCAGGAACTGGACTGCGGGTGCTCCTTCCAGCACTTGCAGGGGGCGTGCAAATGGTGGAAGGCGCATGCTCTTCACGTCCAGTGTTGGGAAGGTCAGGCATCGCAACCGACACAATTGGACTCTCCTTGTGGATTTGGGATTTCAAAGAACGCACAGTTCTTTGCGGTGCTTTTGCCAGCTTGAGTCTTTTCAGTTTTCTAGCGAGAGGCTGAGTGCTTCCATCCTCATGTGAAGCTGAACCACTAGCCATGAACATAGGCCAGGGCCTCAGCCGTTCCTTGCCACTCCGTGTGGTAAATGGCATATTGGCAAGTTTACGCTTCTCCTCCGACAATTTTATTTTAGGTTTTGGAGTCCTTTTTTTACTGATATTTGGTGTTTTGGTTTTGACATGCTCTGTACTATGCCATTGGGCATCGGCCTTGGCAGACGACGTTGCTGGCATTTCATCGTCTCGGCCATGACTAGTGGCAGCAGCTTCAGCACGAGGTGGAAGTGGATCTTGATCTTTCCCTAATTTTGGAACCTCAACATTTTTGTTCTCCATATTTTAATAGGCACAACTAAAAGGCACCTCAGGTAAACAATGGAGATGGATGGATTGGATACTAGTATACAATTATGGACGGGCTGCCGAGTGCCGACACAGAGGTAGCCACAGCCGTGAACTACCGCACTGTACTGTGTCTGCTGCTAATATAGACTGGTTGATAAAGAGATAGTATACTCGTAACTAGTATGTATGTATAAAGAAAGAAAAAAAAACCACGGTTAGGTGGTATATACAATTATGGACGGGCTGCCGAGTGCCGACACAGAGGTAGCCACAGCCGTGAACTACCGCACTGTACTGTGTCTGCTGCTAATATAGACTGGTTGATAAAGAGATAGTATACTCGTAACTAGTATGTATGTATAAAGAAAGAAAAAAAAACCACGGTTAGGTGGTATATACAATTATGGACGGGCTGCCGAGTGCCGACACAGAGGTAGCCACAGCCGTGAACTACCGCACTGTACTGTGTCTGCTGCTAATATAGACTGGTTGATAAAGAGATAGTATACTCGTAACTAGTATGTATGTATAAAGAAAGAAAAAAAAAACCACGGTTAGGTGGTATATACAATTGTGGACGGGCTGCCGAGTGCCGACACAGAGGTAGCCACAGCCGTGAACTACCGCACTGTACTGTGTCTGCTGCTAATATATAGACTGGTTGATAAAGAGATAGTATACTCGTAACTAGTATGTATGTATAAAGAAAGAAAAAAAAACCACGGTTAGGTGGTATATACAATTATGGACGGGCTGCCGAGTGCCGACACAGAGGTAGCCACAGCCGTGAACTACTGCACTGTACTGTGTCTGCTGCTAATATATAGACTGGTTGATAAAGAGATAGTATACTCGTAACTAGTATGTATGTATAAAGAAAGAAAAAAAAACCACGGTTAGGTGGTATATACAATTATGGACGGGCTGCCGAGTGCCGACACAGAGGTAGCCACAGCCGTGAACTACCGCACTGTACTGTGTCTGCTGCTAATATATAGACTGGTTGATAAAGAGATAGTATACTCGTAACTAGTATGTATGTATAAAGAAAGAAAAAAAAACCACGGTTAGGTGGTATATACAATTATGGACGGGCTGCCGAGTGCCGACACAGAGGTAGCCACAGCCGTGAACTACCGCACTGTACTGTGTCTGCTGCTAATATATAGACTGGTTGATAAAGAGATAGTATACTCGTAACTAGTATGTATGTATAAAGAAAGAAAAAAAAACCACGGTTAGGTGGTATATACAATTATGGACGGGCTGCCGAGTGCCGACACAGAGGTAGCCACAGCCGTGAACTACCGCACTGTACTGTGTCTGCTGCTAATATATAGACTGGTTGATAAAGAGATAGTATACTCGTAACTAGTATGTATGTATAAAGAAAGAAAAAAAAACCACGGTTAGGTGGTATATACAATTATGGACGGGCTGCCGAGTGCCGACACAGAGGTAGCCACAGCCGTGAACTACCGCACTGTACTGTGTCTGCTGCTAATATAGACTGGTTGATAAAGAGATAGTATACTCGTAACTAGTATGTATGTATAAAGAAAGAAAAAAAAACCACGGTTAGGTGGTATATACAATTATGGACGGGCTGCCGAGTGCCGACACAGAGGTAGCCACAGCCGTGAACTACCGCACTGTACTGTGTCTGCTGCTAATATATAGACTGGTTGATAAAGAGATAGTATACTCGAGTCGTAACTAGTATGTATGTATAAAGAAAGAAAAAAAAAACACGGTTAGGTGGTATATACAATTATGGACGGGCTGCCGAGTGCCGACACAGAGGTAGCCACAGCCGTGAACTACCGCACTGTACTGTGTCTGCTGCTAATATATAGACTGGTTGATAAAGAGATAGTATACTCGTAACTAGTATGTATGTATAAAGAAAGAAAAAAAAACCACGGTTAGGTGGTATATACAATTATGGACGGGCTGCCGAGTGCCGACACAGAGGTAGCCACAGCCGTGAACTACCGCACTGTACTGTGTCTGCTGCTAATATAGACTGGTTGATAAAGAGATAGTATACTACTAATATTATATACTGGTGGTCAGGTCACTGGTCACTAGTCACACTGGCAGTGGCACTCCTGCAGCAAAAGTGTGCACTGTTTAATTTTAATATAATATTATGTACTCCTGGCTCCTGCTATAACCTATAACTGGCACTGCAGTAGTGCTCCCCAGTCTCCCCCACAATTATAAGCTGTGTGAGCTGAGCAGTCAGACAGATATATAATATATATAGATGATGCAGCACACTGGCCTGAGCCTGAGCAGTGCACACAGATATGGTATGTGACTGACTGAGTCACTGTGTGTATCGCTTTTTTCAGGCAGAGAACGGATATATTAAATAAACTGCACTGTGTGTCTGGTGGTCACTCACTATATAATATATTATGTACTCCTGGCTCCTGCTATAACCTATAACTGGCACTGCAGTAGTGCTCCCCAGTCTCCCCCACAATTATAAGCTGTGTGAGCTGAGCAGTCAGACAGATATATATAATATTATATATAGATAATAGATGATGCAGCACACTGGCCTGAGCCTGAGCAGTGCACACAGATATGGTATGTGACTGAGTCACTGTGTGCTGTGTATCGCTTTTTTCAGGCAGAGAACGGATTATAAATAAAAGTGGTGGTCACTGGTCACTATCAGCAAAACTCTGCACTGTACACTACTGAGTACTCCTAATGCTCCCCAAAATTAGTAAATCAAGTGTCTCTCTAATCTATTCTAAACGGAGAGGACGCCAGCCACGTCCTCTCCCTATCAATCTCAATGCACGTGTGAAAATGGCGGCGACGCGCGGCTCCTTATATAGAATCCGAGTCTCGCGATAGAATCCGAGTCTCGCGAGAATCCGACAGCGTCATGATGACGTTCGGGCGCGCTCGGGTTAACCGAGCAAGGCGGGAAGATCCGAGTCGCTCGGATCCGTGAAAAAAAACATGAAGTTCTGGCGGGTTCGGATTCAGAGAAACCGAACCCGCTCATCTCTAGTTAAAACTTCCCCTTCAAAGAAGTATACACATCTACAGCAATCCATCCGATAACACGCTGAATATTCAGTCTTTTTAAAGCGTAGTTCTTAGGACAGTTTTTCTGTATATGTGGTATTGTGCTTCTCAATAAGTGCTGACCGGCAAGTTATTTCACCATTCGGTGGCCTCATTCCGTCTCATAAATCACAGACGTCTGAGGTTCTGTATGTATTCATAGAGCTCAGATCAATGTGCTACGGTAAGGACGAGGCTCGTGAGTGTCTGGTGGGGAGCCGAATTAACTCATATATTTTATCAAAGTCAAATAGCAATTTAGAAAGACATCACCAGAAATCACACTAAGATGTCCCCAATTTAGTTGTCAGAAGGAAAGTTATACAGTTTCATGCAGCACAATGAGCACCTAGCCAGCAGAGCGTGCATTTTTTCCCATTTACTGTATGCAGTGATTGGCCACTTTCTGACATGGAAAGCATTTAAAGTAGGGGAAAGGTTCCTTCTGTAGGGTCATAATTGCATGGTATTATGAATGTCGGGTTTACACATTCCTCACATCCTGAGCAAACCACATGCTCACAGTATATCATTTTACAAAAAATAACTATTAAGGTGTAGTTTCTGCCCGCTAACGGCACTAAATGATTTTCAAAGCAAATGCGCCATCCTGCAAACATACAAATATATATATATGTATATATATATATCTCAGGACCAGGACAGTTTAACCTGGGAAGTCAGTGGCAAACGCAGGATTTGCATGGGGGGGTTTCCAGAACTGGGCGGAGCCAATCACAGGGGTGGGGACTGAGGTGACCCAGTATATGCTGGGTCCGTAAAACTAGTGTGTCTGTGTGTGTGTGTATATATATATATATATATATATATATACATATATCTATACACACACACACACACACACACACACACACACACATATATATATATACACGTACACAGTTACACACACACACATACATATACACGGGTGGTCTTCAGTATGCCGGCGGTCGGGCTCCCGGCGACCAGCATACCAGCGCCGGGAGCCTGACCGCCGGCATACCGACACTTATTCTACCTCGTGGGGGTCCACGACCCCCCTGGAGGGAGAATAGAATAGTGTGGCGCGCGTAGCGTGGCGAGCGCAGCGAGCCCGCAAGGGGCTCATTTGCGCTCGCCACACTGTTGGTAAGCCGGCGGCCGGCCTCCCGGTGCCAGTATGCTGGTCGCCGGGAGGCCGGCCGCTGGGAGATCGTAGTGAACCCATATACACATATACATAGCATATTAAACATGCATACATATATATATATATATATATATACACACACACATACAGTACACATATATATATATACACATGTATATATATATATATATATATCATGTGTGTGTGTGTGTGTTTATATGTATGTATGTATGTATGTATATACATGTGTATATATGTAGGCACATGGATATATATGTACTATAATTGAAATAAAGTAAACTTTTATTGCACTTGCAAGTGCCACCAGGAAGACAGCAGGCTGCAGAGGACGCTAGACAGCCATTAATAATACTCATGCAGCTAAAAAAAATAAAAATATTTTTTTTTAGTGGAGGGGGGTTTCTGGGTACTCGGAAACCCCCCCTGGGTGCGCCACTGGAAGTAAAAAATAGTAAATGTCATTAAAAAAAAATAGCTTCCAGATGGTCTAGTCGGTAATCAAATTTCTTCTTCACATCTCTATTTTGTTGCTCTGTACTATAATTTGATTTAAACTATCTCCGATATAATAGCCCAGATCTGTGACTCTGTGACTGTGTATATAACGCTGGGCGTGGCTAGAAGCTCTCATTGGGTTAGCAGCAGGTCTATTACACCCAGTCCACAGCTTAATGGGCGAGAAACGCCCTCCCACACAGGTTACATCCAATGGGAGGCTCTGCCCTTTGGCTGCTGTGTGTTCCCAGAGCAGGATTAACAATGGAACTGATGGAGCTGCAGCTCCAGGCCCACACCCCAAAATAGGCCCCCTGCATCTGCAGCAACATACCCTCCAACACTTTATACTAGTGATGAGCGGGTTTGGTTCCTCGGAATCCGAACCCCCCCGAACTTCACCCATTATACACGGGTCCGAGGCATACGCGGATTCTCCCATATTGCTCGGTTAACCCGAGCGCGACCGGAACGTCATCATCCCGCGGTCAGATTCTCGCGAGATTCGGATTCTATATAAGGAGCCGCGCGTCACCGCCATTTTTCACTCGTGCATTGGAAATGATAGTGAGAGGACGTGGCTGGCGTCCTCTCAGTTTTGTTCAGGGTGCTGCAAATATCTGTGCTCACTGCTTTATTGTGGGGACTGGGTATATAGGAGGAGTACAGTGCAGAGTTTTGCTGACCAGTGACCAGTGACCACCAGTATTATACGTTCTCTGCCTGAAAAATGCTCCATATCTGTGCTCAGTGTGCTGCATATATCTGTGCTCACACTGCTTTATTGTGGGGACTGGGGACCACCAGTATTATAAAGGAGGAGTACAGTGCAGAGTTTTGCTGACCAGTGACCACCAGTATTATACGTTCTCTGCCTGAAAAACGCTCCATATCTGTGCTGCATTGTAGTATATAGTAGGAGTACAGTGCATAATTTTGCTGACCACCAGTATATAATATATAACAGTACGGTACAGAAGGCCACTGCTCTACCTACCTCTGTGTCGTCAAGTATACTATCCATCCATACCTGTGGTGCATTTCAGTTTTGCACAGTTTGCTGACCACCAGTATATAATATATAGCAGTACGGTACAGTAGGCCACTGCTCTACGTACCTCTGTGTCGTCAAGTATACTATCCATACTTACCTGTGGTGCATTTCAGTTTTGCACAGTTTGCTGACCACCAGTATATATTATATAGCAGTACGGTACAAAAGGCCACTGCTCTACATACCTCTGTGTCGTCAAGTATACTATCCATCCATACCTGTGGTGCATTTCAGTTTTGCACAGTTTGCTGACCACCAGTATATAATATATAGCAGTACGGTACAGTAGGCCACTGCTCTACCTACCTCTGTGTCGTCAAGTATACTATCCATCCATACCTGTGGTGCATTTCAGTTGTGCGCAGTATATATAGTAGTAGGCCATTGCTATTGATACTGGCATATAATTCCACACATTAAAAAATGGAGAACAAAAATGTGGAGGGTAAAATAGGGAAAGATCAAGATCCACTTCCACCTCGTGCTGAAGCTGCTGCCACTAATCATGGCCAAGACGATGAAATGCTATCAACGTCGTCTGCCAAGGCCGATGCCCAATGTCATAGTAGAGAGCATGTCAAATCCAAAAAACAAAAGTTCAGTAAAATGACCCAAAAATCAAAATTAAAAGCATCTGAGGAGAAGCGTAAACTTGCCAATATGCCATTTACGACACGGAGTGGCAAGGAACGGCTGAGGCCCTGGCCTAATTGCAACAGACTAAAAATGGTGAGAATGTGGTTGCAGGTGTAGGTGTCTGTAGTCGTACCTGGATTCTTCACCCGGGATCACTTCTTAGACCGGATCAGCTGCTGGAACCCCAGGCAGAGGAACAAGGAACCCAAACCCCTCACAAGTCACCACACGTTAGGACAGTGACGTAAAAGTTTATTATACTGGAGCACCACTGGTCGCTGGTGAATTAAATAGTTAATAGGTATAAACAATGCACAATATGAAGCAAGTCATGCAAACTTGGATATACAGTGGGATTTCAATCATCAACACAAAATTCCTTAAATTATTTTGAGATCACCATAAACAAATAAATTAACACTAGAGATGAGCGGGTTCGGTTTCTCTGAATCCGAACCCGCCAGAACTTCATGTTTTTTTTCACGGGTCCGAGCGACTCGGATCTTCCCGCCTTGCTCGGTTAACCCGAGCGCGCCCGAACATCATCATGACGCTGTCGGATTCTCGCGAGGCTCGGATTCTATCGCGAGACTCGGATTCTATATAAGGAGCCGCGCGTCGCCGCCATTTTCACACGTGCATTGAGATTGATAGGGAGAGGACGTGGCTGGCGTCCTCTCCGTTTAGAATAGATTAGAGAGACACTTGATTTACTAATTTTGGGGAGCATTAGGAGTACTCAGTACAGTGCAGAGTTTTGCTGATAGTGACCACCAGTTTTATTTATAATCCGTTCTCTGCCTGAAAAAAGCGATACACAGCACACAGTGACTCAGTCACATACCATATCTGTGTGCACTGCTCAGGCTCAGGCCAGTGTGCTGCATCATCTATTATCTATATATAATATTATATATATCTGATTATCTGTCTGACTGCTCAGCTCACACAGCTTATAATTGTGGGGGAGACTGGGGAGCACTACTGCAGTGCCAGTTATAGGTTATAGCAGGAGCCAGGAGTACATAATATATTATATAGTGAGTGACCACCAGACACACAGTGCAGTTTATTTAATATATCCGTTCTCTGCCTGAAAAAAGCGATACACACAGTGACTCAGTCAGTCACATACCATATCTGTGAGCACTGCTCAGGCTCAGGCCAGTGTGCTGCATCATCTATATATATTATATATCTGTCTGACTGCTCAGCTCACACAGCTTATAATTGTGGGGGAGACTGGGGAGCACTACTGCAGTGCCAGTTATAGGTTATAGCAGGAGCCAGGAGTACATAATATTATATTAAAACAGTGCACACTTTTGCTGCAGGAGTGCCACTGCCAGTGTGACTAGTGACCAGTGACCTGACCACCAGTATATATAATATTAGTAGTATACTATCTCTTTATCAACCAGTCTATATTAGCAGCAGACACAGTACAGTGCGGTAGTTCACGGCTGTGGCTACCTCTGTGTCGGCACTCGGCAGCCCGTCCATAATTGTATATACCACCTAACCGTGGTTTTTTTTTCTTTCTTTATACATACATACTAGTTACGAGTATACTATCTCTTTATCAACCAGTCTATATATTAGCAGCAGACACAGTACAGTGCGGTAGTTCACGGCTGTGGCTACCTCTGTGTCGGCACTCGGCAGCCCGTCCATAATTGTATATACCACCTAACCGTGGTTTTTTTTTCTTTCTTTATACATACATACTAGTTACGAGTATACTATCTCTTTATCAACCAGTCTATATATTAGCAGCAGACACAGTACAGTGCGGTAGTTCACGGCTGTGGCTACCTCTGTGTCGGCACTCGGCAGCCCGTCCATAATTGTATATACCACCTAACCGTGGTTTTTTTTTCTTTCTTTATACATACATACTAGTTACGAGTATACTATCTCTTTATCAACCAGTCTATATATTAGCAGCAGACACAGTACAGTGCGGTAGTTCACGGCTGTGGCTACCTCTGTGTCGGCACTCGGCAGCCCGTCCATAATTGTATATACCACCTAACCGTGGTTTTTTTTTCTTTCTTTATACATACATACTAGTTACGAGTATACTATCTCTTTATCAACCAGTCTATATATTAGCAGCAGACACAGTACAGTGCGGTAGTTCACGGCTGTGGCTACCTCTGTGTCGGCACTCGGCAGCCCGTCCATAATTGTATATACCACCTAACCGTGGTTTTTTTTTCTTTCTTTATACATACATACTAGTTACGAGTATACTATCTCTTTATCAACCAGTCTATATATTAGCAGCAGACACAGTACAGTGCGGTAGTTCACGGCTGTGGCTACCTCTGTGTCGGCACTCGGCAGCCCGTCCATAATTGTATATACCACCTAACCGTGGTTTTTTTTTCTTTCTTTATACATACATACTAGTTACGAGTATACTATCTCTTTATCAACCAGTCTATATATTAGCAGCAGACACAGTACAGTGCGGTAGTTCACGGCTGTGGCTACCTCTGTGTCGGCACTCGGCAGCCCGTCCATAATTGTATATACCACCTAACCGTGGTTTTTTTTTCTTTCTTTATACATACATACTAGTTACGAGTATACTATCTCTTTATCAACCAGTCTATATATTAGCAGCAGACACAGTACAGTGCGGTAGTTCACGGCTGTGGCTACCTCTGTGTCGGCACTCGGCAGCCCGTCCATAATTGTATATACCACCTAACCGTGGTTTTTTTTTCTTTCTTTATACATACATACTAGTTACGAGTATACTATCTCTTTATCAACCAGTCTATATATTAGCAGCAGACACAGTACAGTGCGGTAGTTCACGGCTGTGGCTACCTCTGTGTCGGCACTCGGCAGCCCGTCCATAATTGTATATACCACCTAACCGTGGTTTTTTTTTCTTTCTTTATACATACATACTAGTTACGAGTATACTATCTCTTTATCAACCAGTCTATATATTAGCAGCAGACACAGTACAGTGCGGTAGTTCACGGCTGTGGCTACCTCTGTGTCGGCACTCGGCAGCCCGTCCATAATTGTATATACCACCTAACCGTGGTTTTTTTTTTCTTTCTTTATACATACATACTAGTTACGAGTATACTATCTCTTTATCAACCAGTCTATATATTAGCAGCAGACACAGTACAGTGCGGTAGTTCACGGCTGTGGCTACCTCTGTGTCGGCACTCGGCAGCCCGTCCATAATTGTATATACCACCTAACCGTGGTTTTTTTTTCTTTCTTTATACATACATACTAGTTACGAGTATACTATCTCTTTATCAACCAGTCTATATATTAGCAGCAGACACAGTACAGTGCGGTAGTTCACGGCTGTGGCTACCTCTGTGTCGGCACTCGGCAGCCCGTCCATAATTGTATACTAGTATCCAATCCATCCATCTCCATTGTTTACCTGAGGTGCCTTTTAGTTGTGCCTATTAAAATATGGAGAACAAAAATGTTGAGGTTCCAAAATTAGGGAAAGATCAAGATCCACTTCCACCTCGTGCTGAAGCTGCTGCCACTAGTCATGGCCGAGACGATGAAATGCCAGCAACGTCGTCTGCCAAGGCCGATGCCCAATGGCATAGTACAGAGCATGTCAAAACCAAAACACCAAATATCAGTAAAAAAAGGACTCCAAAACCTAAAATAAAATTGTCGGAGGAGAAGCGTAAACTTGCCAATATGCCATTTACCACACGGAGTGGCAAGGAACGGCTGAGGCCCTGGCCTATGTTCATGGCTAGTGGTTCAGCTTCACATGAGGATGGAAGCACTCAGCCTCTCGCTAGAAAAATGAAAAGACTCAAGCTGGCAAAAGCACCGCAAAGAACTGTGCGTTCTTTGAAATCCCAAATCCACAAGGAGAGTCCAATTGTGTCGGTTGCGATGCCTGACCTTCCCAACACTGGACGTGAAGAGCATGCGCCTTCCACCATTTGCACGCCCCCTGCAAGTGCTGGAAGGAGCACCCGCAGTCCAGTTCCTGATAGTCAGATTGAAGATGTCAGTGTTGAAGTACACCAGGATGAGGAGGATATGGGTGTTGCTGGCGCTGGGGAGGAAATTGACCAGGAGGATTCTGATGGTGAGGTGGTTTGTTTAAGTCAGGCACCCGGGGAGACACCTGTTGTCCGTGGGAGGAATATGGCCGTTGACATGCCAGGTGAAAATACCAAAAAAATCAGCTCTTCGGTGTGGAGGTATTTCACCAGAAATGCGGACAACAGGTGTCAAGCCGTGTGTTCCCTTTGTCAAGCTGTAATAAGTAGGGGTAAGGACGTTAACCACCTCGGAACATCCTCCCTTATACGTCACCTGCAGCGCATTCATAATAAGTCAGTGACAAGTTCAAAAACTTTGGGTGACAGCGGAAGCAGTCCACTGACCAGTAAATCCCTTCCTCTTGTAACCAAGCTCACGCAAACCACCCCACCAACTCCCTCAGTGTCAATTTCCTCCTTCCCCAGGAATGCCAATAGTCCTGCAGGCCATGTCACTGGCAATTCTGACGAGTCCTCTCCTGCCTGGGATTCCTCCGATGCATCCTTGCGTGTAACGCCTACTGCTGCTGGCGCTGCTGTTGTTGCCGCTGGGAGTCGATGGTCATCCCAGAGGGGAAGTCGTAAGCCCACTTGTACTACTTCCAGTAAGCAATTGACTGTTCAACAGTCCTTTGCGAGGAAGATGAAATATCACAGCAGTCATCCTACTGCAAAGCGGATAACTGAGTCCTTGACAACTATGTTGGTGTTAGACGTGCGTCCGGTATCCGCCGTTAGTTCACAGGGAACTAGACAATTTATTGAGGCAGTGTGCCCCCGTTACCAAATACCATCTAGGTTCCACTTCTCTAGGCAGGCGATACCGAGAATGTACACGGACGTCAGAAAAAGACTCACCAGTGTCCTAAAAAATGCAGTTGTACCCAATGTCCACTTAACCATGGACATGTGGACAAGTGGAGCAGGGCAGGGTCAGGACTATATGACTGTGACAGCCCACTGGGTAGATGTATGGACTCCCGCCGCAAGAACAGCAGCGGCGGCACCAGTAGCAGCATCTCGCAAACGCCAACTCTTTCCTAGGCAGGCTACGCTTTGTATCACCGCTTTCCAGAATACGCACACAGCTGAAAACCTCTTACGGCAACTGAGGAAGATCATCGCGGAATGGCTTACCCCAATTGGACTCTCCTGTGGATTTGTGGCATCGGACAACGCCAGCAATATTGTGTGTGCATTAAATATGGGCAAATTCCAGCACGTCCCATGTTTTGCACATACCTTGAATTTGGTGGTGCAGAATTTTTTTTAAAACGACAGGGGCGTGCAAGAGATGCTGTCGGTGGCCAGAAGAATTGCGGGACACTTTCGGCGTACAGGCACCACGTACAGAAGACTGGAGCACCACCAAAAACTACTGAACCTGCCCTGCCATCATCTGAAGCAAGAAGTGGTAACGAGGTGGAATTCAACCCTCTATATGCTTCAGAGGTTGGAGGAGCAGCAAAAGGCCATTCAAGCCTATACAATTGAGCACGATATAGGAGGTGGAATGCACCTGTCTCAAGTGCAGTGGAGAATGATTTCAACGTTGTGCAAGGTTCTGATGCCCTTTGAACTTGCCACACGTGAAGTCAGTTCAGACACTGCCAGCCTGAGTCAGGTCATTCCCCTCATCAGGCTTTTGCAGAAGAAGCTGGAGGCATTGAAGAAGGAGCTAAAAGGGAGCGATTCCGCTAGGCATGTGGGACTTGTGGATGCAGCCCTTAATTCGCTTAACAAGGATTCACGGGTGGTCAATCTGTTGAAATCAGAGCACTACATTTTGGCCACCGTGCTCGATCCTAGATTTAAAGCCTACCTTGGATCTCTCTTTCCGGCAGACACAGGTCTGCTGGGGTTGAAAGACCTGCTGGTGACAAAATTGTCAAGTCAAGCGGAACGCGACCTGTCAACATCTCCTCCTTCACATTCTCCCGCAACTGGGGGTGCGAGGAAAAGGCTCAGAATTCCGAGCCCACCCGCTGGCGGTGATGCAGGGCAGTCTGGAGCGACTGCTGATGCTGACATCTGGTCCGGACTGAAGGACCTGACAACGATTACGGACATGTCGTCTACTGTCACTGCATATGATTCTCTCAACATTGATAGAATGGTGGAGGATTATATGAGTGACCGCATCCAAGTAGGCACGTCACACAGTCCGTACTTATACTGGCAGGAAAAAGAGGCAATTTGGAGGCCCTTGCACAAACTGGCTTTATTCTACCTAAGTTGCCCTCCCACAAGTGTGTACTCCGAAAGAGTGTTTAGTGCCGCCGCTCACCTTGTCAGCAATCGGCGTACGAGGTTACATCCAGAAAATGTGGAGAAGATGATGTTCATTAAAATGAATTATAATCAATTCCTCCGCGGAGACATTGACCAGCAGCAATTGCCTCCACAAAGTACACAGGGAGCTGAGATGGTGGATTCCAGTGGGGACGAATTGATAATCTGTGAGGAGGGGGATGTACACGGTGATATATCGGAGGGTGAAGATGAGGTGGACATCTTGCCTCTGTAGAGCCAGTTTGTGCAAGGAGAGATTAATTGCTTCTTTTTTGGGGGGGGTCCAAACCAACCCGTCATATCAGTCACAGTCGTGTGGCAGACCCTGTCACTGAAATGATGGGTTGGTTAAAGTGTGCATGTCCTGTTTTGTTTATACAACATAAGGGTGGGTGGGAGGGCCCAAGGACAATTCCATCTTGCACCTCTTTTTTCTTTTCTTTTTCTTTGCATCATGTGCTGATTGGGGAGGGTTTTTTGGAAGGGACATCCTGCGTGACACTGCAGTGCCACTCCTAGATGGGCCCGGTGTTTGTGTCGGCCACTAGGGTCGCTAATCTTACTCACACAGTCAGCTACCTCATTGCGCCTCTTTTTTTCTTTGCGTCATGTGCTGTTTGGGGAGGGTTTTTTGGAAGGGACATCCTGCGTGACACTGCAGTGCCACTCCTAGATGGGCCCGGTGTTTGTGTCGGCCACTAGGGTCGCTAATCTTACTCACACAGCTACCTCATTGCGCCTCTTTTTTTCTTTGCGTCATGTGCTGTTTGGGGAGGGTTTTTTGGAAGGGACATCCTGCGTGACACTGCAGTGCCACTCCTAGATGGGCCCGGTGTTTGTGTCGGCCACTAGGGTCGCTAATCTTACTCACACAGCTACCTCATTGCGCCTCTTTTTTTCTTTGCGTCATGTGCTGTTTGGGGAGGGTTTTTTGGAAGGGACATCCTGCGTGACACTGCAGTGCCACTCCTAGATGGGCCCGGTGTTTGTGTCGGCCACTAGGGTCGCTAATCTTACTCACACAGCTACCTCATTGCGCCTCTTTTTTTCTTTGCGTCATGTGCTGTTTGGGGAGGGTTTTTTGGAAGGGACATCCTGCGTGACACTGCAGTGCCACTCCTAGATGGGCCCGGTGTTTGTGTCGGCCACTAGGGTCGCTAATCTTACTCACACAGCTACCTCATTGCGCCTCTTTTTTTCTTTGCGTCATGTGCTGTTTGGGGAGGGTTTTTTGGAAGGGACATCCTGCGTGACACTGCAGTGCCACTCCTAGATGGGCCCGGTGTTTGTGTCGGCCACTAGGGTCGCTAATCTTACTCACACAGCTACCTCATTGCGCCTCTTTTTTTCTTTGCGTCATGTGCTGTTTGGGGAGGGTTTTTTGGAAGGGACATCCTGCGTGACACTGCAATGCCACTCCTAGATGGGCCCGGTGTTTGTGTCGGCCACTAGGGTCGCTAATCTTACTCACACAGCTACCTCATTGCGCCTCTTTTTTTCTTTGCGTCATGTGCTGTTTGGGGAGGGTTTTTTGGAAGGGACATCCTGCGTGACACTGCAGTGCCACTCCTAGATGGGCCCGGTGTTTGTGTCGGCCACTAGGGTCGCTTATCTTACTCACACAGCGACCTCGGTGCAAATTTTAGGACTAAAAATAATATTGTGAGGTGTGAGGTATTCAGAATAGACTGAAAATGAGTGTAAATTATGGTTTTTGAGGTTAATAATACTTTGGGATCAAAATGACCCCCAAATTCTATGATTTAAGCTATTTTTTAGTGTTTTTTGAAAAAAACACCCGAATCCAAAACACACCCGAATCCGACAAAAAAAATTCGGTGAGGTTTTGCCAAAACGCGTTCGAACCCAAAACACGGCCGCGGAACCGAACCCAAAACCAAAACACAAAACCCGAAAAATTTCAGGCGCTCATCTCTAGTATTGACCTGGTGCTGTGGTGACTGAGAAGGGGCTGGGTACCTGTAATCAGCTGCAATAGGGCTGACGGTGATGACCGGGTCCCGGCTCTCCGCGGCACACGTCTCCACGCCTCACCGCCCGCTGTTTCTTCCCTCAGCTGCGGCTCAGCTTCTCCTCAGCGCGATCTCTCCCCTCTCAGCGGCGCTCAGCCCGCCAGCAGCAGCTCCGTCCTCTTCCACTCGTCAGCGGCGGCCGGCGTATCTCTTCAGCGGTGGCTGGCGGGTCCCGGCTGTCAGTCACGGCTCTCGGCATCCAGATCTCCTCTGCAGTGCGGCTGTTCTCAGCGGGTCTCCACACACCTCTCAGCGGTAGCTCCTTCTTCCCCTCAGCGCAGCTCCGTCCAGTTCAGAGGTTTCCTCAGCACAGCACTAATGGCTCCCCGCGGCCCCCCTTAAAACAGGTTTTTTTCAAACTCCCGGATGCTTCCGGCTCTCCACCAAACTGCAGGTAACTCCAGGGTCTTAGTGTCCCGTGTGTTGTAGCCGAAGTGTCCACTGATGTCATCCTTTGGATAATGAGGAAAGGGTGTTATCCCTTTATTGCTGCTGGCCGGCTAGTGAGACATAGGTCCATCTAGGAGTCCCAATTAAATGGTGCCAACATATATAACCCCCATAAGTCCAGACAACAGGGGATCTATTTCAGACTGTCACATATGTTCATGGCTAGTGGCTCAGCTTCACATGAGGATGGAAGCACTCATCCTCTCGCTAGAAAACTGAAAAGACTTAAGCTGGCAAAAGCACAGCAAAGAACTGTGTGTTCTTCTAAATCACAAATCCCCAAGGAGAGTCCAAATGTGACGGCTGCGATGCCTGACCTTCCCAATACTGGACGGGAAGAGGTGGCACCTGCCAACATTTGCACGCCCCCTGCAAGTGCTGGAAGGAGCACCCGCAGTCCAGTTCCTGATAGTCAAATTGAAGATGTCACTGTTGAAGTACACCAGGATGAGGATATGGGTGTTGCTGGCGCTGGGGAGGAAATTGACATGAAGGATTCTGATGTTGAGGTGGTTTGTTTAAGTCAGGCACCCGGGGAGACACCTGTTGTCCGTGGGACGAATATGGCCATTGACATGCCTGGTCAAATTACATAAAAAATCACCTCTTCGGTGTGGAATTATTTTAACACAAATGCGGACAACAGGTGTCAAGCCGTGTGTTGCCATTGTCAAGCTGTAAATAAGTAGGGGTAAGGACGTTAACCACCTCGGAACATCCTCCCTTATACGTCACCTGGAGCGCATTCATCAGAAGTCATTGACAAGTTCAAAAACTTTAGGTGACAGCGGAAGCAGTCCACTGACAACTAAATCCCTTCCTCTTGTAACCAAGCTCCTGCAAACCACACCACCAACTCCCTCAGTGTCAATTTCCTCCTTACACAGGAAAGCCAATAGTCCTGCAGGCCATGTCACTGTCAAGTCTGACGAGTCCTCTCCTCCCTGGGATTCCTCCGATGCATCCTTGAGTGTAACGCCTACTGCTGCTGGCGCTGCTGTTGTTGCTGCTGGGAGTCGATCGTCATCCCAGAGGGGAAGTCGGAAGACTACTTGTACTACTTCCAGTAAGCAATTGACTGTCTAACAGTCCTTTGCGAGGAAGATGAAATATCACAGCAGTCATCCTGCTGCAAAGCGGATAACTCAGGCCTTGGCAAACTGGGCGGTGAGAAACGTGGTTCCGGTATCCACCGTTAATTCACAGGCAACTAGAGACTTGATCGAGGTACTGTGCCCCCGGTACCAAATACCATCTAGGTTCCATTTCTATAGGCAGGCGATACCGAAAATGTACACAGACGTCAGAAAAAGAGTCACCAGTGTCCTAAAAAATGCAGTTGTACCCAATGTCCACTTAACCACGGACATGTGGAGCAGGGCAGACTCAGGACTATATGACTGTGACAGCCCACTGGGTAGATGTATTGCCTCCCGCAGCAAGAACAGCAGCGGCGGCACCAGTAGCAGCATCTCGCAAACGCCAACTCGTTCCTAGGCAGGCTATGCTTTGTATCACCGCTTTCCAGAAGAGGCACACAGCTGACAACCTCTTACGGAAACTGAGGAACATCATCGCAGGATGGCTTACCCCAATTGGACTCTCCTGGGTATTTGTGATATCGGACAACGCCACCAATATTGTGCGTGCATTACATCTGGGCAAATTCCAGCACGTCCCATGTTTTGCACATACATTGAATTTGGTGGTGCAGAATTATTTAAAAAACGACAGGGGCGTGCAAGAGATGCTGTCGGTGGCCCGAAGAATTGTGGGCCACTTTCGGCATTCAGCCACCGCGTGCCGAAGACTGGAGCACAAGCAAACAGTCCTGAACCTGCCCTGCCATCATCTGAAGCAAGAGGTGGTAACGAGGTGGAATTCAACCCTCTGTATGCTTCAGAGGATGGAGGAGCAGCAAAAGGCCATTCAAGCCTATACATCTGCCTACGATATAGGCAAAGGAGGGGGAATGCACCTGACTCAAGCGCAGTGGAGAATGATTTCAACGTTGTGCAAGGTTCTGCAACCCTTTGAACTTGCCACACGTGAAGTCAGTTCAGACACTGCCAGCCTGAGTCAGGTCATTCCCCTCATCAGGCTTTTGCAGAAGAAGCTGGAGACATTGAAGGAGGAGCTAAAACTGAGCGATTCCGCTAGGCATGTGGGTCTTGTGGATGGAGCCCTTAATTCGCTTAACCAGGATTCACGGGTGGTCAATCTGTTGAAATCAGAGCACTACATTTTGGCCACCGTGCTCGATCCTAGATTTAAAACCTACGTTGTATCTCTCTTTCCGGCAGACACAAGTCTGCAGAGGTTCAAAGACCTGCTGGTGAGAAAATTGTCAAGTCAAGAGGAACGTGACCCGTCAACAGCTCCTCCTTCACATTCTCCCGCAACTGGGGGTGCGAGGAAAAGGCTAAGAATTCCGAGCCCACCCGCTGGCGGTGATGCAGGGCAGTCTGGAGCGAGTGCTGACATCTTGTCCGGACTGAAGGACCTGCCAACGATTACTGACATGTCGTCTGCTGTCACTGCATATGATTCTGTCACCATTGAAAGAATGGTGGAGGATTATATGAGTGACCGCATCCAAGTAGGCATGTCAGACAGTCCGTACGTATACTGGCAGGAAAAAGAGGCAATTTGGAGGCCCTTGCACAAACTGGCTTTATTTTACCTAAGTTGCCCCCCCTCCAGTGTGTACTCCGAAAGAGTGTTTAGTGCAGCCGCTCACCTTGTCAGCAATCGGCGTACAAGGTTACTTCCAGAAAATGTGGAGAAGATGATGTTCATCAAAATGAATTATAATCAATTCCTCCGTGGAGACATTCACCAGCAATTGCCTCCAGAAAGTACACAGGGACCTGAGATGGTGGATTCCAGTGGGGACGAATTAATAATCTATGAGGAGGGGGATGTACACAGTGAAAGGGGTGAGGAATCGGACGATGAGGAGGAGGTGGACATCTTGCCTCTGTAGAGCCAGTTTGTGCAAGGAGAGATTGATTGCTTCTTTTTTGGTGGGGGCCCAAACCAACCAGTCATTTCAGTCACAGTTGTGTGGCAGACCCTGTCGCTGAAATGGGTTTGTTAAAGTGTGCATGTCCTGTTTATACAACATAAGGGTGGGTGGGAGGGCCCAAGGACAATTCCATCTTGCACCTCTTTTTTCTTTCATTTTTCTTTGCATCATGTGCTGTTTGGGGACTATTTTTTTGAAGTGCCATCCTGCCTGACACTGCAGTGCCACTCCTAGATGGGCCAGGTGTTTGTGTCAGCCACTTGTGTCGCTTAGTTTAGCCATCCAGCGATCTTGGTGCACCTCTTTTTTTCTTTGCATCATGTGCTGTTTGGGGACTATTTTTTAATTCTGCCATCCTGTCTGACACTGCAGTGCCACTCCTAGATGGGCCAGGTGTTTGTGTCGGCCACTTGGGTCGCTTAGCTTAGTCACACAGCTACCTCATTGCACCTCTTTTTCTTTGCATCATGTGCTGTTTGGGGACTATTTTTTTGAAGTGCCATCATGTCTGACACTGCAGTGCCACTCCTAGATGGGCCAGGTGTTTGTGTCGGCCACTTGGGTCGCTTAGCTTAGTCATCCAGCGACCTCGGTGCAAATTTTAGGACTAAAAATAATATTGTGAGGTGTGAGGTGTTCAGAATAGACTGAAAATGAGTGGAAATTATGGTTATTGAGGTAAATAATACTATGGGATCAAAATGACCCCCAAATTCTATGATTTTAGCTGTTTTTGAGGGGTTTTTGTAAAAAAAACACCCGAATCCAAAACACACCCGAATCCGACAAAAAAATTTCAGGGAGGTTTTGCCAAAACGCGTCCGAATCCAAAACACGGCCGCGGAACCGAATCCAAAACCAAAACACAAAACCCGAAAAATTTCCGGTGCTCACTACTTTTTACACATTGCGTCAGGTAGAGCACTTATTAGTTATGTATAAAATGCCTACTTCATGACTTCACTACACAGCAAAGCACTAATAGCTACACGTAACATACAGCAATGCAAACAGAAGGGTATTTATATATTGCTTGGGATACACATTAACTGGGCTGACAAAGGAATCTCGCTTGCAGCTCGCATTACAGCTCAGTATCAGGTAGAGCGGCATTGGAGAGGTTAGCGGGAAAATCCAGGGTGCGGGGGGGTCACAGCTCCCACTGGATGGTTGCAGGGTTCCCATAGTAACGGTGGATTGTCAGGAGCAACTGGTGAGTGGGTTATTTGGGCAAACAATGAGGTCCGTGTTATCAGGATACCAGCAGGCAGCTGCACAATCCACAGCAAGATGCACTGAAATTACCCAGACCCCTCATTGGCATTAGAGATGAGCGCCTGAAATTTTTCGGGTTTTGTGTTTTGGTTTTGGGTTCGGGTTCGGTTCCGCGGCCGTGTTTTGGGTTCAAACGCGTTTTGGCAAAACCTCACCGAATTATTTTTGTCGGATTCGGGTGTGTTTTGGATTCGGGTGTTTTTTTCCAAAAACACTAAAAAACAGCTTAAATCATAGAATTTGGGGGTCATTTTGATCCCAAAGTATTATTAACCTCAAAAACCATAATTTACACTCATTTTCAGTCTATTCTGAATACCTCACACCTCACAATATTATTTTTAGTCCTAAAATTTGCACCGAGGTCGCTGTGTGAGTAAGATAAGCGACCCTAGTGGCCGACACAAACACCGGGCACATCTAGGAGTGGCACTGCAGTGTCACGCAGGATGTCCCTTCCAAAAAACCCTCCCCAAACAGCACATGACGCAAAGAAAAAAAGAGGCGCAATGAGGTAGCTGTGTGAGTAAGATTAGCGACCCTAGTGGTCGACACAAACACCGGGCCCATCTAGGAGTGGCACTGCAGTGTCACGCAGGATGGCCCTTCCATAAAACCCTCCCCAAACAGCACATGACGCAAAGAAAAAAAGAGGCGCAATGAGGTAGCTGACTGTGTGAGTAAGATTAGCGACCCTAGTGGCCGACACAAACACCGGGCACATCTAGGAGTGGCACTGCAGTGTCACGCAGGATGTCCCTTCCAAAAAACCCTCCCCAAACAGCACATGACGCAAAGAAAAAAAGAGGCGCAATGAGGTAGCTGTGTGAGTAAGATTAGCGACCCTAGTGGCCGACACAAACACCGGGCACATCTAGGAGTGGCACTGCAGTGTCACGCAGGATGTCCCTTCCAAAAAACCCTCCCCAAACAGCACATGACGCAAAGAAAAAAAGAGGCGCAATGAGGTAGCTGTGTGAGTAAGATTAGCGACCCTAGTGGCCGACACAAACACCGGGCCCATCTAGGAGTGGCACTGCAGTGTCACGCAGGATGTCCCTTCCAAAAAACCCTCCCCAATCAGCACATGATGCAAAGAAAAAGAAAAGAAAAAAGAGGTGCAAGATGGAATTATCCTTGGGCCCTCCCACCCACCCTTATGTTGTATAAACAAAACAGGACATGCACACTTTAACCAACCCATCATTTCAGTGACAGGGTCTGCCACACGACTGTGACTGATATGACGGGTTGGTTTGGACCCCCCCCAAAAAAGAAGCAATTAATCTCTCCTTGCACAAACTGGCTCTACAGAGGCAAGATGTCCACCTCATCTTCACCCTCCGATATATCACCGTGTACATCCCCCTCCTCACAGATTATCAATTCGTCCCCACTGGAATCCACCATCTCAGCTCCCTGTGTACTTTGTGGAGGCAATTGCTGCTGGTCAATGTCTCCGCGGAGGAATTGATTATAATTCATTTTAATGAACATCATCTTCTCCACATTTTCTGGATGTAACCTCGTACGCCGATTGCTGACAAGGTGAGCGGCGGCACTAAACACTCTTTCGGAGTACACACTTGTGGGAGGGCAACTTAGGTAGAATAAAGCCAGTTTGTGCAAGGGCCTCCAAATTGCCTCTTTTTCCTGCCAGTATAAGTACGGACTGTGTGACGTGCCTACTTGGATGCGGTCACTCATATAATCCTCCACCATTCTATCAATGTTGAGAGAATCATATGCAGTGACAGTAGACGACATGTCCGTAATCGTTGTCAGGTCCTTCAGTCCGGACCAGATGTCAGCATCAGCAGTCGCTCCAGACTGCCCTGCATCACCGCCAGCGGGTGGGCTCGGAATTCTGAGCCTTTTCCTCGCACCCCCAGTTGCGGGAGAATGTGAAGGAGGAGATGTTGACAGGTCGCGTTCCGCTTGACTTGACAATTTTGTCACCAGCAGGTCTTTCAACCCCAGCAGACCTGTGTCTGCCGGAAAGAGAGATCCAAGGTAGGCTTTAAATCTAGGATCGAGCACGGTGGCCAAAATGTAGTGCTCTGATTTCAACAGATTGACCACCCGTGAATCCTTGTTAAGCGAATTAAGGGCTGCATCCACAAGTCCCACATGCCTAGCTGAATCGCTCCGTGTTAGCTCCTCCTTCAATGCCTCCAGCTTCTTCTGCAAAAGCCTGATGAGGGGAATGACCTGACTCAGGCTGGCAGTGTCTGAACTGACTTCACGTGTGGCAAGTTCAAAGGGCATCAGAACCTTGCACAACGTTGAAATCATTCTCCACTGCACTTGAGACAGGTGCATTCCACCTACTATATCGTGCTCAATTGTATAGGCTTGAATGGCCTTTTGCTGCTCCTCCAACCTCTGAAGCATATAGAGGGTTGAATTCCACCTCGTTACCACTTCTTGCTTCAGATGATGGCAGGGCAGGTTCAGTAGTTTTTGGTGGTGCTCCAGTTTTCTGTACGTGGTGCCTGTACGCCGAAAGTGTCCCGCAATTCTTCTGGCCACCGACAGCATCTCTTGCACGCCCCTGTCATTTTTTAAAAAATTCTGCACCACCAAATTCAAGGTATGTGCAAAACATGGGACGTGCTGGAATTGGCCCAGATTTAATGCACACACAATATTGCTGGCGTTGTCCGATGCCACAAATCCACAGGAGAGTCCAATTGGGGTAAGCCATTCCGCGATGATCTTCCTCAGTTGCCGTAAGAGGTTTTCAGCTGTGTGCGTATTCTGGAAAGCGGTGATACAAAGCGTAGCCTGCCTAGGAAAGAGTTGGCGTTTGCGAGATGCTGCTACTGGTGCCGCCGCTGCTGTTCTTGCGGCGGGAGTCCATACATCTACCCAGTGGGCTGTCACAGTCATATAGTCCTGACCCTGCCCTGCTCCACTTGTCCACATGTCCGTGGTTAAGTGGACATTGGGTACAGCTGCATTTTTTAGGACACTGGTGACTCTTTTTCTGAGGTCTGTGTACATTTTCGGTATCGCCTGCCTAGAGAAATGGAACCTAGATGGTATTTGGTACCGGGGACACAGTACCTCCAACAAGTCTCTAGTTGGCTCTGCAGTAATGATGGATACCGGAACCACGTTTCTCACCACCCAGGATGCCAAGGCCTCAGTTATCCGCTTTGCAGTAGGATGACTGCTGTGATATTTCATCTTCCTCGCAAAGGACTGTTGAACAGTCAATTGCTTACTGGAAGTAGTACAAGTGGGCTTACGACTTCCCCTCTGGGATGACCATCGAATCCCAGCGGCAACAACAGCAGCGCCAGCAGCAGTAGGCGTTACACGCAAGGATGCATCGGAGGAATCCCAGGCAGGAGAGGACTCGTCAGACTTGCCAGTGACATGGCCTGCAGGACTATTGGCATTCCTGGGGAAGGAGGAAATTGACACTGAGGGAGTTGGTGGGGTGGTTTGCGTGAGCTTGGTTACAAGAGGAAGGGATTTACTGGTCAGTGGACTGCTTCCGCTGTCACCCAAAGTTTTTGAACTTGTCACTGACTTATTATGAATGCGCTGCAGGTGACGTATAAGGGAGGATATTCCGAGGTGGTTAACGTCCTTACCCCTACTTATTACAGCTTGACAAAGGGAACACACGGCTTGACACCTGTTGTCCGCATTTCTGGTGAAATACCTCCACACCGAAGAGCTGATTTTTTTGGTATTTTCACCTGGCATGTCAACGGCCATATTCCTCCCACGGACAACAGGTGTCTCCCCGGGTGCCTGACTTAAACAAACCACCTCACCATCAGAATCCTCCTGGTCAATTTCCTCCCCAGCGCCAGCAACACCCATATCCTCCTCATCCTGGTGTACTTCAACACTGACATCTTCAATCTGACTATCAGGAACTGGACTGCGGGTGCTCCTTCCAGCACTTGCAGGGGGCGTGCAAATGGTGGAAGGCGCATGCTCTTCACGTCCAGTGTTGGGAAGGTCAGGCATCGCAACCGACACAATTGGACTCTCCTTGTGGATTTGGGATTTCAAAGAACGCACAGTTCTTTGCGGTGCTTTTGCCAGCTTGAGTCTTTTCAGTTTTCTAGCGAGAGGCTGAGTGCTTCCATCCTCATGTGAAGCTGAACCACTAGCCATGAACATAGGCCAGGGCCTCAGCCGTTCCTTGCCACTCCGTGTGGTAAATGGCATATTGGCAAGTTTACGCTTCTCCTCCGACAATTTTATTTTAGGTTTTGGAGTCCTTTTTTTTCTGATATTTGGTGTTTTGGATTTGACATGCTCTGTACTATGACATTGGGCATCGGCCTTGGCAGACGACGTTGCTGGCATTTCATCGTCTCGGCCATGACTAGTGGCAGCAGCTTCAGCACGAGGTGGAAGTGGATCTTGATCTTTCCCTAATTTTGGAACCTCAACTTTTTTGTTCTCCATATTTTATAGGCAGAACTAAAAGGCACCTCAGGTAAACAATGGAGATGGATGGATTGGATACTAGTATACAATTATGGACGGACTGCCACGGTTAGGTGGTATAAAAAAACCACGGTTAGGTGGTATATAATACAATTATGGATGGACGGACTGCCTGCCGAGTGCCGACACAGAGGTAGCCACAGCCGTGAACTACCGCACTGTACACTGGTTGATAAAGAGATAGTAGTATACTCGTAACAACTAGTATGACGACGGTATAAAGAATGAAAAAAAAACCACGGTTAGGTGGTATATATTATAATACAATTATGGTTGGACGGACTGCCTGCCGAGTGCCGACACAGAGGTAGCCACAGCCGTGAACTACCGCACTGTACACTGGTTGATAAAGAGATAGTAGTATACTCGTAACAACTAGTATGACGACGGTATAAAGAATGAAAAAAAAACCACGGTTAGGTGGTATATATTATAATACAATTATGGTTGGACGGACTGCCTGCCGAGTGCCGACACAGAGGTAGCCACAGCCGTGAACTACCGCACTGTACACTGGTTGATAAAGAGATAGTAGTATACTCGTAACAACTAGTATGACGACGGTATAAAGAATGAAAAAAAAACCACGGTTAGGTGGTATATATTATAATACAATTATGGATGGACGGACTGCCTGCCGAGTGCCGACACAGAGGTAGCCACAGCCGTGAACTACCGCACTGTACACTGGTTGATAAAGAGATAGTAGTATACTCGTAACAACTAGTATGACGACGGTATAAAGAATGAAAAAAAAACCACGGTTAGGTGGTATATATTATAATACAATTATGGTTGGACGGACTGCCTGCCGAGTGCCGACACAGAGGTAGCCACAGCCGTGAACTACCGCACTGTACACTGGTTGATAAAGAGATAGTAGTATACTCGTAACAACTAGTATGACGACGGTATAAAGAATGAAAAAAAAACCACGGTTAGGTGGTATATAATACAATTATGGTTGGACGGACTGCCTGCCGAGTGCCGACACAGAGGTAGCCACAGCCGTGAACTACCGCACTGTACACTGGTTGATAAAGAGATAGTAGTATACTCGTAACAACTAGTATGACGACGGTATAAAGAATGAAAAAAAAACCACGGTTAGGTGGTATATATTATAATACAATTATGGTTGGACGGACTGCCTGCCGAGTGCCGACACAGAGGTAGCCACAGCCGTGAACTACCGCACTGTACACTGGTTGATAAAGAGATAGTAGTATACTCGTAACAACTAGTATGACGACGGTATAAAGAATGAAAAAAAAACCACGGTTAGGTGGTATATATTATAATACAATTATGGATGGACGGACTGCCTGCCGAGTGCCGACACAGAGGTAGCCACAGCCGTGAACTACCGCACTGTACACTGGTTGATAAAGAGATAGTAGTATACTCGTAACAACTAGTATGACGACGGTATAAAGAATGAAAAAAAAACCACGGTTAGGTGGTATATAATACAATTATGGTTGGACGGACTGCCTGCCGAGTGCCGACACAGAGGTAGCCACAGCCGTGAACTACCGCACTGTACACTGGTTGATAAAGAGATAGTAGTATACTCGTAACAACTAGTATGACGACGGTATAAAGAATGAAAAAAAAACCACGGTTAGGTGGTATATATTATAATACAATTATGGATGGACGGACTGCCTGCCGAGTGCCGACACAGAGGTAGCCACAGCCGTGAACTACCGCACTGTACTGTGTCTGCTGCTAATATAGACTGGTTGATAAAGAGATAGTATACAATACTACTAATATACTGGTGGTCAGGCACTGGTCACCACTAGTCACACTGGCAGTGGCACTCCTGCAGCAAAAGTGTGCACTGTTTAATTTTAATATAATATTATTTATCATGTACTCCTGGCTCCTGCTATAACAACCTGCAGTGCTCCCCAGTCTCCCCCACAATTATAAGCTTTATATACAATACATTGATGTGCAGCACACTGGGCTGAGCAGTGCACACAGACTGAGTCACTGTGTGACTGTGTATCGTTTTTTTCAGGCAGAGAACGGATATATTAAATAAAACAAACAACTGCACTGTCTCTGGTGGTCACTGTGGTCGTCAGTCACTAAACTCTGTCTGCACTCTCTTCTAATCTACAGTATCACAGCAATCTCTCTCTCTCTTCTAAATCTAATCTAAATGGAGAGGACGCCAGCCACGTCCTCTCCCTATCAATCTCAATGCACGTGTGAAAATGGCGGCGACGCGCGGCTCCTTATATAGAATCCGAGTCTCGCGAGAATCCGACAGCGTCATGATGACGTTCGGGCGCGCTCGGGTTAACCGAGCAAGGCGGGAAGATCCGAGTCGCTCGGACCCGTGAAAAAAAAAGTGAAGTTCGTGCGGGTTCGGATTCAAAGAAACCGAACCCGCTCATCTCTAATTGGCATGCAAATTATTGGCATTCAGCAAACCCCCCAGCAAGTCCAGCCACCTCCCCAGACCCCCAGATGCCGCGGGAACCCCCATCCGCTTGTGACCCGCTCACTGCCACAGCATTAGGAATCACCCGCGGCTATACCATGATCACCACCGCTGCCTGCGACCTATTGACTGTCACAAGTGACTCACTCACCTGAGACACTGAGTCACTCCTGGCAGTTCCGTATGCTGTGGAGACCCCTCATTGGCATGCAAATTATTGGCATTCAGCAAACCCCCCAGCAAGTCCAGCCACCTCCCCAGACCCCCAGATGCCGCGGGAACCCCCATCCGCTTGTGACCCGCTCACTGCCACAGCATTAGGAATCACCCGCGGCTATACCATGATCACCACCGCTGCCTGCGACCTATTGACTGTCACAAGTGACTCACTCACCTGAGACACTGAGTCACTCCTGGCAGTTCCGTATGCTGTGGAGACTGTGTGCGCTGCTGGAGGCGGGCGGGGGGAGGAGGGTGCCCAGTCCGCTCTGATCCCTCTGGCGTCTCCCTGGTCCGGGAAGCTGTGGAAACTGCGGTGCAAGGAAGGAGTCTCTCCCATGCAGGAGGTGTCACGGCCGAGGCGGGCATGAAGCACACTGGGCTCCTTGTGGACGCATGCCGCTCACTGTAACATTGCTCCCGGCACTCTTCCAGCAGCCCACGGCCTGAGCGGCGGCGGCAGCAGTGACAGTGGCATCCACGTCCACGGGACTCAGTCAGTGCCCAGCATCTGCCTATCCGTGAGGGGACGGGGCCTAATGGGAGCACGGGGAACAGTTTGGATGGGATGCAGCACTGATTGGATGGGAGACGAGTATGAGGATTCCTATTGGGCGCAGTGAGATGCGGAAGGAGAGGGACTGACGCAGCGGCGCCACTACCAGTTACATAGCGTTGCTGCTGCTCCAGGCTCCCTCCTCCTCCTTCTCCGCTGCTCCCTCTCCTCCTCCGGCACAGGCGGCTTGTAATGAGTCAAATTAACTCATTACAAGCCGCTGGCTGTTGCGCCCCCAGTACGACGGCGCTGTGTGCCAGGCACACCTGGCACATACGTAGTTACGGCACTGGCTGTAACACCAGACTCCTCATGCAGCAGCCAGTGTGTGTCAACAAATATGCGGCTGCGCGACATGACGTCTGACTTCATGGTTCATACTATGGGAAGGGGGTTTGGAGGCTGGCCACAGGGGTACACACTACTGGGAGGAGTGTTTAGAGACTGGCCACAGGAGTGTACACTTCAGGGAGGCCCAGGGGGCTTGGAGGCTGGCTATAGGGGTGCACATTTCGTAGGAAGGAGGGGTGGTTGGGGGCTGGCTACAGGGGTGTACACGATGATGGTTGAATGGAGCCTGGCTAGAGGGGTATAAACACTATGGAGGGGGTTAGGGGCTGGCTACAAGAGTGCATCCTGCAGGGGTGGTTGGGTGTTGTGCATACTTCAGGCAGGGGTTGTGAGCTGGAGGCTGAGTAAAACAGCTCACACAGCATGGGGGTTGGAGTGCCAGCAGCTCACACTAATGCACACAACACATAACAGGGGTGGTTGGGGGGGCGAGGAGCAGGGAATTGAGTCATGCTGCTGAGTGGCAAGTAATTGCCAAAGACAACCAGGTTAGTGCTAGGCACATTCCGACGGGGGTCATGTGCCACCATTTCCTTACCCCGACACCTCTGCCGCTGTATGCTATATCTGTGTGAGCACGCTTCTCCCTGAGGACAGTCAGTGTCACATTATGAAGAATAGGAGAACACGCAGGAAACCTCAGTCCTTGAATGAGGTCCCCCAGCTGTACAATATAATGATGTGAATTTCACGTGCAACTGACTGTGATCCTGAACACTTTCTATATCAAACATCTCATACATCAAACATGGATTTAATCTTTGCTGTGAATAAACCATAACCAGACAGGACTTGCACAAAACTCCTCTTCGCTGACAATGAGGATGGAACAATTATAAAGCTGAAATCACCTTGCTGGGCCTGTCTCTCTCACTGACTGCTTACTGCAGGCGTGACGTGCTGCTGACATAACCGCAGCTCTGGGAAGACACTGTATAACAGAACATGCTGGAGACACGCTCAGAAGTGCTGATGTGGAGTTCTGCATCCTCACTAGTCATACTGATTAAGCTTGTGGGCAAATGTAATATTCAGGAAGAGCCATGTGATCACTGCGAGACCTAAACCACCAGCCCTTTCATCCTTTAATCATCGCCATCCCCACAGAACCGCATCCAAACATGCTGCACATAAATAATACACGATCTCCGGGAAATGTTATTGAAAATTGAGACATAACGAAGGAGAGGTGGAAATATTAGTAAAATCAGAAAGTGATACTGCCTAAAAAATCACTAGTAACATAGCCCAACTGGCTACACCTAAAAAGATACGTATTGCTATCTATCTATCTATCTATCTATCTATCTATCTATCTATCTATCTATCTATCTATCATCTATCTATCTATCTATCTGTTATGAGCCGTTGCGGTGGCTCATTCCGGTTTGCAATCTGTTTATGTATTTTGTTAATTTTTGTTTGCATGCCAGGATTTCTCATGTACTTGTTTAGAGTACTGTTGTTGGCCGCCTGTGGTGAGTCTGTGTAACTGCAGCCTCACCTGTCAGGTAATTACAGATGGGTCCACGGTTATCTTGACTAGTTTTCTGCGCCTAGGCACAACATGACTTATTAGCATAAACCCTTCATCTATTATTCTCAGCTGCAATACAATACAGAGAACAATACAGCAGGGGATTAAGTCATTAAAGGAGGGGATTAAGTCTGACTGGCCAGTCTCAATTAATCCTATTAATGGTCAAGATAAATGTGGACCCATCTGTAGGTCATTATGTGGTGCATCTGTGTACTGCAGTCTGTCTTTTGTATGTGTAGCCTCACCTGCCAGTAATTAGGCCATTACCTTGTGCCTGGCTTCCAGCCATCCTGTTTGGGCCATGCTTCCTTTATTAGCCAGCTTGCCCTGCATCCAGAGCCGGTGACAGCAGAAGATTATCGTACCTGTATGTTCTAGTACCTGGTCGCTGTCTGCAGTTCTTGCTTAGCTTCCTGCAAGCCTGTTCCTGGTCCCTGTCGGCAGTTCCAGGTTCCAGTCTGTGTTCCTGGTTCCCTGGTCCTGGTTTCTGTTTGGATCGTGTCCAGCCAGTAGTCCTGTTCGGTTTCCAGCTCTATCGACCAGTCCTTGGAACTCCTCTGTATCTGTCCCTCATGATACCGTGAGTCTGGCTCTGCCGCATTCTGCGTCAGAGGCCGCACCTTTATTTTGTGTTACTTTTGCGGTAGGTTTCGCGCAGTCCTCTATTAGTTTGCGACGGAGTCGCTTTAGGTGGCTAGGCCGCTATACTTTTGTTTACTAGTCCGATAACTACGGTGTTGTATTTTGTGGGTCTTCCCACTAGCTTTAGTGTTTTTGTACTGGCAGCAGCGCCGCACATAACTTGTTTGTTTTGTTCTCATTTTGTAGTCTCCTTTGCTGTAACTATTTTTTCCCTTACTCACTCGCAGTCTCGGTGGGTGCCTTGTCACCTTGTAAGACCAGGGGGCATCGGAGTCTGGGCGGACCTAAATGCCCATTCAAACGCGGCTGCCGTGGGCAGAAGACTAGCACTGCAGGCACCATCCGACCACTGGGAGGAGTAACGGCATTAGGGTTAGAATAGGCATTGCTGCGGTCATTTATAACTGGCCACAGCTTCGCTCATGAGTATTGGAACTCCCCAGTTGTCACACATTCCGCAGAGTTCCAGGTACTCAATTTGTAACATTGTACTTAGTTCATAACACTATCTCATATCTACAGTTCCTAAAGATCTACATTATCTATCTATCTATCTATCTATCTATCTATCTATCTATCTATCTATCTACCGCCATAATTTTCTGTTTGATTTCATTTTAGAGATTTAAGCCTTAACATGCAATTACTGTATATACAGTAGAAGTTGCCCCCACAACTGCTCGGAGACTATGCCATGGTTCTATTGACCTGTCTTTGTGGAAATTCCTCCATATGATTTAGACCTGGTACACACTTGCTGAAACATTGTTCTACTGCTGATAAATGATATATTCTGCTGGTCCATCAGACAATGTGTACCCCCGATATACACTATTTGTGACTCACGTCTTTCACATATATGTCACGTCGGCCGTGCAGCAGGTAGATGGATGTACAGTATATCTTGAAGCTATGTTGTTACATCTGCTGGTGTGTATGGGCGCCCGATGGACCCAACAAAATATCAGATTCAGAATCCATTGAATATGACGTCAAAAGTGGGCAGGTATATTCAAATGGGATCTGCTGGCAGACATATCGGGAGGATGGAATGCCCCTATTATAGAGATACAGTAGGGTGACACATACTATCTCCCTGATCTGCATTTATAGCTCTATGTTTGGATATTTCTATCAGATCATTTTGGCCCCTTCTTCCCTCTAAGCTGCACATGCGGATCTGCTCCTGACGTCTTCCTTGATATCCCGGTTGTGCAGCCCATGCTTGCATTTATTAGCTCATCTCTGAGTTCTTCTTGGAACTGGGCCTACACAACTATGCACAATGGTAAGGGTGTGATCTTACCAGTGACCCTTTAAAGTGACAATATACTGTATCCTTCCTCTTGCTGCTACTATACCTCTTCCTATGAAAGCAAGAAGCACACCGGTTGTGGGTTGGGGCTGAAAGGCTGGCAGTTGGGATGCCGGCGACCAAAATACTAACCGCGGCATCAGTGCCGTAACTAGGTATTTTAGCGCTGTGTGCAAGAAACGGCATTGGCGCCCCTCCTACGCAAGACAGGAGCAGTGCGCGCCAAAAATATATAGGGATGTGGCCACAAAATAATGCCAATTTATACTATGGTGCATAGTAGTCTCCTCACCATTATTCAAATTGCACTGCACAATAGCGCCACTACACCAGGTAGAGCCCCTTTTTACACATTACGGCAGACGGCGTGCCTTTTTACACATTACGGCAGACAGCGTCCCCCTTTTTACACATTACGGCAGACAGCGTCCCCCTTTTTACACATTATGGCAGACAGCGTCCCCCTTTTTACACATTATGGCAGACAGCGTCCCCCTTATTACACATTACGGCAGACAGCGTCCCCCTTATTACACATTACGGCAGACAGCGTCCCCCTTATTACACATTACGGCAGACAGCATCCCCTTTTTTACTCATTACGCAGACTGTCCCCTTTTTACACATTACAGCAGACAGCGTCCCCCTTATTACACATTACAGCAGACAGCGTCCCCCTTATTACACATTACGGCAGACAGCATCCCCCTTTTTACACATTACAGCAGACAGCGTCCCCCTTATTACACATTACGGCAGACAGCGTCCCCTTTATTACACATTACGGCAGACAGCGTCCCCCTTATTACACATTACGGCAGACAGCGTCCCCCTTATTACACATTACAGCAGACAGCGTCCCCCTTTTTACACATTACGGCAGACAGCGTCCCCCTTATTACACATTACGGCAGACAGCGTCCCCCTTATTACACATTACGGCAGACAGCGTCCCCCTTATTACACATTATGGCAGACAGCGTCCACCTTTTTACACATTACGGCAGCCAGTCCCCCTTTTTACACATTGCGGCAGACAGACACGAGAGAGAGAGAGAGAGAGAGAGAGAGACAGAAAGAGAGAGAGAAAGAAAGGGAGAGATATACTTACCATCTCTCCCGCTGGCAGTCAGGCTCCTCGTGCTGGCAGAGATCCCGGGCAGCCGCAGGGGAGAAGGAGGAGGAGGGAGGGGGACTTGAGCCGCAGCAGCGCTATGTCATTGGTAGAGGCGCCGCTGCAGCACTCCCCTCTCCTCCCGCATTGGCTGCCCGCTGCTGAGAATGCTGGGATGAGAGAACCGCATCCCAGCATTCACAGCAGCGCCGGGCAGCCAATACAGAAGGAGAGGGGAGTGCTGCAGCGGCGCTTACTACCAATGACATAGCGCTGCTGCGGTTCAAGTCCCCCTCCCTCCTCCTCCTTCTCTGCCTCCGGCGCTGCTCTCCCTCCAGCGCGGCGCATGGCACCAAGCAGAGGCACCATGTAATGAGTCAATTCAGTGTAAAACCTGGCACATAGGTAGTTACAGCGCTGCGCGGCATCCTGATTTTTAGAATCCCGGCAGGGGCTCGGAAACAAATATAAATTACTCCCCCCTAACCCTCCCTTCCGGCAGCCTAAACCTACCCTCCCCAGCAGTCTAAGCCTAATCCTCCTCGGTGGTGCTTAAACATAACCCCCCACCCCTAACCTCCCTTCCAGCAGCCTAAACCTACCACACACACACACACACACACACACACACACACACACACACACGACTTACCTCTCCTCTGGGGTGGCAGTCCCTCGATTGGTATACCGGCTGCCGACGCCGGCATTCTGATCCGAGTGGGGATTCTGATGTTGGTATTTTGACAGCCAGTATCCTGACCATCGGAATCCCCCCCCGTTATATACAGTATAGTGAGCTTTCAGATTTGCCACTGTCACACTAGGCTTGGGTTATATCTAAAAAGAGATACAGAATACTTAAATGAAGAAACAAAGAAGCCACTCAGGCAACATAAGTCTATGTGTTGGCATGCAAGACCATTGTCTACTCAATAGACGCCGTTACCTAAAAAAGCAAACTTATCTGAGAGCCCAGTGACCGACACATTAGAACTTTATAAACACCACCTGCAAGATTTCCACCTGCGGAGATGAATTCTAATGTTAAGTTTCAATAGATAAGAAAAGAGAACTAAATGTACCGCCGCCCGGCCTTTAGACACAACAAATCAAATAACGCCAGCCTGAAATTGGAAACATTATTATTAACTTATGTCTATTGGTTTTGCGCATTGTAATATTAGATTATATTTTCAAAATAAATTACTCAGCGCAAGAAACAAATACAATCGCTCGACAATTACATAAGAATATTTTTTTTTTCATATTTCTTTTTTGTTAACAATGTGGAACAAAAGAGCACACAATATGTGCCGGTGATGTGGTTAATGATTTTGTTGCATATATTTTCTTTTCTCTATCCATCTATACAATAGACTTTCAATAAACAATTATATAATTATAGTGTTCTCCGAAACTAATTACCTTATGAATTGTTTATGGCGCTGTTTATTGCAAATTGTTATTGTTTGTTTAAACAATACTGACAATGATTTCTCGTTTTGTTTTATTTGGTTACTTGTTTTCACTCTCACAATAATTTTATCGTCGTTACCTTTTGTTCGGGATTGTTAAACTTTGGTCATGTTCCGGTAGCTTACCCCATTGTTTCCATCAATTATGTTATTGCAGTATTTATCAACGAAAGACAAATATAGCCATCAACCCACATACACACGTCAAACATACCCATTTAAATTGATGGCAAGATTAATAAAAATGTGTTGTGACATAGCCGTATTCAACTCAGTTGCATTTCCACGTGCACCTGAAAGGGCGTTACTGAGTTGTAACGTGGAGGCTGATTCTAAGTGGCTTATGTACTAAGCTTTGGAGAGTGATAAAGTGGACGGAGATAAAGTACCAGCCAATCAGCTCCTGTCATTTTTTTAAACACGGCCTGTAACATGGCAATTAGGAACCGATTTTCTGGTACTTTATCTCTCTGCTTTATCTCTCTCCAAGGGATATATTTGCTAAAAGTACATTTAAAATCAACCAGAGTAGGACCAACATCCCTGCAAAATCGACTACGGTGGTTCTGTTCCATATAGCTCATTTGTTAGGCGCCGAGGGTCCGCTCGTCAGTGCGGCCGGCGCCTAGCAACGGGGACGCCACTGTCGGATCGTGTTCCCCGTTGCTGGGTCTAAGTTTATATCATCACTGGTTTCCTGGCTGTGTAGCATGCAGCTGCACGGCATGTTGTAATTATCACTCATCTGTTTCCCTGGCCATGCAGCTTGTCAGCTGCATGGCATTTAATCCAAACAGCTGATTGGAAGACTCTCTGTTAAAAGCACTCCCAGGACTCCTCACAGACGCCGGTGATAGCTTCCTGTTTGCCTGATTCTGCTGCAGAGAGAGTTCCCAGTCCCGGTCTGTTCGTTTGTTCCTGTTCTCGGTGATCCAGTACTCGGAAGTTACCATCTGTTCCTGGAGTCTGACCGAGCACCTTTAACATCTGGTGGTGTTCGTGAGTCGCGGCGCAGCCGTGTGTTGCGGCTTGTCCGCTACTATTTATTATTGTGTTTATTTTGAGTTCTGGAGCTTTGCGGAGGATTCCGCTTCCACAAGATCCACTCTGGTGTCCAGCGGTGCCGGATAGGAGTGTCGGATCCGTGGATCCTTGGTTGTCCTTTTCCCTGGCGGCTAGTCCGCACATACCTTTTGATTTAGTTAAGTTAGCTTGTAACCCCTGGCTTGGTTGCTTAGTCAGAGGGCCCCTTGTTATCTCCCTGTCTCGGACTTCCCCTTGTCTCCCATTAAGACCTGCGGGGGCATCGGGGTTGGGCAGACATAATCCGCCCTTCGAACGCGGCTGCCATGGGCTCAAGCAACCATAGTCTCGCAGGGGATTTCTGATAACACGGGCGAGACAACGGAGTTAGGGCGCCAGGGGTTACTAGGCTCTCCAGCTCCCACAACCTGTATTTCATTCCTGTACTCAGATCTCTGCCATAAGATCTTCTCCAGTCTGGAGTACAGGAATCGTAACATTATCACCGGCCAGACAAAAGAAAAAATTTCAACAGGAGTTAATTTTTTCACTTATCCAGTAGGGAGAATTTTGTCGGCCTCATGAATCCCACCGGTGTTGGGCCAAATCCTGGCCAGTTTTTGGTTAGTCAGATTCAGGAACTTACCCAGATGGTTCAGGATCTGTCCCTCCGGGTGAGCTCACAGGAAGATCTGTTACGGACTTCCCCGAGGGTCATCCCTGAACCAAAAATGCATCTGCCTGACCGTTTTTCTGGGGATAGAAAACAGTTTTTTAATTTTAAAGAGTCTTGTAAACTGTATTTTCGTTTAAGACCAGTTTCCTCAGGTACGGAGGCTCAGCGGGTTGGAATTATAATTTCTCTGCTTCAGGGGGATCCTCAGACCTGGGCTTTTGGTTTAAAGACAGACGATCCGGCCTTATCGTCTGTAGACGCTTTTTTGAAATCTTTAGGGCTATTGTATGACGACCCTGATAGAGAGGCATCCGCAGAAAGTCAGTTGCGTGCTCTAAGACAGGGTAGGAATCCTGCAGAGAATTATTGTACGGAGTTTCGCCGTTGGTCGAACGACTGTGGCTGGAATGATCCTGCCCTGCGCAGTCAGTTTCGCCTCGGCTTATCTGAATCTATAAAAGACAGCCTCCTTCAGTATCCCGCTCCTGAGAACCTTGATAAACTCATGGAGCTCTCTATTAAAATAGATCGTCGGCTCAGAGAGCGGAGGACTGAGAAAGGGGCATCTGTAGTTTCTTTTCCCTGTGTTTCTTCCGTTCCGATAGACATGGAGGAGCCTATGCAGATTGGTCTCTCCAAATTGTCTCCGGAAGAAAGAACCAGGAGGCAAAATTCTGGTCTGTGTTTGTACTGCGGAGGTAAGGGACATTTTGCCCGTACTTGCCCAAACAAGTCGGGAAACTTCCTGACCAAGTGAATAGTGAGGGGGTTCACTTTGGTCTACAGCTCATCTCCTCAAATAATTCACTATTGGTTCCTGCTAAAGTTTCTTATGACAGCCTCTGTTCCTCGGTCTCTGCTTTTGTGGACAGTGGAGCTGCAGGAAACTTTATGGACTTAACATGGGCCAAGGCCTTAGGTATTCCTCAGTTAACCTTAAGTAGGTGTATCACCATGCATGGTTTAGATGGGAGTCCCTTATCCAATGGGGTTATTTCTCTATGTACACCTCCTGTTTTGCTCTCGGTGGGAGCTCTACATTCTGAAAAGATTGAGTTTTTTCTTACCCATTGTCCAGCAGTTCCTGTGGTTCTGGGTCACCCTTGGCTGGCCTTTCATAATCCCATCATAGATTGGCAGTCTGGGGAGATTCTACAATGGAGTACCATCTGTGATAAAGAATGTATTACACTTCCTATCCGAGTAGCTGCTGCCAGGTCCGCACATATTCCTGGAGAGTACCAAGATTTTTTGGATGTGTTTTCCAAGGGCAATGCGGATATTTTGCCTCCCCATAGGCCTTATGATTGTACCATTGAGTTAATTCCTGGTGCCACGTTGCCTAAAGGAAGGTTATATGCATTGTCTGGTCCTGAAACTGTGGCCATGAATGAGTATGTGAAAGAAAGTCTTGAGAAAGGGTTTATCAGGCCATCTAAATCCCCTTTAAGTGCAGGTTTTTTCTTCGTAGAGAAGAAGGATGGTTCCCTCAGACCCTGCATTGACTTTCGAGCCCTGAATAAAATCTCAGTAAAGAATACTTACCCTCTGCCTCTGATCTCTGTCCTCTTTGATCAGCTACGTTCGGCTGTTATTTTTTCCAAGATTGACCTGAGAGGAGCATATAATCTCATTAGAATCAGATCGGGGGATGAGTGGAAAACGGCATTCAGTACTCAATCAGGTCACTATGAGTATCTGGTCATGCCTTTCGGCCTATCTAACGCTCCGGCAGTCTTTCAGGATCTCATTAATGATGTGCTCCGTGAGTTTCTGGGAAGATTCGTTGTGGTCTATTTAGACGACATTTTGATTTATTCTGACTCTATAGAACAACATGTTACCCAGGTGCGTCAGGTACTTAAGAAATTACGTGAAAATCACTTGTATGCCAAACCGGAGAAGTGTGAATTTCACGTCACGGAGGTATCCTTTTTAGGGTACATTATTTCCCCTCGGGGATTCCGAATGGAACCTAAGAAGCTCCAAGCCATCCTGAGTTGGGCGCAACCCACCAACTTAAAAGCAATTCAGCGCTTTTTAGGGTTTGCGAACTACTACAGAAGGTTTATTCACTCTTTCTCTGACATAGTTGCTCCCATTGTGGCACTCACTAAGAAGGGAGCAGATCCTACCAATTGGTCATGTGAAGCTAAAGTATCTTTTCAGGCCTTGAAACAAGCCTTTGTCTCAGCCCCTGTCCTTAGACATCCCAACCCAGAATTGCCTTTCATCGTTGAGGTAGATGCCTCGGAGGTTGGTGTAGGGGCTATCCTTTCTCAGAAGGATCCAGATTCCCTTGAGTTACATCCTTGTGCCTTTATGTCCAGGAAATTCTCATCTGCTGAATCCAACTACGATGTTGGTAATCGGGAGTTGCTGGCTATTAAATGGGCTTTTGAGGAGTGGAGACATTGGCTTGAAGGAGCGACCCATACCATTTCTGTTTTGACAGATCACAAAAATCTTCAATACATTGAATCAGCTAAGCGACTGAATGCCCGACAGGCTCGTTGGGCTTTATTTTTCACTCGTTTCAAATTCATTATCACCTTCAGACCTGGTTCCAAGAATACCAAGGCAGATGCCCTCTCACGCAGTTTTCTTCCCGCTCAAGACAACAGTCCTGTTACTCTCATACTTCCGCCTTCAGTCATTCAGGCAGGTCTCACACAGGATGTTTTTTCTCAATTGAAGCTGCTTCAACATCAAGCTCCGGGAAATACTCCTGCTGGTCGTCTTTTTGTTCCTGAGTTTTTGAGAGCAACTGTTTTGGAGGAATTTCATGATAGCAAAGTTGCAGGGCATCTGGGAGTCGCTAAAACTTTTGAATTGGTATCCCGCTCAGTGTGGTGGCCTGGTCTTTCTAAAGACATTAAAGAGTTTGTTTTTTCGTGTCAGGTCTGTGCACAGCATAAAGTTCCGCGTTCTTTGCCTATTGGTCAACTTATGCCTTTGAATGTTCCTCTTAGACCATGGTCGCATATCTCCATGGATTTTGTGGTGGATCTCCCTCTGTCAGCTGGATGCACAGTCATATGGGTGGTAGTGGACCGTTTTAGTAAGATGGCTCATTTTATTGGTCTTCCCCGATTGCCATCTGCCCAGGGATTGGCAGTCTTGTTCCTCCGTCATGTTTTCAGACTCCATGGGTTACCCACTGATATTGTTTCTGACAGGGGTCCACAATTCATTGCACAGTTTTGGAAGTCTTTTTGTGCTTCGTTAAAAATGAAATTATCATTAACCTCCGGTTATCATCCACAATCAAATGGACAGACTGAGCGAGTGAACCAATCCTTAAAACAATATTTGCGTTTGTACTCGGCCAAACTCCAAAATGACTGGTCTGAGTTTCTTCCATTGGCAGAGTTTGCTTATAATAATGCCTGTCATTCCTCCACCAATGTGTCTCCATTTTTTGCAGTTTTTGGTTTCCACCCCAGAGCTAATTCATTTTTCCAACATTCCTCTGTCTCCTCTCTGGCCCTGACCTCTCATCTTAAACTTATTTGGAAAAAAGTGCACATAGCTCTCAGAAAAGCAGCTTTCAAGGAAAAAGATTTTTCGGACAGGTTCCGGCGGCCGTGCACTTTTAGAGTAGGAGACAGGGTGTGGCTGTCGACTCGCAATATCAAACTTCGACAAACCTCAGCCAGATTGGGTCCTAGATTTATTGGACCATTTCTCATTATCAAAAAAGTCAATCCAGTTGCTTTCCGGTTACAGCTACCAAAAACGTTACGAATCGGAAATACCTTCCATTGCTCTTTGCTCAAACCATATGTTTCATCTAGCAGATTTCCTCGTAAAAAACCTCAGGGGAGATCACCAGTTAATGTACAGGGTCAGCAGGAGTTCGTGGTTGAGAAGGTTCTCGATTCCAAGCTGTCCCGGGGTCGGCTTTATTTTTTGGTGCATTGGAAAGGTTATGGTCCTGAGGAAAGGTCGTGGGTCCTAGATGAGGACCTTCATGCCCCAAGGCTCAAAAGGGCATTTTTTCAAGAATTTCCTCAGAAACCCGGATTTAGGGGTTCCTTGACCCCTCCTCAAGGGGGGGGGTACTGTTAGGCGCCGAGGGTCCGCTCGTCAGTGCGGCCGGCGCCTAGCAACGGGGACGCCACTGTCGGATCGTGTTCCCCGTTGCTGGGTCTAAGTTTATATCATCACTGGTTTCCTGGCTGTGTAGCATGCAGCTGCACGGCATGTTGTAATTATCACTCATCTGTTTCCCTGGCCATGCAGCTTGTCAGCTGCATGGCATTTAATCCAAACAGCTGATTGGAAGACTCTCTGTTAAAAGCACTCCCAGGACTCCTCACAGACGCCGGTGATAGCTTCCTGTTTGCCTGATTCTGCTGCAGAGAGAGTTCCCAGTCCCGGTCTGTTCGTTTGTTCCTGTTCTCGGTGATCCAGTACTCGGAAGTTACCATCTGTTCCTGGAGTCTGACCGAGCACCTTTAACATCTGGTGGTGTTCGTGAGTCGCGGCGCAGCCGTGTGTTGCGGCTTGTCCGCTACTATTTATTATTGTGTTTATTTTGAGTTCTGGAGCTTTGCGGAGGATTCCGCTTCCACAAGATCCACTCTGGTGTCCAGCGGTGCCGGATAGGAGTGTCGGATCCGTGGATCCTTGGTTGTCCTTTTCCCTGGCGGCTAGTCCGCACATACCTTTTGATTTAGTTAAGTTAGCTTGTAACCCCTGGCTTGGTTGCTTAGTCAGAGGGCCCCTTGTTATCTCCCTGTCTCGGACTTCCCCTTGTCTCCCATTAAGACCTGCGGGGGCATCGGGGTTGGGCAGACATAATCCGCCCTTCGAACGCGGCTGCCATGGGCTCAAGCAACCATAGTCTCGCAGGGGATTTCTGATAACACGGGCGAGACAACGGAGTTAGGGCGCCAGGGGTTACTAGGCTCTCCAGCTCCCACAACCTGTATTTCATTCCTGTACTCAGATCTCTGCCATAAGATCTTCTCCAGTCTGGAGTACAGGAATCGTAACATCATTTACTAAAAGTCGATTGAGTTCCTTTGAAAAATTGCTGTGTGATGTGAATTCTATTTGAAGTTATAAAAGTTTTCTACTCATCAAAAATCGTATCAAAATCGATAACATCGACCCAAAATCAACAAAAGCATTTCTATTGGCCAAAACAGGTCACATGCACTATATTACATATAAACACCTTCTTTCCTGGGCTAATTTGCATAGCCATGATTTTTTTAAAATCAATGCTGTGCCTATCAATGTCCGGATTTGTTCAGCCATAGCTCCCCACATGCTTTTTCCATCATATATAGGTTTCAGACAATTCTATATGATATATGGCCAGTATGGATGGTGTAGTGGTTAGCATTACTGCCTCACAGCACCGATGTCATGGGTTCAATTCCCACCATTGGCCTACCTGTGTGGAGTTTGTATAATCTTCCCATGCTTTCGTGGGTTTCCTCTGGGTACTCCGGTTTCCTCCCACAATCCAAAAATATACTGGTAGGTTAATTGTCTCCCAACAAAATTAACCCTAACATGAATGTGTGTATATGTGATAGGGAATATAGATTGTAAGCTCCACTGGGGCAGGGACTAATGTGAATGGCCAAATATTCTCTGTAAAGCGCTGCGGAATATGTGTGCGCTATATAAATGACTGGTCATAATAATATATGGTGATTTTAAGTCTATTTTCAAATTGACTATTAGTAAATATGTGTTAGGAGGAATTGAACTCTGTTAAAGTATAGAAGGTTCTGTTTCAGTCGATTTTGATTTTAGTAAATACCTGTCGACTGAAAATCAACTTTTTCGTAAATATACCCCCAAGGATGTTCTCCATCCTCTAATGGTAGTAAGTATATTATTACCAGTGATCTACCCTTTCCACACTCAGGGATCCATTTATCAATACACAGTTGGTGCGGCTCCCCTATTTGACTTTTGGACTGTACTGCCGCCCCACTTCTGGAGCCGACACATATTTATCTGAGAATAGTCTTGGAATATTTGAACCAATATTAACCAACTTGCCTGGCATGGTGGCATCAGATGCGAGCATGCCTGCAAGTGCTGTATCTGACCTGGTCGCACAGGATGCGACCAGTCAGATAAGGTGTTGGCAGGGAAGGGAAACTTCCCTCCACTGCTGCTGTCAGAGGGACTGGAAGGTCCTCTGCCTCCCCGCACTCTCCCCCACTGATTGCCGTGCTGCCGATCATTGCTGATTGGTCAGCACGGCAGGATCCCCCCCTCCACCAGCTGCAGACAATAGCAGCCGCTGGGGAAGTCTAAACTAGGGTATAGGTCGTTGGGTCGACACAACTTAGGTCGACAGTCATTAGGTTGACCACTGAAGGTTGACATGGGCACTAGGTCGACATGTACTAGGTCAACGGGTGAAAAGGTCTACATGAGTTTTTGGACTTTTTTGGTGTCGTTTTCTTCGTAAAGTGACGGGGAACCCCAATAAGTGCACTGTCTCCCCTCGCATGACTCACTTCGAGCAAGGTTACCGTTACCAATTGTAGTCCACATGGATCGTAAAGTATGAAAAAGTCCAAAAAATGGAAAGAAAAGTGAAAAACTCATGTCTACCTTTTGACCTGTCGACCTTCAGTGGTCGACCTAACGACGTATCCCATAAATTCACACACCCCCAAGCCACCCCCAGAACCCACCTTTATACATGGAGGCTGTCCCGGCTTTCAAAATGAAAGCCGCGATGGTTCCGATGGACACTCAGGGATCCATTTATCAATACACAGTTGGTGCGGCTCCCCTATTTGACTTTTGGACTGTACTGCCGCCCCACTTCTGGAGCCGACACATATTTATCTGAGAATAGTCTTGGAATATTTGAACCAATATTAACCAACTTGCCTGGCATGGTGGCATCAGATGCGAGCATGCCTGCAAGTGCTGTATCTGACCTGGTCGCACAGGATGCGACCAGTCAGATAAGGTGTTGGCAGGGAAGGGAAACTTCCCTCCACTGCTGCTGTCAGAGGGACTGGAAGGTCCTCTGCCTCCCCGCACTCTCCCCCACTGATTGCCGTGCTGCCGATCATTGCTGATTGGTCAGCACGGCAGGATCCCCCCCTCCACCAGCTGCAGACAATAGCAGCCGCTGGGGAAGTCTAAACTAGGGTATAGGTCGTTGGGTCGACACAACTTAGGTCGACAGTCATTAGGTTGACCACTGAAGGTTGACATGGGCACTAGGTCGACATGTACTAGGTCAACGGGTGAAAAGGTCTACATGAGTTTTTGGACTTTTTTGGTGTCGTTTTCTTCGTAAAGTGACGGGGAACCCCAATAAGTGCACTGTCTCCCCTCGCATGACTCACTTCGAGCAAGGTTACCGTTACCAATTGTAGTCCACATGGATCGTAAAGTATGAAAAAGTCCAAAAAATGGAAAGAAAAGTGAAAAACTCATGTCTACCTTTTGACCTGTCGACCTTCAGTGGTCGACCTAACGACGTATCCCATAAATTCACACACCCCCAAGCCACCCCCAGAACCCACCTTTATACATGGAGGCTGTCCCGGCTTTCAAAATGAAAGCCGCGATGGTTCCGATGGTCACGATGTTCCCAATCGATGTTTGGGGAGAATATATAAACACTGCTCAAAAAAATAAAGGGAACACTATAATAGCACATCCTAGATCTAAATGAATGAAATATTCTTATTAAATACTTTGTTCTTTACATAGTTGAATGTGCTGACAACAAAATCACACAAAAATTATCAATGGAAATCAAATGTATTAACCCATGGAGGTCTGGATTTGGAGTCGCACTCAAAATTAAAGTGGAAAAACACACTACAGGCTGATCCAACTTTGATGTAATGTCCTTAAAACAAGTCAAAATGAGGCTCAGTAGTGTGTGTGTGGCCTCCACGTGCCTGTATGACCTCCATACAACGCCTGGGCATGCTCCTGATGAGGTGGCGGATGGTCTCCTGACGGGTCTCCTCCCAGACCTGGACTAAAGCATCCGCCAACTCCTGGACAGTCTGTTGGTGGATGGAGCGAGACATGATGTCCCAGATGTGCTCAATTGGATTCAGGTCTGGGGAATGGGCGGGCCAGTCCATAGCATGAACGCCTTCATCTTGCAGTTAGGATTGCAAATTCTGCTTTTTAGCAGAATTTGCAATCCTCTGCCTCGTATGCTGGGGTCTGCCTATGACAGAGCAAGGCCACCCCCCTCCCCCCTCTGGCTGCCATCTTTTTGTTCATAGCGGCTGCGTGTGACATCATACCCGCGCCATGTCCCCCATTTGCCCCGCCTCCGCAATGCTCCTTCTCTGCCTTGGAAATGGAGCATTGCAGCCACCCTCCCACCTGTCAACCAGGCAGAGGCGTTCGCCAATTGTGATCCAACCTGAATGAGGCTCAATATACAAGGCAGACAACGATCATATTTGGAATTATGACGAGTGGAAGTTAATTACAGGGCTATTTATGAGATACCAAGGGTTCCCCCACTGTATTATTTAAGGCTATGTTTGATAGCATACACTATGTACAGTACGTGGGAGTGCCATTGCTTATTTTACTTTTGATTCATTTTTTTTAAAGAGTGAAATCAGAGTTTTGCTAACATAAACGTGCTGTTCAGTATAACTCTGTGCTTTCTTTAGTAACCATCCTTTTTTATACCAGTAACATTTCTGAGCATGTAAAGTATGACTCAGGCTTTACTCTTATTTGGTACAACTCAAGGTTACTATTATTATTGCTTGGCTTTTATATTGCTATACAAAAGTTTATTTAAAAGAAAGATAAACTGTAAATAAAATATGTGCTCACAATAGCACATAGGTGGTCATTCCGAGTTGATCGCTAGCTGCATTTGTTCGCAGCGCAGCAATCAGCCTAAAAAAATGCAGTGCGGTGCAATGCGCACGTGCAACATACGGGCATAACGAACGATGCAGTTTTGCACAGGGTCTAGCGATGCTTTTTAGTCGCACTGGTTGCCGCAGAGTGATTGACATGAAGTGGACGTTTCTGGGTGGCAACTGACCGTTTTCAGGGAGTGTTCGGAAAAACGCAGGCGTGCCAGGAAAAACGCAGGCGTGGCTGGGCGAACGCTGGGCGGGTGTGTGACGTCAAATCTGGAACTGAATAGTCTGAAGTGATCGCAAGGTGTTGAGCTACTCTGAAACTGCACAAAAATGTTTTGCAGGTGCTCTGCGATAAAAACTTTCGCACTTCTGCTAAGCTACAATACACTCCCAGTGGGCGGCAGCATAGCGTTTGCACGGCATGCTAAAAACTGCTAGCGAGTGATCAACTCGGAATGACCCCCATAGGGGTTTGTGGAGATTGTTCCAGTGTGTTTCTTTACAAAGCTATTGTTTGGGTTATGGTTACGACACCTATTTATAATGTATGAGTACTGTAGTGGTCTTTTTTTCCCCCTTTATTTCAGAAAACACAATACAAATATAAGGCATTTATAATTGTATGAAAGCTGTGTCAATGGAAAATTCATTACACTATCATAATGGGTGAAAACGACAGTATTTTTTAACAATGGATCTATTACACTGATAATTACAGTACAGTTATATAACCCCTGCTCACCAGCTGCAGGAATGATTATTATTGTAGCTCATGTAGTTCTTCCAGATAGGAGATGTTGTTCTCATCCTATTGAATATTCCCAATGATGCAGCATGGGTTGGCAAGGGATAAGTCAAACCATCCTCAGTGTGTATATTTAACCTCCCCGTTCATTGCGAATAGGACACATTCGCGCCTAAGGCGTGCGTGCATGCAGACGTACCTAATGAGGCGCAACTTTGCCGAGATGTAGCCACAATGAGTTTGGCTACATCTGTGGGTGCGAGTTGGGTCCCGCGAGACGTTCTCACAGCGAACTCGCACTGCGTATACAATTGCATTTCAGTTCCAAACGTTGGATTTTTGCAGAGGATTTTTTTTTTTTTTTGTCCGTACACCCCTGAGCAGATGAAAAGGTTGGGAAAATCTTTATCTTAAGGTACAAATGTTGGGACACAGTGCAGAACCTCTGGTGCATCCCTCCTAATAAATCATTTTGCACTCAGTGGAGTTTAAGTACCATAGTTTGGCCAATAAAGACCTGCCAGTTTTCAAGTGAATTTTCTAAAAAGCTCAGTAATGGGTTAAATGATGTGGGACAGGTACGTGAAGGTGTGGTTTCAATATGATAACCCGGCTGACGGGATTCCGGCAGTCAAAAGCATCCCAATAGTAGAAATCCCGACTGTTTCCCCCTCTCCCCTACCCCTCCCTTCCACAGAATAACCCTTACCTCCCTTCTTAGTGTCTGTCCCAAACCTCCCCCTGGTGATGCACAAACCCCTTCCCCACAGCCTAACACTCCTACTGGTGGTGCCTAACCCTACACCCCCTCCCTGTAGCCTAACCCTAACTCCCAACTGCCCCTCTCCCCCCCACAGCCCAACCCTAACCCCCCGGGTGATGCTTAAGCCTAACCCCCCCCCCCCCCATGCACTAACTCACCAGCTATACTTGTGGTCAGGATTCCGGCGTTGATCCCCTGACCCTGTCTGGATTCCAGCGTCTACATTCTGTTGGCTGTTGGGATTCCAGCGTCGGCATTCCAACTGCTGAGATCCCGACAGCTGGCATCTTGACCGCATCCCTTAAGTAGAAAATTCTGGAAAATAAAGACTTGTCAGTTTTCAGGTGAATTATCTAAAAAGCTCAGTAATGGGCTCAATGATGTGAGACAGGTACGTGAAGGTGTTGTATTGATGGTAGAGGGGTTTTAGAACTTGCACATGAGAGGTAAAATTACTACAGATACGTATTTCTGTATCCCAAAATGCCAGAAAGAGTTAGATATGATGAAATACAGTACACTTGCTTACTATTTTTCCACCATCAATAAAAAGTACAATAATAATCCATCTGACACCTTTCAAAAACCTCCAGTACTTTCTTTATGGCCAATAACAGCCTTCTATATGTTCCTGCTGTCTGAGTTGGGTGGTAGGGCGGGTGTTGGGGGAGGGTGTGCATTTATGGGATGTATGGGATGTGAGCAGGGGCGTAGCCAGAACTTTGTGGGCCCCATAGCAACATTTTGAAGGGGCCCCCGTCCCAATGCTTCTAGAGAGACACTTCTCTGCAGCAGTTGTTCATTTTATGCCCTATAATAGTGTCCTACAGTACTGTAGTTCAATTTCTGAAACATAGTAGAGACTTATTTAATGTTATGCCCCATAGTAGTGCCCTAGTTTCTTTTATGAATCGTAGTAGTCAATAAGTTCACCCTACAGTACTGTATGTCACATTTCGGAGCTGGCAGTACACATTATGCCGCACAGTACCCCCAATTCACATTATGATATATAGTGCTCCCCATTCATATTGTGCCTTATTACAGTGCCCAGTTCATATTATATAACATTAAAATGTCCTACAGTTAATTTTATACCACACTACAATGAGTAGGTCCAGGAGCATACCTACATATATTGCAGGCCCCAAGGAAAAAGTTTGAAAGGACCCCTACGTACCACACAGTGGCAAAAAAATTATATACAGTAACACATGTAACTTTGACAGGGAAGATGGCCCCTCTCAGCTCTGGGCCCCATAGAGGCTGCACTGCCTGCACTATGGTAGATACGCCCTGTATATAACACATGTAACTGTGACAGGGAAGATTGCCCCCTCTCAGCTCAGGGCCCCATAGAGGCTGCACTGCCTGCACTATGGTAGCTACGCCCTGTATATAACACATGTAACTGTGACAGGGAAGATTGCCCACTCTCAGCTCTGGGCCCCATAGAAGCTGCACTGCCCGCACCTATGGTAGCTACGCCCTTGTATGTGAGTTTCATGAAAAAAACTACTGACAGACCTTATTCTATAGGAACTTCCTTTCTGCAGGATCAGCACCCCTCTCCTTGGACAGCTCCTTCAAAATGTTTGTTCCTCCCTAGTAAAAGACTGTGTTGAGTATACAATATAAGAGCAGCTGGACATGCCATTTATCGGTGGTAAGTGATCATCTAGAGGGGTGTCTGTGCCTCTTATCACTTCACAGTAAGGGTAAGGTATCTGGCGTCCCTCCTCACTAAGCAATGATATCATCAGCAGTGGTCATGGACCCCTCCTCTCAGCGCTCACCTCACAAACCTGTAAGGGATTTCTGCAGCCTCTATTTATTGTGGTTCCTCTTATGCAGTGCATAATCCCACTTCTAGCTATCATTTTATAGAATATACTGAAATATGACAGCTAGGAGCTGATTGGTTGCTATGGGCAAAGCTCCACTTAGGGGGACATTTATTAAGCAGTGGTAAGAGAGGAGAAGTGAGCCAGTGGAGAAGTTGCCCCATCAACCAATCAGCAGCTCTGTATCATTTTATAGTATGCAAATTATAGATGTTACTTCAGTGCTGATTGGTTGCCATGGGCAACTTCTATACTGGCTCACTTCTCCGCTCTTATCACTGCTTAGTAAATGTCCCCCTTTAGATGGTTTAATACATCCGATCTCCACCATATCACAAATGGCTAAATTACATCTTGCCAATGTTCCTCCTGCCAGGACATAAGGGGTCATTCAGATATGATCGCTGCTGTGCATTTTCGCACAGCAAACGATCAGGTACTAACTGTGCATGCATATGCACCGCAATGCACAGGTGCGTCTGACAGCAACAAAGGACATTGCCGGTCAGCGAGAGGACGGTTCGAAAAATCAGTTTGCACTAGCGTTCGCAAGGTGATTGACAGGAAGAAGTAATTTGTGGGTGGTAACTGACCGTTTTCTGGGAGTGTACGGAAAAAACGCAGGCGTGCTAAAGTGTTCTCAGGGAGGGTGTGTGACGTCAGCTCCGGCCCTGATCAGCCTGATGTCATCGCACTGTAGGAGTAAGTCCTGGGGCTGTGGAGAGACTGCACACAGTGGATTTTAGCAGCTCGGTGTACACATAGCATCGCGCACTTGCACGGGCGAATTTACACTCCCCTTGGAGGTGGCGACTATCTGAACGCAGGACAGCAAAGTTAGCAGCCCAGCGATCAGGTCAGAATCACACATTTAGAGCGGCACATCGTTTTCTCCCACTGGCTCATCGATCTTCCTGTGCTTTGCAACTTGGCAGAATCCTAGGATTGGCTTCTGCATAATACTAATTCCTTTCTTCCCAAATCTTCTACACTTGATCCTTACTCATTTTCATTGAAACATCACATACAAATGCATGGCACTTGCTGCAATCAGGCAGCTGTCTGTCAGCATTAACTTAATATATATAATAGCCGCTGACTGCACATTCTGTCACTAAACTATGTCATTTTGGGGGGACATTTACTAAGCAGTGATAAGAGCGGAGAAGTGAGCCAGTGGAGAAGTGGCCCCATCAACCAATCAGCAGCTCTGTGTGATTTTACAGTATGCAAATTATAGATGTTACTTCAGTGCTGATTGGTTGCCATGGGCAACTTCTCCACTGGCTCACTTCTCTGCTTTTATCACTGCTTAGTAAATGTCCACCTTTATAACTGTATAACATCAACCTACCTGACTATGGGCCTAATTCAGACCTGATCGATGTTGTGTGGCCGATTATTGAACGACTGCGCATGCGTATGGATCGTAATGCGCAGGTGCGAGGCCAAACTGCAAAAAAAAAAACCTGCGTCTTTCTTGATCGCTAGGCGAACGCAGGCTGATTGAGAGGAAGTGGACATTTGGGGGTGGTAACTGACCATTTTCTGGGAGTGTCAGGAAAATCGTAGGAGCTCTTAAGCGTTTTCAGGGCGGGTGTGTGACGTCAGCTCCGGCCCCAATCAGCCTGTTTCTTTCACACTCTAGGAGTAGGTCCTGGGCTACGCACAGACTGGAAAAATCATTTGATGGTGAGTGAGTTGTGAACGGATTTGCAGATGACCGGCATTTGTAAAGCTTTTCGCACAGCGTACGCAGACTTGCACGGAGCGGATTTTCTGGGCAGTGACTAAAAAAACCTCTGCAAATTCGCACAAGAGCAATCAGGTCAAGTCTGAATTAGGCGCTATATTTCCAATAAACTATCACCTTAAGTGAATTATTATTATTCATTTAATTCTTACAAATTTCTTTCTTAACTCATCCAGTGCTATTAAATCTCCTTCCTAAGAAGAAGTGTGGGTCACATTTGCATTCTATACATTTTGCACCATGGCAATATACAGATGTAGCAGCCCTCATGGCACCTGTGACTATTTGCTGGTGTGACTACATTTCCGCAATTGGCGTGCCCACTGGTGGACACATGCCAATAATATCACCTGCAATCCACTGGAATTACTCCTAGTGGCACCCGGACACATTAAGTCCCTGCCGCGATGCATGTGCACGTGTGTTCGCATTGCGGCAATGATGCGGGCTGTCACATCTGTATGTAGACCACTTTGGCTCACACTGTGCCACTGATGGTCCAATTAATCACTAGATTCCCGGCTTGGCAGTTGGTGCATATGCGGTGAGAGAGATACAGGAGCCTTAATTGTGGCTCAAAGAGACCTGTCCCCATGTGGGAAACCTCCTAGTAGATGGAGGGGAAGTATACAGATGTGACACACTACACTGCCAAATTTGGTTGAGCTTAGAATGTTGACCCATCCTCCTGTGACTCCAATCTGGTCTTCTGACCAAATGTTGGCTTCCTACTGCAGCTTCATTGACTCTATTACCTGGCCTCAGCTTCCATCTGGTTCTCTGAACTCTGGTTATGGTTTCCTAAGTCTAGGACCCTGGATATCTTACAGCTCCTCTGGAGCAGTGCTCCCCAGTGCCCTGTCCTGACTCCACCCCCAAACCTATGATGTCACGCAAGGGTGCTCGGCCACTGCCAAGAGCAGTGTGGAGAGCTGCACAGACACTCCGGGTGGCTCTACACACTGCAGAGTCCATCCTGGAGCATCCTTTGCAGGCTCCATGCAGCCCTCCGTGCAGCCTCCATGCAGGGTGCTGTTCTAGGTACTTTGATAGCCAGATGCAGGGGCCGTGAGGCAGCAACAGTGAGGCCTGCAGGGCCCTGCCAGCACTCACACACTGCTTTCTAGGGCCTGATAGCTTGTATATTGTGCATAAGTCCATAAAGAAACCTTTGCCCTTATTTATCAATGAGTGATAAATTTCACTGTGAGTGATAAATTGCACCAGCCAATCAGCTCCTAACTTCCATGTCATAGGCTGGGTTTGAAAAAATAAGAATTTACTCACCGGTAATTCTATTTCTCGTAGTCCGTAGTGGATGCTGGGAACTCCGTAAGGACCATGGGGAATAGCGGGCTCCGAAGGAGGCTGGGCACTCTAGAAAGATCTTAGATTACCTGGTGTGCACTGGCTCCTCCCACTATGACCCTCCTCCAAGCCTCAGTTAGGTACTGTGCCCGGACGAGCGTACACAATAAGGAAGGATTTTGAATCCCGGGTAAGACTCATACCAGCCACACCAATCACACCGTACAACTCGTGATATGAAACACAGTTAACAGTATGAAACAATAGAGCCTCTCAACAGATGGCTCAACAATAACCCGATTTAGTTAACAATAACTATGTACAAGTATTGCAGATAAACCGCACTTGGGATGGGCGCCCAGCATCCACTACGGACTACGAGAAATAGAATTACCGGTGAGTAAATTCTTATTTTCTCTAACGTCCTAGTGGATGCTGGGAACTCCGTAAGGACCATGGGGATTATACCAAAGCTCCCAAACGGGCGGGAGAGTGCGTATGACTCTGCAGCACTGAATGAGAGAACTCCAGGTCCTCCTCAGCCAGGGTATCAAATTTGTAGAATTTTGCAAACGTGTTTGCCCCTGACCAAGTAGCTGCTCGGCAAAGTTGTAAAGCCGAGACCCCTCGGGCAGCCGCCCAAGATGAGCCCACCTTCCTTGTGGAATGGGCATTGACAGATTTTGGCTGTGGCAGGCCTGCCACAGTATGTGCAAGCTGAATTGTACTACAAATCCAACGAGCAATAGTCTGCTTAGAAGCAGGAGCACCCAGCTTGTTAGGTGCATATAGGATAAACAGCGAGTCAGATTTTCTGACTCTAGCCGTTCTGGAAACATATATTTTCAGTGCCCTGACAACGTCTAGCAACTTGGAGTCCTCCAAGTCCCTAGTAGCCTAGGCACCACAATAGGCTGGTTCAGGTGAAACGCTGACACCACCTTTGGGAGAAACTGGGGACGAGTCCTCAATTCTGCCCTATCCATATGGAAAATCAAATAAGGGCTTCGTAAATGGCCCTCAGGTCCAGAATATTTATGTGTAGGGAAATAACCTGACTTGACCAAAGTCCCTGGAAATTTCTTCCCTGTGTGACTGCCTCCCAGCCTCAAAGGCTGGAATCCATGGTCACTAGGACCTAGTCCTGTATGCCGAACCTGCGGCCCTCTTGAAGATGGGCACTCTGCAGCCACCACAGTAGAGATACCCTGGTCCTTGGAGACAGGGTTATCAGCCTATGCATCGGAAGATGCGATCCGGACCACTTGTCCAACAGGTCCCTCTGAAAAGTTCTTGTATGGAACCTGCCTAATGGGATTGCTTCGTAGGAAGCTACCATTTTTCCCAGGACTCGCGTGCAATGATGCACCGCTACCTATTTTGGCTTCAGGAGGTCTCTGACTAGAGATGACAACTCCTTGGCTTTCTCCTCCGGGAGAAACACTATTTCTGGTTTATGTCCAGAACCATCCCCAGGAACAGTAGACGTGTCATAGGAACCAGCTGTGACTTTGGACTGTTTAGAATCCAACCATGCTGTTGTAGCACTTTCCAAAATAGTGCTACCCCGACTACCAACTGCTCCTTGGACCTCGCCCTTATAACGAGATTGTCCAAGTACGGGATAATTACAACTCCCTTTTTTTTTGAAGGAGTATTAACATTTCGGCCATTACCTTGATAAAACACCCTCGGTGCCATGTACAGTCCAAACGGCAGTGTCTGGACTTGGTAATGGTAATCCTGTACCACAAATCTGAGGTACTCCTGGCGAGGATGGTAAATGGGGACATGCAGGTAAGCATCCTTGATGTCCCAGGATACCATGTAATCCCCCTCGTCCAGGCTTGGAATAACCGCCCTGAGCGATTCCATCTTGAACTTGAATTTTTGTGTTCAAGGATTTTAAATATAAAATGGGTCACACCGAACCATGCGGTTTCGGTACCCCAACCCGTGTGGAATAGTAACCCCGTCCTTGTTGAAGTAGGGGCACCTTGAGTATTACCTGCTGGGAATACCGCTTATTAATTGCCTCTAGCAAAGCCTCCCTGCCTGAGGGAGTTGTCAGCAAGACATATTTTAGGAAACGGCTGGGGGAGACATCTCGAATTCCAGCTTGTACCCCTGAAATACTACTTGAAAGAAACAGGGATCCACCTGTGAGCGAGCCCACTAATTGCTGAAATTTTTGAGACGGCCCCCCACCGTACCTGGCTACACCTGTGGAGCACCCGCGTCATGGTGTGGCCTCACAGGAGGCGGGGGAAGAATCTTGATTCTGGGAACAGGCTGACTGGTGCAGCTTTTTTCCCTCTACCCTTGTCTCTGTACAGAAAGGAAGCGCCATTTGACCCGCTTGCTTTTCTGAAGCCGAAAGGACTGTACCTTTGTCTGTGAGGAAACCTGAGGTAAAATTATTTCTTCCCAGCAGTTGCTGTGGATACGAGGTCCCAGAGACCATCCCCAAATAATTCCTCACCCTTATAAGGCTCTCTATGCGCTTTTTAAGTCGGCATCACCTGTCCAGTGACAGGTCTCTAATACCCTCCTGACAGAATGGACATTACATTTATTTTGGATGCCAGCCGGCAAAATATCCCTCTGTGCATCCCCCATATATAAGACGACGTCTTTAATATGTTTTTATGTTTGCCAACTAGTATCCCTGTTTGACAGGGTCACCGACCACGCTGCAGCAGCACTATCTGCAGGTCTCAGTCTAGTACCTGAGTGTGTAAATACAGACTTCAGGATAGCCTCCTGTTTTTTATCAACAGGTACCTATTAAAGTGGCCGTATCCTAAAACGGCAGTGCCACTTTTTTTTTTTTTTGACAAACGTGTGAGCGCCTTATCCACCCTAGGGGATATCTCCCAGCGTAACTTATCCACCTGGCGGGAAAGGGTACGCCATCAGTAACTTTTTATAAATTACCAGTTTCTTAACGGGGGAACCCACGCTTTCACACACTTCATTTATTCATCTGATGGGGGAACAAAACACTGCCTGTTTTTTCTCCCCAAACCTAAAACCCATTTTTAGAGGTGCTTGGGTTAAAGTCAGAAATGTATAACACATTTTTATTGCCGGGATCACGTCACGGATGTTCCTAGTGGATTGTGTATATGTCTCCACCTTGTCGACACTGGAGTCAGACTCCGTGTCGACATCTGTGTCTGCCATCTGAGAGAGCGGGCGTTTTTGAGCCCCTGATGGCCTTTGAGACGCCTGGGCAGGCGCGGGCTGCGAAGCCGGCTGTCCCACAGCTGTTACGTCATCCACCGTTTTATGTAAGGAGTTGACACTGTCGGTTAATACCTTTCACCTATCCATCCACTCTGGTGTCGGCCCCACAGGGGGCGACATCACCTATATCGGCCTCTGTTCTGTCACCATATAAGCCTCCTCATTCAACATGTCGACACAGCCGTACCGACACACCGCAGACACACAGGGAATGCTCTAAACGAGGACAGGACCCACAAAAGCCCTTTGGGGGGACAGAGTAAGAGTATGCCAGCACACACCAGAGCGCTATATATATACAGGGACTAACTGAGTTATGTCCCTAATAGCTGCTTTTTATATAATATACTGTATACAGTGCCAATTTTAATGCCCCCCCTCTCTTTTCCCTCTTACTGTACTGTAGAATTGCAGGGAAGAGCCAGGGAGCTTCCTTCCAGCCGAGCTGTGAGGGAAAAATGGCGCCAGTGTGCTGAGGAGATAGGCTCCGCCCCTTTTTCGCGGCCTATTCTCCCGTTTTTTATGGAATTCTGGCAGGGGTATTTACCTCATATATAGCCCCTGGGGCCATATATTGAGGTATTTTAGCCAGCCAAGGTGTTTTTATTGCTGCCTCAGGGCGCCCCCCCCAGCGCCCTGCACCCTCAGTGACCGGAGTGTGAAGTGTGTGAGAGGAGCAATGGCGCACAGCTGCAGTGCTGTGCGCTACCTTGGTGAAGACAGAGTCTTCATGCCGCCGATTTTCCGGACCATCTTCTTGCTTCTGGCTCTGTAAGGGGGACGGCGGCGCGGCTCTGGGACCGAACATCAAGGCTGGGCCTGCGGTCGATCCCTCTGGAGCTAATGGTGTCCAGTAGCCTAAGAAGCCCAATCCGGCTGCAAGCAGGCGAGTTCGCTTCTTCTCCCCTTAGTCCCTCGCTGCAGTGAGCCTGTTGCCAGCAGGTCTCACTGAAAATAACAAATTCTAAGACTATAACTTTCTAAGAGCTCAGGAGAGCCCCTAGTGTGCATCCAACCTCGGCCGGGCACGAAATCTAACTGAGGCTTGGAGGAGGGTCATAGTGGGAGGAGCCAGTGCACACCAGGTAGTCTAAGATCTTTCTAGAGTGCCCAGCCTCCTTCGGAGCCCGCTATTCCCCATGGTCCTTACGGAGTTCCCAGCATCCACTAGGACGTTAGAGAAATGATAGTTAGGAGCGGATTGGCTGGTGCAATTTATCACTCATTGATAAATAAGGGCACAAGTATGAATCTGTAATCATTGTCGGGCTGGGACATGACGGTCCTACCGGGAGAATGCATTGGTAGGGGCCTGTGCTTAAGGGTGTGGCCAGCCTCCAGATGGGGTGGGTACAGTACATGGTCTGGGCCTCTTGATAAATATATACAGTATAAACTGTTGGGCCATACATGATAATGTAGCAATGTATCAAATTAATAACAGCAGTGCACTGTTCAAAATACACCATAGTCCTCTGCAGTATATTGTAATATATAGTATGTATAATTCATGTGCACAGTCTTGGACCTGATCTCTGGAGAAGGTGGTGGGGCATCAGGCAGAGGGGCCCACCGGGGTTACCCCTGTACTCTTGTGGGCCAGTCGGGCCGTGACTTTTATTGGACAGGTTGCTGCTAGTAATAAAGGGAATACTGAGGGTCATTCCGAGTTGATCGTAGCTGTGCTAAATATAGCACAGCTACAATCATTCACACTGACATGCGGGGGGATGCCCAGCACAGGGCTAGTCCGCCCCGCATGTCAGTGCCACCCCCCCACCCCCACAGAAGTGCAAAGGCATCGCACAGCGGCGATGCCTTTGCACTTCAAGAGTAGCTCCCGACCAGCGCAGCTTTAGCGTGCTGGTCGGGAGCTACTCATCATTCCCTGGCACGCAGCGGCTGTGTGTGACCTCACGCAGCCGCTGCGGCCCGCCCCCCATTCGGTCCGGCCATGCCTGCATTGGCCGGACCACGCCCAAGAAACGGCAGCCAAATGCCGCCATTCCGCCCTCCCCCGCCCAGCGACCGCCTCTGCCTGTCAATTAGGCAGAGGCAATCGTACCGGCCCGACGGCCTTCGGCCGTCCGGCATGCGCCGGCGTATGTGCAGTTCTGACCCGATCGCTCCGCTGCGATAAACTGCAGCGTGCGATCGGGTCAGAATGACCCCCAATATTTCACTTTCACCATACAAAAGAGATTATCCCTGTTTTACAAGAAGCCCGGGTATTGAAAGGAAAACTTTGCTCCGATTATTTCAGAGTTAGTAAATATGTCCAATAATGCAAAAAAGTTCCTGCCTTAATACCTGATTACCTTAATATTGCAAACATAACAAAGGAACCTTTCCCACATTCGGTCCAATTATTCAGTGTTTCCTTTAAACCTTATGTTGCTGCCCTTAAACTTTTGTGAGCTTATTATGAGTAGGTGGCATATAATGATTTGATTATGAAGGGAGACATAAACACACTTTCCCGCACTCTTCAGATTATTCTACTTAATGTATAACCGGCACACTGCGGTATTGTTAATACCAGACTCCACATTTTTTCTTCTGCATAATTGGTGGCCCCTTAATGTTTTCCTTGGTATGCGATTTCTTTCATTTGGAACAAAGGAACAGCGGTCGGAATTGAACATTTCCATTAAAACGGAGGCTTGTCTTTTCCTGACAACAAAAATGATCCCTCTTATAATGAAATGTATTTGGCTGCAACTTAATTGATTTGTTTCCTGTGGACACATATTTTTGTTGATTAAGGTCTATTAGTTTTTACTGCGAATCTGTCATATTTCTTTATAATGATAATGTTAACTGTCTGATACATATAAAATAAATTAATATAGTACCGCTGGGCAGACTTTTGCCTATAGGGCCTAATTCAGATCTGATCGCAGCAACACATTTGTTAGCTAATGGGTAAAACCATGTGCACTGCAGGGGGGGGTATATGTAACATGTGCAGAGAGAGTTAGATTTGGATGGGTTATTTTGTTTCTGTGCAGGGTAAATACTGGCTGCTTTATCTTTACACTGCAATTTAGATTTCAGTTTGAACACACCCCACCCAAATCTAACTCTCTCTCTCTCTCTCTATAGTAAGCGACTCCTGGGCACCTCAAGGCCGTCACTTTCCCTCGCTGGATACTGCACTCCCGGTCGGGGCCGCGCTGCCGGATCTCCTTTCCCCGCCGTCGGCTCACCACCTCCCATTCTCTCAGTGCCGCTGCGGTTGCCAGGTACACGTACACCCGCTACGGGTAACTCTCCTGTCCCACCTTTATCTCAGAACGGGCTCCGGATCTCCGGACCTCACCCGCTGCTGCAACGCGTCCTCTCTCTGCTCTCCACCCCACATACCACCGCTCGAGCCCCTATTACCGGTAAGCGCTCTCCCTGCCCTCTCGTATTCACTCCGTCTTCCTCCCTGCACGCGATATGCCCCCTTTCTCGGCGCGAGGGGCTTCTGGAAGGTGTCATGGTATTCCCTGGGGGTCCTTCCATTTACCAAATTCAGCGCACACCTGTGTACATTACATATTGCCTCTTCCTAGGAGATATTCCTCCATTATCCCATCGGTACCCTCACCCCCCCCCCCCCCCCCCCCCATAGCATCATATCACTAGGGTGCTACATTCATGTATTATTTTAATACTGTATGTATATACATATACAGGTTGAGTATCCCTTATCCAAAATGCTTGGGACCAGAGGTATTTTTGATATGGGATTTTTCCGTATTTTGGAATAATTGAATACCATAATGAGATATAATGGTGATGGGACCTAAATCTAAGCACAGAATACATTTATGTTTCATATACACCTTATACACACAGCCTGAAGGTCATGTAATACAATATTTTTTGTAACTTTGTGCATTAAACAAAGTGTGTCTACATTCACACAATTCATTTATGTTACATATACACCTTATACACACAGCCTGAAGGTCCTTTAATACAATATTTTTAATAACTTTGTGTATTAAACAAAGTTTGTGTACATTGAGCCATCAAAAAACAAAGGTTTCACTATCTCACTCTCACTCAAAAAAGTCCGTATTTCAGAATATTCCGTATTTCGGAATATTTGGATATGGGATACTCAACCTGTAATGTGACCCCCCCCCGTCCATTAAAATGAATTACTCAAATTTCTTTTGCACTTTACCATCTTCATTTGTTGACATAGTCTGAATGCTTTGATCACATATTTTTCTTTAATGACGTCTCGCTCCCTGTAATGAGCGCCATTGTGTTCGGCTGACTGCGTTCACCTTCTGCCTGAATACAAGATATTGTAGTATTAATAATTGTTTTTTTTCTGATGTTATAATTGCAACTTTTTCAAGTGGTTTGTAATTTATTTATTGTATATCCCAATTTAGAAAAATAATTGCAACGGTGATCATTTTAACACCTGATGTATTATAAATGAAGCGCTATAATTAAAGTGCCCCCAGTGTTTTATACACATTAAGATTTATTTATTTATTTTGTGTAAAACATGTAGATAGTAATAACATCAGATGACAATCATCTGACATACTCCATGTATCTGCTCAAGGGCAACATTCTACACAATATCCCAGCTGGATGAGATCTACCGCATATTACATTTAATTATCACAGGTGATGTATTATCAAACATCATGCATTGTAACTGTAGAATGGGAAAACCCATAATGAACGTTAGCTTCACAGGGCCGGTTTTAGCCTTTGTGGCGCCCCAGGTGAAAATAGGGGCGTGGCTTCATACAGGGGCGTGGTCAGTTATGCCCCCTGTAGAGTTGTGCCCCCAGTTGAGTAGCGCCGCTTACAAAAAAAAATAAAAAATAATTAATACTTATTATGCCCACTCCTGATTCCCAACCACTGCTGACCTCCGCTGCTGACCTCCGCCGGCGCCGCTCCTCGGATCTATGGGAGAGACGTCATGACGTCTCTCTCAAAGCACAGCATAGACACTAGAGGTCAATTATGACCCCTAGCGTCTATGTGCCAGTCCCACAATGCTGTTCGGTGCGTGATGACGTCATCGCGCACTGCACAGCAAAGGTCCTCTCCATAAAGGGAAACTAGACGGGTAGCGTCTTGTTTCCTTCACAGCATCGCACAGCACCGGGGGGCACTGACCACCAGTAGCGGATCTTGCCATGGTGGCGGCGCCCTCCGGGCAAAAATCCTGAGTGCCCGTAGCAAGATCCGCTACTGTAGCTTCAGATACTGTATATAATCACTTAGGCCAACTACCAATGCAACTGTAGTGATCAGTGACAATAAGCATTGGTTACAGAGGGACAGGAAGGATATAAAAGGTTTAAACGTGGGGATCCGGTCTCTAGGTCGACCACTATTGGTCTACAGTAAGTAGGTCGACATGGTTTCTAGGTTGACAGGGACTCTAGGTTGACATGTACTAGGTCGACATAACAAAAGGTCGACATAAGTTGTTGTTTTTTTAAAAAATCTTAATTTCTTTGAACTTTTCATACTTTACGATCCACGTGGACTACAATTGGGAACGGTAACCTGTGCTGAGCGCAGCAGTAGTGGAGCGAGGCACCTTGCCCGAAGCATGGCGAACTAAGTGAGCCATGCGAGGGGACACGGTGCACTAATTGGGGATTCCGGTCACTCTACAAAGAAAACGACACCAAAAAAATTAAATAAAAACCTCATGTTGACCTTTTTTCATGTTGACCTAGTACGTCGACCTAGAAACTGTCGACCTACTTACTGTCGACCAATAGTGGTCTACCTAGGTACTGTCGGCCTAAGTCTATTCTATCTAACATACCACACCCTTAAACAGAAACCCGTCCGCTGGAAGGACTATCTTGAAGCAGAAGGCACCACCTGTACTAAGCGAACAGGGGGTCTAGGAATCAACTGCAATGAGGTAATATTGTAGATAATTTCATTATGAGAGTGATGAGAAACTGGGCTAGATGCATCATCGCTTGGAAAGTGATAAAATGGAGAGTGAAAAAGCACCAGCCAATCAGCTCCTAACTGCCATGTCACATGCTCTGTTTGAAAAATGTCAGTTAGGAGCTGATTGGCTGGTACTTTTTCACTCTCCATTTTATCACTTTCCAAACGATGATGCAGCTGGCCCACTGGCTCAATCTTTGTTACAGTACATTTGCCACATTGTACATTTGAACCTTGTTACTGCCTTAGGGGTCATTCATGTAGCAGAGAAAAGCCCTGTTTTGCGTTACACAGGGCTTTTCTCTGCTTACCGCAATTAACAGAGCGGCTTACCGTGGAGAAGTCCCTAACTAGGCTGCGGGTAGGGAGGGTTAGGGGATTGGGGAGAGGGGAGAACACCCCTTACTCACCTCTGTCGGCTCCTTCCACATCGGGCATCTCAAACTGATCCACTAAGGAGTACATTTCTCTCAAAAAATTCAGACCATACTTGCCTACTCTACCGGAATGGCCGGGAGGCTCCCGAAAATCAGGTGGCCCTCCTGGCCCCCCCGGAAGATCAGACGAGTCTCACAATTTTTCTGTCCCCACACCACCCCGCCCCCCTCCCCCGCCCAGCTGCCCACTGTGAGAGTTAAGTGGGCGGTCCGGACAGTCGATGACGCGATTCTTGTTGAATTGCATCAACATAGTCACGTCCCCTGCTGTAAAAGGCCGGTTATAGCGGCATTACAGAGTGGGGGGCATGGCTTAAATGTGACGATGTAACCCTGCCCTCGTACCGCCTTCGCCCCACCTCCAGTACGCCCCCCCGCTCCGCCTCCTCCCTCGCATCCCTCTTCTCGTCACTGTCCTGAGCCGACCTGGCAGCTCTCTCCCGGAGATAGCTGCCAGGAAGTAGGTAAGCATGGTACAGACACAACCGTTACAAATTTATTATACGTACACATTTTAGAATGTTTTTTAAAACATTCCAAAAATCTAAGAACCCAGAATAAATGTTTGTGTCTCTCTGCTGTAATCTGTGAGATTTAAGTTTATATGAGGTGTAGGCGTCATTGCCATAGTCAGCAATGCCTTACAGCCACCTGACCGGCTCCACCACACTTATCATAGGAAATGATTAACCGTGATTCCATCATTTATGACGTACTGGCCCACACAAGCGAAACCTTCGCCCCAAAATTGGAAGCTTGCTGCGCTGTATAACGTTCCCAATCATTTGGCATGCATTGACACTTGCACAAGTGTGGGCGCCAGCCAGTTATTGTAACATCCACTGAAATTAAATACAGCAATTTCCAATTAATGTGCTGGAAAGAAATCAGGAAAAGTCTCATTTCTCGAGAGCTATCTGAAGATGGCTCACAGTGATACGAGGCTGCTGCTGAAAACGACATTACAAATCAAAGATGAACAGAAAATTAAAGCTAAACAGCGTTCTGAATACAAACAAGGTTATATTGTTACATGTGAAGTGCTGTCTAAAGCGGGCGAGCCATACAATTACACTAAGATGATGGTGGAATATTCACAGTGATCAAAATGCAATTTATCAGCCGGAGAGAAGCCGGGAATGGGAAAAGTTTGATGACTTCAGTTCTTAATAATCACTCCGCTCAGTAACCAGTTCTCCCTCTAATGATTAATGGCATTGAGGTTCTGCAATCACAATAATTCCGGATTTGCCTGTTTCATATACCATACTGTACTTACAGTATTGCTTAAGGTTTCCACTTTACACTGTTACTACACAAGTAAAACCGTTGTTGACTATATGACTTACATAGAAACATAGGGGTAAATTTACTAAGATGGGAGTTCTATTTAAAATGGGATGACGCCAGTGGCGTAACAACCGCCCCCGCAGTCCTCGCGGTGGCTTGGGGGCGAGGGGCTGCGGGGGCGCCACTGATTTAGAACAGATTGACATGCGGACGAGCGTCCGCATGTCAATCTGCGATCTCCTCTCCCTCCTTGCTGCGGTGCCTGCTCCCCCGGCTCTCCCCCCCCCATGTGTTGGAGGGACACGAGCGCATCGCGCGTCTCTCCTGTGTGTGTCCCTCCTGGCTCTCCCCCGGCCGGTCTAAGGAAGCAAGTGCCGTTCGTGAGCTCTGATTGGCTCACGAACGGCACTTCCTTTATTAGACAGCTGGGGGAGAGCCAGGAGGGACACAGGAGAGACGCGCGATGCGCTCGTGTCCCTCCAACACATAGGGGGGGGGGGCCGGAGGAGCAGGCACTGGGGCATATACCCGGCACTGGGGACATATACCTGGCACTGGGGGGCATATACCTGGCACTGAGGGCATGTACCTGGCACTGGGGGCATATACCTGGCACTGGGGGCATATACCTGGCACTGGGGGCATATACCCGGCACTGGGGGCATATACCCGGCACTGGGGGGCATATACCTGGCACTGGGGGGGCATATACCCGGCACTGGAGGCATATACCTGGCACTGGGGGGGAAGCTGGCACTAGGGGGGAATATCTGGCACTGGGGGCATGTACCTGGCACTGGGGGGGCATATACCCGGCACTGGGGGGGCATATACCCGGCACTGGGGGCATATACCAGGCACTGGGGGGGCATATACCCGGCACTGGGGGCATATACCTGGCACTGGGGGGGAAGCAGGCACTGGGGGGGAATGTCTGGCACTGGGGGCATATACCTGGCACTGGGGGCATATAACTGGCACTGGGGGGCATGTACCTGGCACTGGGGGCATATACCTGGCACTGGGGGCATATACCTGGCACTGGGGGGGAATATCTGGCACTGGGAGAATATCAGGCACTGGGGGGGCATATACCTGGCACTGGGGGCATATATCTGGCACTGGGGGGGCATATACCTGGCACTGGGGGAATATACCTGGCACTGGGGGGGCATATACCCGGCACTGGGGGCATATACCCGTGACTGGGGGGCATATACCTGGCACTGGGGGGGGAAGCAGGCACTGGGAGGGAATATCTGGCACTGGGGGCATATGCCTGGCACTGTGGGGGAATATCTGGCACTGGGGGCATATACCTGGCACTTGGGGGGGGAATATCTGGCACTGGGGGGTCATATACCTGGCACTGGGGGCATATACCTGGCACTGGAGGGGGGGGGGATATACCTGGCACTGGGGGGGAATATCTGGCACTGGGGGGGAAGCAGGCACTGTGGGGGAATATCTGGCACGGGGGGGGGGGGCATATACTTGGCACTGTGGGGGAATATCTGGCACTGGGTGCATATACCTGGCACTGTGGGGGAATATCTGGCACTGGGTGCATATACCTGGCACTGTGGGGGAATATCTGGCACTGGGAGCATATGTGGCACTGGGAGCACGGCCCTAGCAACAAGCACTACCCCCTAGCAACGAGCCGGACACCCAGTGCATGAAACCCCTGGCAACGAGCATGACACCCTGAGCATGAAAACCCCTGGCACCGTGCATGGAACCAAGAGCATGAAACCCCTGGCAACGAGGAGGTAATTTAAAAGTAATTGGAAGCCTTACTGTAGAACTTAATGTGTAATGGGCATTACGGTGTGTGGCATAATGTATCACGGACATTGCGGTGTGTGTCATAATGTATCAGGCATTACGGTGTGTTGTATACTATATCACGGGCATTGTGGTATGTGGTATAATGTCTCAGGATCATTGTGATGTGTGTCATACTGTGTCACAGACATTGTGTGTGCTATAATGTATCAGGGGCATTGCAGTGTGTAGCATAATGTATAACTGGCATTGCGATTCCTGTCATAATGTGTCACAGGCATTACGGTGTGTGGCATAATGTGTCGGGGGCATTACGGTGTGTGGCATAATGTGTAGGGGGCATTACGGTGTGTGCATATTGTGTCATGTGCATTATTGTCAGTGATCGCAAAAACGCGCTATGGCGCGTATTTTACCCAGAAACAGCCGCCCGGGACTCACATTTAGAAGATGAGCGGGTCCCACAGGACGCGCTCATCTGAATATGTGTTTGCATGTGTTAAGCCTGTCAGCGGAAAGCAGGAGGTGACTGGCTGTTTCCTCGGCCAATCACCTCCTGTAGTCTCCATCCAATCACAGCCTGCAGCATCTCCCGCTTTGAATCCTGCTCCCCGCCAGCACATTAATCTGTGCTGCAGGGCTGACAGACTGGCCCCGCTCATCCGGCTCCACTGCCGCTCTGCCGCCAGCACCCTCCTCTGCGACTGGGAGTACAGCTCCGGATCTGCCCGCCGCCACCCCCCTACCCGGGACCCGCTCAACGCCCCACCGAGACCCGACAACTACCTTCCAGCAGGAGCCGTCCGGGCTGCGCAGCTCCCGCTGTAGGTAAGCAGTAGACAGTGCTGCATCGCCCCGCTTCACCTGGAGTAGCTGGTGCAGATGCGGGATGTCCGGGGGCTGCAAGCTCCGTGTGTGCAATGTGAGGCCGCTCAGAGTGTCAGGGCCTCACTGACACCATTTTTCTGACAGCACAGTGCAGTGAGTGCACTGGCACAAGTAGCCAGCCGGCGCCGCAGCATGAAGGAGCTATCTGTGAAATCGCAAGCAGAGGCTGGCAAGAAGGAGCTCCTCCGATCGCTTCCCCTGACGGGCTGGCCACTGCTAAATATACCAGTATATCAGTACAACTGTGCAGTGACACTGACTTTCCCATTGCACCTGGGGCTCCACTATTTTGACACAGTTGGAACTGATTATCGGTATATTTAGCAGTGGCCAGCCCGTCAGGGGAAGCGATTGGACGAGCTCCTTCTTGCCAGAGAACAGCCTCTGCTTGCGATTTCACATAGAGCTCCTCCAGGCTGCGGCTACTACAGGCGCAGGCTGGCTACTTGTGCCAGTGCACTCACTGCACTGTGCTGTCAGAAAAAATGGTGAGTGTCAGTGAGTTGCTGCTGGGGGCGGAACCACTTGTGTCAAACGGCCCCTTCGTGCAACTGGAGGTGATAAGTGAGTGGTTACTGCAATGTGCCTCAGTGCTCTACCAGGCGCATTGTGTATAATAACGTGTTCTACCTGGCGCAATGTGTATAATAACGTGTTCTACCTGGCGCAATGTGTATAATAACGTGTTCTACCTGGCGCAATGTGTATGGTAACGTGCTCTACCTGGCGCAATGTGTATGATAACGTATTCTACCTGGCGCAATGTGTATGATAACGTGTTCTACCTGGCGCAATGTGTATGATAACGTGTTCTACCTGGCGCAATGTGTATGATAACGTGCTCTACCTGGTGCAATGTGTATAATAACGTGCTCTACCAGGCGCAATGTGTATGATAACGTGCTCTACCTAGTGCAATGTGTATAATAACGTGCTCTACCAGGCGCATTGTGTATAATAACGTGTTCTACCTAGTGCAATGTGTATTATAACGTGCTCTACCAGGCGCATTGTGTATAATAACGTGTTCTACCTGGCGCAATGTGTATGATAACGTGTTCTACCTGGCGCAATGTGTATGATAACGTGTTCTACCTGGCGCAATGTGTATGATAACGTGCTCTACCTAGTGCAATGTGTATTATAACGTGCTCTACCAGGCGCATTGTGTATAATAACGTGTTCTACCTGGCGCAATGTGTATGATAATGTGCTCTACCAGGCGCATTGTGTATAATAACGTGTTCTACCTGGCGCAATGTGGCTGATAACGTGCTCTACCAGGCGCATTGTGTATAATAACGTGCTCTACCTGGCGCAATGTGTATAATAACGTGTTCTACCTGACGCAATGTGTATGATAACTTGCTCTACCTAGCGGCAATGTGTATGATAACTTGCTCTACCTAGCGGCAATGTGTATGATAACATGCTCTACCTGGCGCAATGTGTATGATAACGTGCTCTACCTGGCGCAGTGTGTATAACGTGTTCTACCTGGTGCACTGTGTATGATAAAGTGCTCTACCTAGCGGCAATGTGTATGAAAACGTGCTCTACCTGGTGCAAAGTGTATGACGTGCTGTACCTGGTGCAAAGTGTATGACGTGCTGTACCTGGTGCAAAGTGTATGACGTGCTGTACCTGGAGCAAAGTGTATGACGTGATCTACCTGGATCAGTGTGCATAGGAGGTTCTACCTGGTGCAATGTGTATAAGCGCCACTACTGTGTGGTGTAATGTGAATTGACACTATTATGTGGCCACGCCCCTTCCCTATGAAGCCACGCCCCTAAAATTTTGCGGCGCGCCTATGGCGCGCACTGCCTGTTCTTTGTGGTCTAAGTGGTCTAACACCAATTCACTTTCTGCCTAAGGGCACCAAAATGTCTAGTTACAGCTCTGGTGCAGGGTGTCCTGCATGTTACACAGCCCAGCAGCATTGTCACCCCATCCCCCCCATCTTGCAACACTTTTGTAGTGTCCAAACAAGATTAAAATTAATAAGAACCTTCATTCCGATGGGACCCAGAAAAAGACCGGTAGGACCCCAATTTTTAAAAGTGAAGGGTCCCTGGGACTAGAGATGAGCGCCTGAAATTTTTCGGGTTTTGTGTTTTGGTTTTGGGTTCGGTTCCGCGGCCGTGTTTTGGGTTCGAACGCGTTTTGGCAAAACCTCACCGAATTTTTTTTGTCGGATTCGGGTGTGTTTTGGATTCGGGTGTTTTTTTCAAAAAACACTAAAAAACAGCTTAAATCATAGAATTTGGGGGTCATTTTGATCCCAAAGTATTATTAACCTCAAAAACCATAATTTACACTCATTTTCAGTCTATTCTGAATACCTCACACCTCACAATATTATTTTTAGTCCTAAAATTTGCACCGAGGTCGCTGTGTGAGTAAGATAAGCGACCCTAGTGGCCGACACAAACACCGGGCCCATCTAGGAGTGGCACTGCAGTGTCACGCAGGATGTCCCTTCCAAAAAACCCTCCCCAAACAGCACATGACGCAAAGAAAAAAAGAGGCGCAATGAGGTAGCTGTGTGAGTAAGATTAGCGACCCTAGTGGCCGACACAAACACCGGGCCCATCTAGGAGTGGCACTGCAGTGTCACGCAGGATGGCCCTTCCAAAAAACCCTCCCCAAACAGCACATGACGCAAAGAAAAAAAGAGGCGCAATGAGGTAGCTGTGTGAGTAAGATTAGCGACCCTAGTGGCCGACACAAACACCGGGCCCATCTAGGAGTGGCACTGCAGTGTCACGCAGGATGTCCCTTCCAAAAAACCCTCCCCAAACAGCACATGACGCAAAGAAAAAAAGAGGCGCAATGAGGTAGCTGTGTGAGTAAGATTAGCGACCCTAGTGGCCGACACAAACACCGGGCCCATCTAGGAGTGGCACTGCAGTGTCACGCAGGATGGCCCTTCCAAAAAACCCTCCCCAAACAGCACATGACGCAAAGAAAAAAAGAGGCGCAATGAGGTAGCTGACTGTGTGAGTAAGATTAGCGACCCTAGTGGCCGACACAAACACCGGGCCCATCTAGGAGTGGCACTGCAGTGTCACGCAGGATGTCCCTTCCAAAAAACCCTCCCCAATCAGCACATGATGCAAAGAAAAAGAAAAGAAAAAAGAGGTGCAAGATGGAATTGTCCTTGGGCCCTCCCACCCACCCTTATGTTGTATAAACAAAACAGGACATGCACACTTTAACCAACCCATCATTTCAGTGACAGGGTCTGCCACACGACTGTGACTGATATGACGGGTTGGTTTGGACCCCCCCCCAAAAAAGAAGCAATTAATCTCTCCTTGCACAAACTGGCTCTACAGAGGCAAGATGTCCACCTCATCTTCACCCTCCGATATATCACCGTGTACATCCCCCTCCTCACAGATTATCAATTCGTCCCCACTGGAATCCACCATCTCAGCTCCCTGTGTACTTTGTGGAGGCAATTGCTGCTGGTCAATGTCTCCGCGGAGGAATTGATTATAATTCATTTTAATGAACATCATCTTCTCCACATTTTCTGTATGTAACCTCGTACGCCGATTGCTGACAAGGTGAGCGGCGGCACTAAACACTCTTTCGGAGTACACACTTGTGGGAGGGCAACTTAGGTAGAATAAAGCCAGTTTGTGCAAGGGCCTCCAAATTGCCTCTTTTTCCTGCCAGTATAAGTACGGACTGTGTGACGTGCCTACTTGGATGCGGTCACTCATATAATCCTCCACCATTCTATCAATGTTGAGAGAATCATATGCAGTGACAGTAGACGACATGTCCGTAATCGTTGTCAGGTCCTTCAGTCCGGACCAGATGTCAGCATCAGCAGTCGCTCCAGACTGCCCTGCATCACCGCCAGCGGGTGGGCTCGGAATTCTGAGCCTTTTCCTCGCACCCCCAGTTGCGGGAGAATGTGAAGGAGGAGATGTTGACAGGTCGCGTTCCGCTTGACTTGACAATTTTGTCACCAGCAGGTCTTTCAACCCCAGCAGACCTGTGTCTGCCGGAAAGAGAGATCCAAGGTAGGCTTTAAATCTAGGATCGAGCACGGTGGCCAAAATGTAGTGCTCTGATTTCAACAGATTGACCACCCGTGAATCCTTGTTAAGCGAATTAAGGGCTGCATCCACAAGTCCCACATGCCTAGCGGAATCGCTCCCTTTTAGCTCCTTCTTCAATGCCTCCAGCTTCTTCTGCAAAAGCCTGATGAGGGGAATGACCTGACTCAGGCTGGCAGTGTCTGAACTGACTTCACGTGTGGCAAGTTCAAAGGGCATCAGAACCTTGCACAACGTTGAAATCATTCTCCACTGCACTTGAGACAGGTGCATTCCACCTACTATATCGTGCTCAATTGTATAGGCTTGAATGGCCTTTTGCTGCTCCTCCAACCTCTGAAGCATATAGAGGGTTGAATTCCACCTCGTTACCACTTCTTGCTTCAGATGATGGCAGGGCAGGTTCAGTAGTTTTTGGTGGTGCTCCAGTCTTCTGTACGTGGTGCCTGTACGCCGAAAGTGTCCCGCAATTTTTCTGGCCACCGACAGCATCTCTTGCACGCCCCTGTCGTTTTTTAAAAAATTCTGCACCACCAAATTCAAGGTATGTGCAAAACATGGGACGTGCTGGAATTTGCCCATATTTAATGCACACACAATATTGCTGGCGTTGTCCGATGCCACAAATCCACAGGAGAGTCCAATTGGGGTAAGCCATTCCGCGATGATCTTCCTCAGTTGCCGTAAGAGGTTTTCAGCTGTGTGCGTATTCTGGAAAGCGGTGATACAAAGCGTAGCCTGCCTAGGAAAGAGTTGGCGTTTGCGAGATGCTGCTACTGGTGCCGCCGCTGCTGTTCTTGCGGCGGGAGTCCATACATCTACCCAGTGGGCTGTCACAGTCATATAGTCCTGACCCTGCCCTGCTCCACTTGTCCACATGTCCGTGGTTAAGTGGACATTGGGTACAACTGCATTTTTTAGGACACTGGTGAGTCTTTTTCTGACGTCCGTGTACATTCTCGGTATCGCCTGCCTAGAGAAGTGGAACCTAGATGGTATTTGGTAACGGGGGCACACTGCCTCAATAAATTGTCTAGTTCCCTGTGAACTAACGGCGGATACCGGACGCACGTCTAACACCAACATAGTTGTCAAGGACTCAGTTATCCGCTTTGCAGTAGGATGACTGCTGTGATATTTCATCTTCCTCGCAAAGGACTGTTGAACAGTCAATTGCTTACTGGAAGTAGTACAAGTGGGCTTACGACTTCCCCTCTGGGATGACCATCGACTCCCAGCGGCAACAACAGCAGCGCCAGCAGCAGTAGGCGTTACACGCAAGGATGCATCGGAGGAATCCCAGGCAGGAGAGGACTCGTCAGAATTGCCAGTGACATGGCCTGCAGGACTATTGGCATTCCTGGGGAAGGAGGAAATTGACACTGAGGGAGTTGGTGGCTTGGTTTGCGTGAGCTTGGTTACAAGAGGAAGGGATTTACTGGTCAGTGGACTGCTTCCGCTGTCACCCAAAGTTTTTGAACTTGTCACTGACTTATTATGAATGCGCTGCAGGTGACGTATAAGGGAGGATGTTCCGAGGTGGTTAACGTCCTTACCCCTACTTATTACAGCTTGACAAAGGGAACACACGGCTTGACACCTGTTGTCCGCATTTCTGGTGAAATACCTCCACACCGAAGAGCTGATTTTTTTGGTATTTTCACCTGGCATGTCAACGGCCATATTCCTCCCACGGACAACAGGTGTCTCCCCGGGTGCCTGACTTAAACAAACCACCTCACCATCAGAATCCTCCTGGTCAATTTCCTCCCCAGCGCCAGCAACACCCATATCCTCCTCATCCTGGTGTACTTCAACACTGACATCTTCAATCTGACTATCAGGAACTGGACTGCGGGTGCTCTTTCCAGCACTTGCAGGGGGCGTGCAAATGGTGGAAGGCGCATGCTCTTCACGTCCAGTGTTGGGAAGGTCAGGCATCGCAACCGACACAATTGGACTCTCCTTGTGGATTTGGGATTTCGAAGAATGCACAGTTCTTTGCTGTGCTGCTTTTGCCAGCTTGAGTCTTTTCATTTTTCTAGCGAGAGGCTGAGTGCTTCCATCCTCATGTGAAGCTGAACCACTAGCCATGAACATAGGCCAGGGCCTCAGCCGTTCCTTGCCACTCCGTGTGGTAAATGGCATATTGGCAAGTTTACGCTTCTCCTCCGACAATTTTATTTTAGGTTTTGGAGTCCTTTTTTTACTGATATTTGGTGTTTTGGATTTGACATGCTCTGTACTATGACATTGGGCATCGGCCTTGGCAGACGACGTTGCTGGCATTTCATCGTCTCGGCCATGACTAGTGGCAGCAGCTTCAGCACGAGGTGGAAGTGGATCTTGATCTTTCCCTAATTTTGGAACCTCAACATTTTTGTTCTCCATATTTTAATAGGCACAACTAAAAGGCACCTCAGGTAAACAATGGAGATGGATGGATTGGATACTAGTATACAATTATGGACGGGCTGCCGAGTGCCGACACAGAGGTAGCCACAGCCGTGAACTACCGCACTGTACTGTGTCTGCTGCTAATATATAGACTGGTTGATAAAGAGATAGTATACTCGTAACTAGTATGTATGTATAAAGAAAGAAAAAAAAACCACGGTTAGGTGGTATATACAATTATGGACGGGCTGCCGAGTGCCGACACAGAGGTAGCCACAGCCGTGAACTACCGCACTGTACTGTGTCTGCTGCTAATATATAGACTGGTTGATAAAGAGATAGTATACTCGTAACTAGTATGTATGTATAAAGAAAGAAAAAAAAACCACGGTTAGGTGGTATATACAATTATGGACGGGCTGCCGAGTGCCGACACAGAGGTAGCCACAGCCGTGAACTACCGCACTGTACTGTGTCTGCTGCTAATATATAGACTGGTTGATAAAGAGATAGTATACTCGTAACTAGTATGTATGTATAAAGAAAGAAAAAAAAACCACGGTTAGGTGGTATATACAATTATGGACGGGCTGCCGAGTGCCGACACAGAGGTAGCCACAGCCGTGAACTACCGCACTGTACTGTGTCTGCTGCTAATATATAGACTGGTTGATAAAGAGATAGTATACTCGTAACTAGTATGTATGTATAAAGAAAGAAAAAAAAACCACGGTTAGGTGGTAAATACAATTATGGACGGGCTGCCGAGTGCCGACACAGAGGTAGCCACAGCTGTGAACTACCGCACTGTACTGTGTCTGCTGCTAATTTATAGACTGGTTGATAAAGAGATAGTATACTCGTAACTAGTATGTATGTATAAAGAAAGAAAAAAAAACCACGGTTAGGTGGTATATACAATTATGGACGGGCTGCCGAGTGCCGACACAGAGGTAGCCACAGCCGTGAACTACCGCACTGTACTGTGTCTGCTGCTAATATATAGACTGGTTGATAAAGAGATAGTATACTCGTAACTAGAGATGAGCGCCTGAAATTTTTCGGGTTTTGTGTTTTGGTTTTGGGTTCGGTTCCGCGGCCGTGTTTTGGGTTCGAACGCGTTTTGGCAAAACCTCACCGAATTTTTTTTGTCGGATTCGGGTGTGTTTTGGATTCGGGTGTTTTTTTCCAAAAACACTAAAAAACAGCTTAAATCATAGAATTTGGGGGTCATTTTGATCCCAAAGTATTATTAACCTCAAAAACCATAATTTACACTAATTTTCAGTCTATTCTGAATACCTCACACCTCACAATATTATTTTTAGTCCTAAAATTTGCACCGAGGTCGCTGTGTGAGTAAGATAAGCGACCCTAGTGGCCGACACAAACACCGGGCCCATCTAGGAGTGGCACTGCAGTGTCACGCAGGATGTCCCTTCCAAAAAACCCTCCCCAAACAGCACATGACGCAAAGAAAAAAAGAGGCGCAATGAGGTAGCTGTGTGAGTAAGATTAGCGACCCTAGTGGCCGACACAAACACCGGGCCCATCTAGGAGTGGCACTGCAGTGTCACGCAGGATGTCCCTTCCAAAAAACCCTCCCCAAACAGCACATGACGCAAAGAAAAAAAGAGGCGCAATGAGGTAGCTGACTGTGTGAGTAAGATTAGCGACCCTAGTGGCCGACACAAACACCGGGCCCATCTAGGAGTGGCACTGCAGTGTCACGCAGGATGTCCCTTCCAAAAAACCCTCCCCAATCAGCACATGATGCAAAGAAAAAGAAAAGAAAAAAGAGGTGCAAGATGGAATTGTCCTTGGGCCCTCCCACCCACCCTTATGTTGTATAAACAAAACAGGACATGCACACTTTAACCAACCCATCATTTCAGTGACAGGGTCTGCCACACGACTGTGACTGATATGACGGGTTGGTTTGGACCCCCCCCAAAAAAGAAGCAATTAATCTCTCCTTGCACAAACTGGCTCTACAGAGGCAAGATGTCCACCTCATCTTCACCCTCCGATATATCACCGTGTACATCCCCCTCCTCACAGATTATCAATTCGTCCCCACTGGAATCCACCATCTCAGCTCCCTGTGTACTTTGTGGAGGCAATTGCTGCTGGTCAATGTCTCCGCGGAGGAATTGATTATAATTCATTTTAATGAACATCATCTTCTCCACATTTTCTGGATGTAACCTCGTACGCCGATTGCTGACAAGGTGAGCGGCGGCACTAAACACTCTTTCGGAGTACACACTTGTGGGAGGGCAACTTAGGTAGAATAAAGCCAGTTTGTGCAAGGGCCTCCAAATTGCCTCTTTTTCCTGCCAGTATAAGTACGGACTGTGTGACGTGCCTACTTGGATGCGGTCACTCATATAATCCTCCACCATTCTATCAATGTTGAGAGAATCATATGCAGTGCCAGTAGACGACATGTCCGTAATCGTTGGCAGGTCCTTCAGTCCGGACCAGATGTCAGCATCAGCAGTCGCTCCAGACTGCCCTGCATCACCGCCAGCGGGTGGGCTCGGAATTCTGAGCCTTTTCCTCGCACCCCCAGTTGCGGGAGAATGTGAAGGAGGAGATGTTGACAGGTCGCGTTCCGCTTGACTTGACAATTTTGTCACCAGCAGGTCTTTCAACCCCAGCAGACCTGTGTCTGCCGGAAAGAGAGATCCAAGGTAGGCTTTAAATCTAGGATCGAGCACGGTGGCCAAAATGTAGTGCTCTGATTTCAACAGATTGACCACCCGTGAATCCTTGTTAAGCGAATTAAGGGCTGCATCCACAAGTCCCACATGCCTAGCGGAATCGCTCCCTTTTAGCTCCTTCTTCAATGCCTCCAGCTTCTTCTGCAAAAGCCTGATGAGGGGAATGACCTGACTCAGGCTGGCAGTGTCTGAACTGACTTCACGTGTGGCAAGTTCAAAGGGCATCAGAACCTTGCACAACGTTGAAATCATTCTCCACTGCACTTGAGACAGGTGCATTCCACCTCCTATATCGTGCTCAATTGTATAGGCTTGAATGGCCTTTTGCTGCTCCTCCAACCTCTGAAGCATATAGAGGGTTGAATTCCACCTCGTTACCACTTCTTGCTTCAGATGATGGCAGGGCAGGTTCAGTAGTTTTTGGTGGTGCTCCAGTCTTCTGTACGTGGTGCCTGTACGCCGAAAGTGTCCCGCAATTTTTCTGGCCACCGACAGCATCTCTTGCACGCCCCTGTCGTTTTTTAAAAAATTCTGCACCACCAAATTCAAGGTATGTGCAAAACATGGGACGTGCTGGAATTTGCCCATATTTAATGCACACACAATATTGCTGGCGTTGTCCGATGCCACAAATCCACAGGAGAGTCCAATTGGGGTAAGCCATTCCGCGATGATCTTCCTCAGTTGCCGTAAGAGGTTTTCAGCTGTGTGCGTATTCTGGAAAGCGGTGATACAAAGCGTAGCCTGCCTAGGAAAGAGTTGGCGTTTGCGAGATGCTGCTACTGGTGCCGCCGCTGCTGTTCTTGCGGCGGGAGTCCATACATCTACCCAGTGGGCTGTCACAGTCATATAGTCCTGACCCTGCCCTGCTCCACTTGTCCACATGTCCGTGGTTAAGTGGACATTGGGTACAACTGCATTTTTTAGGACACTGGTGAGTCTTTTTCTGACGTCCGTGTACATTCTCGGTATCGCCTGCCTAGAGAAGTGGAACCTAGATGGTATTTGGTAACGGGGGCACACTGCCTCAATAAATTGTCTAGTTCCCTGTGAACTAACGGCGGATACCGGACGCATGTCTAACACCAACATAGTTGTCAAGGCCTCAGTTATCCGCTTTGCAGTAGGATGACTGCTGTGATATTTCATCTTCCTCGCAAAGGACTGTTGAACAGTCAATTGCTTACTGGAAGTAGTACAAGTGGGCTTACGACTTCCCCTCTGGGATGACCATCGACTCCCAGCGGCAACAACAGCAGCGCCAGCAGCAGTAGGCGTTACACGCAAGGATGCATCGGAGGAATCCCAGGCAGGAGAGGACTCGTCAGAATTGCCAGTGACATGGCCTGCAGGACTATTGGCATTCCTGGGGAAGGAGGAAATTGACACTGAGGGAGTTGGTGGGGTGGTTTGCGTGAGCTTGGTTACAAGAGGAAGGGATTTACTGGTCAGTGGACTGCTTCCGCTGTCACCCAAAGTTTTTGAACTTGTCACTGACTTATTATGAATGCGCTGCAGGTGACGTATAAGGGAGGATGTTCCGAGGTGGTTAACGTCCTTACCCCTACTTATTACAGCTTGACAAAGGGAACACACGGCTTGACACCTGTTGTCCGCATTTCTGGTGAAATACCTCCACACCGAAGAGCTGATTTTTTTGGTATTTTCACCTGGCATGTCAACGGCCATATTCCTCCCACGGACAACAGGTGTCTCCCCGGGTGCCTGACTTAAACAAACCACCTCACCATCAGAATCCTCCTGGTCAATTTCCTCCCCAGCGCCAGCAACACCCATATCCTCCTCATCCTGGTGTACTTCAACACTGACATCTTCAATCTGACTATCAGGAACTGGACTGCGGGTGCTCCTTCCAGCACTTGCAGGGGGCGTGCAAATGGTGGAAGGCGCATGCTCTTCACGTCCAGTGTTGGGAAGGTCAGGCATCGCAACCGACACAATTGGACTCTCCTTGTGGATTTGGGATTTCAAAGAACGCACAGTTCTTTGCGGTGCTTTTGCCAGCTTGAGTCTTTTCAGTTTTCTAGCGAGAGGCTGAGTGCTTCCATCCTCATGTGAAGCTGAACCACTAGCCATGAACATAGGCCAGGGCCTCAGCCGTTCCTTGCCACTCCGTGTGGTAAATGGCATATTGGCAAGTTTACGCTTCTCCTCCGACAATTTTATTTTAGGTTTTGGAGTCCTTTTTTTACTGATATTTGGTGTTTTGGTTTTGACATGCTCTGTACTATGCCATTGGGCATCGGCCTTGGCAGACGACGTTGCTGGCATTTCATCGTCTCGGCCATGACTAGTGGCAGCAGCTTCAGCACGAGGTGGAAGTGGATCTTGATCTTTCCCTAATTTTGGAACCTCAACATTTTTGTTCTCCATATTTTAATAGGCACAACTAAAAGGCACCTCAGGTAAACAATGGAGATGGATGGATTGGATACTAGTATACAATTATGGACGGGCTGCCGAGTGCCGACACAGAGGTAGCCACAGCCGTGAACTACCGCACTGTACTGTGTCTGCTGCTAATATATAGACTGGTTGATAAAGAGATAGTATACTCGTAACTAGTATGTATGTATAAAGAAAGAAAAAAAAACCACGGTTAGGTCACTGGTATATACAATTATGGACGGGCTGCCGAGTGCCGACACAGAGGTAGCCACAGCCGTGAACTACCGCACTGTACTGTGTCTGCTGCTAATATATAGACTGGTTGATAAAGAGATAGTATACTCGTAACTAGTATGTATGTATAAAGAAAGAAAAAAAAACCACGGTTAGGTGGTATATACAATTATGGACGGGCTGCCGAGTGCCGACACAGAGGTAGCCACAGCCGTGAACTACCGCACTGTACTGTGTCTGCTGCTAATATATAGACTGGTTGATAAAGAGATAGTATACTCGTAACTAGTATGTATGTATAAAGAAAGAAAAAAAAACCACGGTTAGGTCACTGGTATATACAATTATGGACGGGCTGCCGAGTGCCGACACAGAGGTAGCCACAGCCGTGAACTACCGCACTGTACTGTGTCTGCTGCTAATATAGACTGGTTGATAAAGAGATAGTATACTACTAATATTATATACTGGTGGTCAGGTCACTGGTCACTAGTCACACTGGCAGTGGCACTCCTGCAGCAAAAGTGTGCACTGTTTAATTTTAATATAATATTATGTACTCCTGGCTCCTGCTATAACCTATAACTGGCACTGCAGTAGTGCTCCCCAGTCTCCCCCACAATTATAAGCTGTGTGAGCTGAGCAGTCAGACAGATATATAATATATATAGATGATGCAGCACACTGGCCTGAGCCTGAGCAGTGCACACAGATATGGTATGTGACTGACTGAGTCACTGTGTGTATCGCTTTTTTCAGGCAGAGAACGGATATATTAAATAAACTGCACTGTGTGTCTGGTGGTCACTCACTATATAATATATTATGTACTCCTGGCTCCTGCTATAACCTATAACTGGCACTGCAGTAGTGCTCCCCAGTCTCCCCCACAATTATAAGCTGTGTGAGCTGAGCAGTCAGACAGATATATATAATATTATATATAGATAATAGATGATGCAGCACACTGGCCTGAGCCTGAGCAGTGCACACAGATATGGTATGTGACTGAGTCACTGTGTGCTGTGTATCGCTTTTTTCAGGCAGAGAACGGATTATATTATGTACTCCTGGCTCCTGCTATAACCTATAACTGGCACTGCAGTAGTGCTCCCCAGTCTCCCCCACAATTATAAGCTGTGTGAGCTGAGCAGTCAGACAGATATATATAATATTATATATAGATAATAGATGATGCAGCACACTGGCCTGAGCCTGAGCAGTGCACACAGATATGGTATGTGACTGAGTCACTGTGTGCTGTGTATCGCTTTTTTCAGGCAGAGAACGGATTATAAATAAAAGTGGTGGTCACTGGTCACTATCAGCAAAACTCTGCACTGTACACTACTGAGTACTCCTAATGCTCCCCAAAATTAGTAAATCAAGTGTCTCTCTAATCTATTCTAATTCTAAACGGAGAGGACGCCAGCCACGTCCTCTCCCTATCAATCTCAATGCACGTGTGAAAATGGCGGCGACGCGCGGCTCCTTATATAGAATCCGAGTCTCGCGATAGAATCCGAGCCTCGCGAGAATCCGACAGCGTCATGATGACGTTCGGGCGCGCTCGGGTTAACCGAGCAAGGCGGGAAGATCCGAGTCGCTCGGACCCGTGAAAAAAAACATGAAGTTCTGGCGGGTTCGGATTCAGAGAAACCGAACCCGCTCATCTCTACTCGTAACTAGTATGTATGTATAAAGAAAGAAAAAAAAACCACGGTTAGGTGGTATATACAATTATGGACGGGCTGCCGAGTGCCGACACAGAGGTAGCCACAGCCGTGAACTACCGCACTGTACTGTGTCTGCTGCTAATATATAGACTGGTTGATAAAGAGATAGTATACTCGTAACTAGTATGTATGTATAAAGAAAGAAAAAAAAACCACGGTTAGGTGGTATATACAATTATGGACGGGCTGCCGAGTGCCGACACAGAGGTAGCCACAGCCGTGAACTACCGCACTGTACTGTGTCTGCTGCTAATATATAGACTGGTTGATAAAGAGATAGTATACTCGTAACTAGTATGTATGTATAAAGAAAGAAAAAAAAACCACGGTTAGGTGGTATATACAATTATGGACGGGCTGCCGAGTGCCGACACAGAGGTAGCCACAGCCGTGAACTACCGCACTGTACTGTGTCTGCTGCTAATATAGACTGGTTGATAAAGAGATAGTATACTACTAATATTATATATACTGGTGGTCAGGTCACTGGTCACTAGTCACACTGGCAGTGGCACTCCTGCAGCCAAAGTGTGCACTGTTTAATTTTAATATAATATTATGTACTCCTGGCTCCTGCTATAACCTATAACTGGCACTGCAGTAGTGCTCCCCAGTCTCCCCCACAATTATAAGCTGTGTGAGCTGAGCAGTCAGACAGATATATAATATATATAGATGATGCAGCACACTGGCCTGAGCCTGAGCAGTGCACACAGATATGGTATGTGACTGACTGAGTCACTGTGTGTATCGCTTTTTTCAGGCAGAGAACGGATATATTAAATAAACTGCACTGTGTGTCTGGTGGTCACTCACTATATAATATATTATGTACTCCTGGCTCCTGCTATAACCTATAACTGGCACTGCAGTAGTGCTCCCCAGTCTCCCCCACAATTATAAGCTGTGTGAGCTGAGCAGTCAGACAGATATATATAATATTATTTATATATAGATAATAGATGATGCAGCACACTGGCCTGAGCCTGAGCAGTGCACACAGATATGGTATGTGACTGAGTCACTGTGTGCTGTGTATCGCTTTTTTCAGGCAGAGAACGGATTATAAATAAAACTGGTGGTCACTGGTCACTATCAGCAAAACTCTGCACTGTACTGAGTACTCCTAATGCTCCCCAAAATTAGTAAATCAAGTGTCTCTCTAATCTATTCTAAACGGAGAGGACGCCAGCCACGTCCTCTCCCTATCAATCTCAATGCACGTGTGAAAATGGCGGCGACGCGCGGCTCCTTATATAGAATCCGAGTCTCGCGATAGAATCCGAGCCTCGCGAGAATCCGACAGCGTCATGATGACGTTCGGGCGCGCTCGGGTTAACCGAGCAAGGCGGGAAGATCCGAGTCGCTCGGACCCGTGAAAAAAAACATGAAGTTCTGGCGGGTTCGGATTCAGAGAAACCGAACCCGCTCATCTCTACCTGGGACCCACTTTTTTTTGGGCTCAGCGCGATCACTGATTGTGTGTGGAATAATGTCTAAGGGCCATTGCAGTATGTGGAATAATGTATACTGGGCATTACTATAAGGAGGAAAAATGACAAATAATGTAAGGGGCATGAATCAGGATTATTTTTCTTTCCTGTGGTGGCCAACGTCTGGGCGTGCAGGTTGCAAAACTGGGGTATAAGGTAGTCTTTTCCTGCAATGCCACGCCCTCCACGCAAAGCCACGCCCATTTCGACAAAGCCACACACCCTTTTTGCCAGCGCGCGCCGCAGGCAATTACGGGGTGTATGGGGGGGGGGGGGGGGCGCCGAAGGATTTTTTGGCTTGGGGGAGAAAAATTTCTAGTTACGCCACTGGATGACGCCCATAGCAGCCAATCAGATTCCAGGTATTGGGCTAGATGCATCATCGCTTGGAAAGTGATAAAAATGGAGGGTGAAAAAGTGGCAGCCAATCAGCTCCAAACTGCCATGTCACAGGCTGTGTTTGAAAAATGGCAGTTAGGAGCTGATTGGCTGGCATTTTTTCACTCTCCATTTTATCACTTTCCAAGCGATGATGCATCTAGCCCTTTATCTTCTAGAAGGTGCTAGATACATGAGAATTAGAATCTGATTGGTTGCTATGGGTAACATCCCATCTTAAATAGAACTCCCATTTTAGTAAAGTTACCCCATAGAATTTGTCTGCCCCTTTTTTTTTTTACCATATTTTTTTTTTATCTCAAACCTTATTTGATCCTTGTTTCTTTATACGGATATCCTTATGTCTATCCCATGCATGTTACATTGCTCTACTGTCTTAGCCCTTACCAACTCTGATGGATGGCATTTCCACTTGTCCACTACCCTTTCTGTGAAGTAATTTTTCCTCAAATTTCCCCTGAACCTCTCCCCCTCCAGTCTCAGTGCATGTCCTCGTGTCCTATTGCTTCTCTTCATTTGGAGAATTATTATTATTATTATTATTATTATATTTTATTTATAGGGCGCCACAAGTGTTTCGCAGCGCCGTACAAAGGACAACACAGGGAGACAAAACTTAGCATAACAGTAAATAAAAAACAAAAATGGAGTGCAGGTAACAAAGAGCAACACAATTCTCAAAACATAATACAGCTAAGATGTAAGTAGCGAGGGCGCAATCATTGTACTACTTGGGGCTGGCGGCCATAGATAGAGAGGAGCTTTAGCCAGTAGGAGAAAAAGCAGGTAAAGATGGTCGCTGAGTGAAATGTGTCGAGAAAACGGCTTAGACAACAAGAGGAAAGAGGGCCCTGCTCTGAAGAGCTAACAATCTAGTGGAAAGGGTCGACAGACAGAGGACAAGAGGTGCAAGCAAGCAGGAGGAAGCCTGATGGCAGTACGCAAGCAAAGCAGAGATGTTAAAGGCGTGGGGCAGGGGGATGGAAGAACAGCCTAAGGACTAGGTTATGCATTAGAGGGGTATGCTTTGATAAATAGGTGGGTTTTCAGTGCCCATTTGAAGCTTTGCAAGGTCGGGGAGAGTCTAATGGAGCAGGGGAGCGCGTTCCACTGAAGGGGTGCAGCACAGGCAAAATCCTGAACTCGTGCATGGGAAGCAGTGACCAGGGCGGTGGAGAAGCGATGGTCATTGGCCGACCGTAGGGGGCAGGAGGGAGTATGAAGAGAGAGGAGTAGGAGATGTGGGGAGCAGTGGAATTAGAGATGGCCTTGTATGTGAGGGTGAGGAGTGTGAAGAGGATTCTGTAGGGGAATGGGAGCCAGTGTAGATTATGTCGAAGGGGAGTTGCAGAAGGGGAGCAGCGGGAGAGGAAGATCAGTCTAGCTGCGGAGTTGAGGACAGATTGGAGGGGAGCAAGTGAGGCCAGTGAGGAGAATGTTTCCCTCCTGGACTTTGTTAAATCCCGTGATATATGTGAAAGTTTCTATCATGTCCCCCCTTTTCCTTCTCTGCTCCAAATTATACATATTGAGATTTCTTAGTCTTTCTGGGTATGTGTTGTGATGTAGGCCGTGCACCATGTTAGTTGTGTAATGAAACACAGAGCTGAGCCGCTGCGATCACATAAACGGATTCTTTTTGGCCGTCTGTGCACTTGCAGCGGCCACAGTGCCCGTGTGCAATCGATCATCCCGGAAAGGATGTGTCAGCATTGTGATTGACAGGCGGTGGGTGTCTGGGGGGCAGCAATGCGGCATTGGGGAAGGGGGGTGGGGGGGGGGTACACCAGGAAATGCAGGCACAACATCGCCTGAGTTTCCTACTATTGCAAACATGGCGGTTGAGGTTTTTGCGATGCAATCGTAATTGAATTGAGATTGCATCACGAGGCAGGGCTACACATGCTGGTTGGCCTTGCCCTGCGCTGGGCGGAACCCAGCATGCAATTTTAGAGCTAGCAGATTTCGCTAAAATAGCAAAATCTGGAACCAACTCTGAATAACCCCATTACCCCACTACTAATTATTATTATTATTATTATTATTAAATAATAAAAGAACCAAGCATTTGGCCTTACTCCTCCAATCCCAGGTACGTTCAGGGGCGTGGCCTAATTGCAGAAGGCATGGACATCCCCCTTAGGACAAAAAAGAAAAAAAAACATTATTTCCAGGGTCATGCGCCCCCCACCCAGTGGCAATCCCAGGGGGAGGGCTCAGGGCATTCAGTGTTATCGCACCCCCCTTCCCGCACAGGCAGAGGAGACTGATGCTGCTGATCACTGGCCGAATCCTCCCTGACCCAACGGCAGCCCAGCACACAGCAATGGGGAAAGAGATGCTGCCGACAGGTAAAAAGGGGTTGGGGTTCACACTAGGGCTCCAACTGGGCCCACCCCACGCCCCACTCTCCGCAGCACTGTCTCTTACACCAATCCAGCCCTAATCCACCCTTCACTTTAAGGCTAAACCACATTTACATTATAATAGATAGGAAGAGATAACATCTTCACTTTATCTCTCTCCAAGGCTTGATACATCTCCCCTCCAGCGACAGAGGCGTGCTCCAAAATGTAGCCAGATTTCTTGTAATGGTTTCGTGAAACATACAGATGGAGCCCTGCTCATCTATCGCTTTAATAGGAGTAACTGAGCCAGGGCAGTCGGACTTAATCCCCCGCTGTAATGACTTAGGGGGTCATTCTGACCACATCGCTCACTGCAGTTCGTTTGGCCGCCATTTTGTGGGCGTGGTCCAGCCAACACAGGCGTGGCCGGACCGTGGGGGGGGGGGGGGCGCAGCAGCTGCATGACATCACACGCAGCCCCTACGACCCAGGGCAGCGAGCTACGCTGGCCAGGAGTTACTCTTCAAGTACAAAAGCATTGCCGCTGTTCAATGCTTTTGTACTTGTGCGGGGGGTGGGGTGGGGGGCGGCCTGACATGTGGGGCGGACTAGCCCTGTGCTGGGCATCCCCCCGCATGTCAGTGTAAGGTCGGGATGACCCCCTTAATCCCCTGCTGTATTGTTCTCTCTGTATTGTATTGCAGCTGAGAACAATAGATGAAGGGTTTATGCTAATAACCCTTGGTGCACCTAGGTGCAGCAGAGAAGGCTAGGTGAGCGAGGCTCTATCTGTATATGCTCCAGATGGAGCCTGGTGCATATACAGAGAATATTTTGCCCATTCACATCAGTCCCTGCCCCAGTGGAGCTTACACTCTATTTTCCCTACCACATGTACACACAGACACATTCACACTGGGGTTAATTTTGTTGGGAGCCAAATAACCTACCAGTATATTTTTGGATTGTAAAAGGAAACCGGAGCATCGGGGAGGAAACCCACGCAAGCGCGGTGAGAATATACAAACTCCACACAGTTAATGCCATGGTGGGAATCGAACCCCCATGACCTCAGCCATTACATCACTGTTACAACACCAATAATCCAATCACTTCTATTGAAAACCAAAAATGATTATTAGTTGAATATGTTTGTATTGGACAACTCGCTGTTTTGTTTCCTTACTTTCTTTATGATCCACTGATGAAATTATTTTTTTTTTTTAAATAAAGTATTTTTATTTCGAAGGAGAGTAGTTTGCATACAGACATTGCATAACAAGAACACATTAAACACGTAATGACATGTCCTCATCGGGGAACAGCATTCACTTTCGACTTATTTTCAAACTATGTCATTTGCTCATAGGCGCATAGGAATGTACAGTTATATATACCATTATTTTGCATTATCCGTACACTCTAGTATTCATGAAATCACATTATACTTTGTTTTGTTTCCCCCCCCCCCCTCAAATATAACTCTTACGGACAATCCGTCCGAGTAAAACCCTTTAAAAGAAAAGAAAACAATCAGAAACCAAACACAGAGAACCCCAGAAATAAAAAAATTAAAAAACAAAGAGACAAAAAACATTATGGGGAAGAGGACGCATTGGGGGATACTAGCACTCTAAATCCTACCCTGTCCAGATGGGCACAGAGCCACTCTCTCATTCACAACCCATTGGGTGAGAGGGAAGCCTATGGCCCTAGAAGATCATAACTTGGCAAATCCAGGACCTGTTAGTAACCCTATCACCATTAAGTTGTAGGGTCTGGGACGGAGTATATGGATTCCAGCCATGGAGACCAAATTCTTTCAAATTTAGCGGAGGCATTGTGTTTCATATAAATGTATCGTTCCTTAAAAACAGTGTCGTTTATTAGTGCCTTAAGAGCGGGGAGTGTAGGGCCCTTAGGGGCCATCCATAGCCTCGCAATGCTCACCTTCGCCATTGCACATATGTTGCGAGCATATAGGCCCTCTGGACCAGACACAAAGTCAGAGCTACCCATTCCCAGGATGCAAAATTGCGGAGTAAGCATGGCCTCGTCCACCCCTGTGTTCCCCAGAATCGATCCGACCCCCGCCCAGAAAGCCCGCAGCACCGGACAATCCCAAATGAGGTGCCAAAAAGTACCTGCAGTCATCCCACACTTAGGGCAGTCACCCACACGACCCGTCCCGAATTTGGCCAGTCTGGCCGGGGTCATATATATTCTATGCAAAAGGAAGTATTGTATCTGTTGATACCTGATGGATTTGGTAACCGTGCACGGAGTTTCCAAAGCAAGGGCCCAGTTCTCTTCATCTATGGGGCCCAGATCCTGCTCCCATTTGACACGGAGACGTGTCAAAGGATCTATATGGAGTTTGGCGAGTAGATAACCATAAGCATGGGAAATCATCTTAACTCGACCCAGCATACTTACAAAGGTCTTAATGGGAAATGGTATAATTTTAGGGGGGGAATTGGCGAATTGGGACTGCAAGGCATGTCTGAGCTGGAGGTATCTAAAAAAATAGGAGTTAGGCAAATTAAACTCATCTTTTAGTTGTTGGAAGGATTTGAGCGTATTATCCGTATAAAGGTGATTTATGGAAATCACTGATTTAGGGGCCCAAACTTCCCTCCCCTCGAGCGCATACAGTTCAGGGAGCCATTTAGAATACCAGAGGGGGGTGTCCGGGTCCAATCCATCAAATTTCAAAAGAATTTTTAGTGCCTGCCACACCTTCATGGCTTGGTATATAAGAGGAGGGAGGAACCGGGCCAAGCTCCCACTCAGCAACACCCGCAGGGGGGATAATTCGGGGAAGTAGCATTGGACAAATACCCAGTGTAGAGAAGTGACGCCAGTATCCTGTACCCATGCACTAATATGAGACAGCTGAGCGGCATAGTAGTACATCTGAAAGTTTGGCAAGGCCAGACCTCCGTCGCTGCGCAGCCTGGTGAGAGTGTTCAGTTGTATTCTAGGACGTTTGCTAGCCCATATTAAAGAAGACAGGACACTATTCAATTTTCTAAAGAAGGATGGATGAATATATACAGGGGATTGCAGAACCACATATAGAATCTTAGGTAGTATTATCATTTTTACGAGGCTGACCCTGCCAGATACAGTCAATGGAAGCTTACACCAAGTCTTGGATTTACGAGTAATTTGTTGCATGATCGGATCAAGGTTCAAAGGTGTAAAGTCAGCGGGGTCATTGGTTACCTGAATCCCAAGATATTTAAATTTCGCCGTCCAACATAGCGGTAGGGAGATTTTAGGAGCAGCAGGGGGGGGGGGCCAATCACAGGCATAATAGAGGACTTAGACCAGTTAATATGAAGGCCTGAATATACACCGAACTCCTCAATCAATTGCAACACTGTAGGCATAGACCTGGTGTAATCCTGCAGAAACAACAGCATGTCGTCAGCGTAAAGAGCAATCCTATCCTCACGAGGGCCGGTATGAATGCCCACCATGCCTGGGTGGGACCTTATTAGACAGGCCAAGGGTTCGATGGCCAGGGCAAACAAGGTTGGGGACAGAGGACATCCCTGCCTGGTCCCGCGAAACAGGCGGAACGAGGGAGAGATATAGCCATTCACTGAGATCCTGGCAGTCGGGTGCTGATAAAGCAATTTAATCCATTTTATAAAATTAGGCCCGAAACCCATAGCTGTCATGACCTCCCATAGATAGGACCACTCGATACTGTCAAATGCCTTGGCGGCATCCAGTGAGACCACTACCGAGTCAGAGGGGAAGTCATATGGGATTTGTAAGATGGTATATAATCTACGTAGGTTAATAGAAGTGGACATCCCTGGCATAAAGCCGGTCTGGTCGGAGTGGATAATGGAAGTAATTACGGTGTTGAGTCGAACTGCTAAAATCTTTGCCAGGATCTTAGCGTCAGTGGGAATCAATGATATCGGTCTATAGGATTCTGGGGATCTAGGGTCTTTTCCGGGCTTCGGGATCACTATAATAATCGCCTCCGCCATAGAGGGGGGAAGTTGATCATTAACAAAAATATCAGAATACAGGGCGTGAAGCCTAGGACCGAAGAAATCTATGTGGGTCTTGTATACCTCTGAGGGGATGCCATCATAGCCCGGTGCCTTGCCGCTGGGAGACAAGCCAATAGCCGCCGTTACCTCTTCCAGAGTTAAGGGTGCCTCCAGCATCTCAGAGGCCTCCGGGGGGAGTGTGGGTAGGGGAATATTACTTAAATAAGCGGAGAGGTCTGATGTCGAGTCTACCAGTTGTGAACTGTAGACCTCAGCATAGTAGGAGCGGAATAGCTGCGCAATTTCCGGCGTGGTGTTCACAAGGGCGCCATCGCTACCGGTCATCTGAGCAATTGTAGAACCTGGGCGGTCACTGTGCACCAATCGAGCCAACAGGCCACCTGGCCTATCGCCCTGCATGTAAATATTAGTAGCCTGAAATAGAAGCGAGCGCGAGTTTTTATCAGACAGATGAGTCACCCATGCCGACTGGGCCGCCAGCCAGCGTACCTTCAGCGCAGGGGTGCCATCCACCAAGTATCTAGATTCCAAATCCCTGGCGTCACTCTCAAGGGCTCGCTCTCTCTCCCTGCAGGACATTTTGAGGGCAGAAATACGTCTAATATACGTTTCCCTTAGGAATGCCTTAAATGAATCCCAAACCACTGTTCCGGGGGCCGGGCCTACATTGTCAGTAAAGTATCCCTCCCACTGAGTCACCTGGTCAGAGCAGTCACCTATTTGCAGCAGCCAGGAAGGATGCAGTTTCCAATAAGATTGACCCCTCTGGCTCACCATAGCGAGAGTCAACACCATAGGGGAGTGATCAGATATACCCCGGGCCTCGTATTGGACGTCAACCACCCTAGGGAGAAGAACGGGGGAGAGTAGGGTCAGATCGATCCTGGAGAACGAACCATGCGTGCCAGAGAAGCATGAAAACTGTCTAGTCGTAGGGTGGCGAGCTCTCCACACATCCACCCACTGCAAATTATTCAGAAAATCAGCAAATTTAGTAGGACTAGAGCGGACCCCAGCAGCCTGCGGAGAGCGCCATCTGTCTAAAGCTAAATTCATGACATTGTTAAAGTCACCCAAGCAGATTACCGGGGTGTCCGGAGAGGAGGCTATGAATGAAGCGGCCTGCTGTAGTACATCGTACGAGAATGGGGGGGGGGATATAAACCGCCAGTATGTAGTAGGGTTGGGAACTTAGTCTACATTCAAGGAACACAAATCGACCGTATTTGTCAGTCTTGACCGATACCAGCTCAAATTGGACCGATTTCTTTATCAGGATTGACACACCCCTGGAGGAAGAGGAGTGAGAAGCGTGATAGGCCCAGCCCACCCAGGGTCTTCTAAGTGACAGTAACCTATTCCCCTCCAAGTGAGTCTCGCAGAGACATGCAACATCCGGGCCATATTTCCGAAGTGTAGTTAATACTAAGGAACGCTTTATCTTATTATTTAAACCTCGAACATTCCATGTCAGAAATTTCAAATTAGCCATAGATCTGGTAATATTCTATGTAGTAACCTAAAGATACAGTCCAGCGAATTTTCCTGGAAATTGTTAGTGAGGGTAATAACAGTGCTATACTACTCAATCCCTGATTCTTAATCGACAGTATCCAATGCATCAGACATACTTCCCACATCAAAATGAATGTACTCCAAAACAAATTTAAGCATGAGAAAAATAACAAACTATAGAAAGAAAAAAACTTGTGTAAGGCACAGCAACAAGCTGTTCGCTGAACTCTCCCCCCCTCCCCGTATACCACCCCTAACTTCGGCATACTTAAATCCCAAACTATCGTTTCTATCTCTCAAGGGCTAAATACTAAACAAAACCCTTAACCAAAGTCAAGCGATCAAGAGAAAGAAAAGAAAAGTCCTGAGCCACCAACGCCAAGGGGGGGCTCCCTGGACAATGGGTAGATGCCTCTGGTGGTCCCAACCGATCATTAGACAGTGCAGGGCCTCAATCCGGGGCCATCTGGCGCGCTCCCGGAGCATATCTGTCCAGCCATTGGGCCGCCTCTCTAGGGGAATTGAAGAATTTGGTTTCCCCGTCCGCTACCACCCGGAGTCGGGAGGGGAATAGCATAGAGTAGGAGACGTTCAGGTCTCTGAGGCGCCTCTTGATAGGCATAAACTGGGCTCGATCCTTCTGGACTTCCGCGGCAAAATCAGGAAAAGCAGACACGGTAACCCCGTTTCTGGTAAGGGGGCCTTTTGTGCGTCCCAACCGGAGGACCAAGTCACGGTCCTTATAATGCAGAAATTTGGCGATGAAGGTGCGCGGAGGGGCGCCAGGAGGTAGAGGACGAGATGGTATCCAGTGTGCACGCTCCACCGTAAACTGTGCCGTGAAGGATTCAGCGCCGTACAGTTCCTTAAGCCATGACTCCAGGAAGACCTCAGGCTGGGAGCCCTCCTCCTTCTCCGGCAGGCCCACAAATCGCACATTATTTCTACGCAGCCGACCCTCCATGTCTAGTAATTTGGATTGAAGGGATGTTACTTGCTGGGTTACCGTGGAAATAGATTGTTTCATAGGACCGCACATATCCTCCAGATTCGAGACACGGGTTTCTGCCTCTCCCACTCTCTCTCGTATGCGCTGGACGTCCTGCCGAAGCAGTGAGAGATCACACTGCACTTTCTCCATCTTATCTGAAAGACGCTGTTCCGATCCAGCTATTGCCTCCAGCACTTGTTGAAGAGATGGAGCTGCGGGTGTTAGGGGATTCAGCAGCTGTTGCAGATGGGGAGTAGGAGTGGGACGGAGAGGCCCCCTGCGAAGCGGCCTGCGAGGCCCGTTGGTTTAGTGGGTTAGGTTGTCTGGCAAATTTCTCCAGCTTCGCCGCAGCCGTGCGCTGGCCGTCCCGAACCATGACGGACAATAGGTAGTAACAGACACTCCGGTATAATCTCAGGGCAAAAGCGTAGATGGAGACTTCAGCAATGAGTGAATTTTAGGGTTGTAATAAGCAGAAACACATCCGCAGCTGGTCTCCAAAGTAGTAGGCAAATGTAAAAGAAAGTACTGGCAGCGTCCCAGAATATAGGTGAGAGCAGGAGCGATGCAGTTATTTAGTATGTAAAATAAGACAGCAACTGAAGTCAAAGTGTAATTTGATCCCAGGAGGTAGAAGTCACTCACCAGTTACATATCAGTCAGCCTTTAAGTGAGAGTGTTCCCTCTATGACTGGAAGCAGCAGTCCAGAGCAGTGGGGCCGGGAATCTCCAAAATTGAGGCCGGGGATCCGGAGGAGGTATAGGCCGCAAATCCGGAAGTATGTCTCCTCGGCCGTACAGACCCCGGGGAGAGCGGGGAAATCGCCTGCCGGTGCCCTGCAGCGTAGGGAAGAAAAGCAGGGTATTCAGGCACACCAAAGGGGCCAGGATATTACAGGAGGATGTTTAATCCAGGGAGCTCCCGGGATCTGCTTCCTACTCCTGTGCTGCCGTGGCCACGCCCCTAGATGAACGATGAAATGATTTAACAAGAAAGTAAAACCATAGAAACTAAACTCCTCATATAATTTAAAAATAAAGATACATACATGAGTTAATATATTTAGGGGGAATTCAATTAGCCGCGAAAATGCAGTAATTTACCGTGATTTAACTTCTGGCAGCTATCAAAAAAAACCACACACACACTCAAAGCGTCTTTTCACGGGTATGCACACATATGCGCGAAAATGCGATTCGGAAGATAATTCTTGCCGGCAAAGCCAGAGAAAAGTGTAGGTGAAAATGGGGAAATCTGCCTGTACCCCCCCAAAAAAGCCAAACTAATAGCTGTACTATGGTCTATTAGTGGACATAAAAAAGTATTTGGGGTACTTACATCGTGTCAAATGGCTGTTTTATAAAATTTTTTGTAAAGTGTAAAAATGATATAAAGCAAGTGTTTTTCAGCAATTTAAATTGGGGATACATAAAATTAGGTATAAGTATATTGTGGGGTAATTTTAAGCCACTTTAAAAAAAAAAATCCAAAAAAATGACAAATCCCATCTGCAAGCCTAAAAACACTTGACTCAATTATAAAGCACCCTAATATGTCTGTCCCATATCCTGTACCCCAATTTTCATAATTTTGCACTTTTTGACCCCAAAAAATTATGACATGTCATTGTTGGCCAATTAAAAATAATGAAAAACTTCTAATTGCTTAATTCGACATTCAGGGGGTTGTCCCTGGGGTTCTGAACCAAATCCCAACATTTTTACCTTTAAAAATTGGGTTTTTTTTCCAAACTTTTCACCTGCTCAGGAGGTGGCGATAAATAAATTGGCGGCACACCTATGGAGATTTATCATCAATAATTTATCGTGGACAATTGAATTGCAGTTTGTCATGGGTTACGATAAAAATCCCATTTTATACAGAAAAAAATGGCATTTCGTACCTAATTGAATTGCCCCCTAAATGCTCCAAACCAAATAATGATCTGAGTTACCGTTGATCCCAAATAGGTTGAATAATTGGAATTCTACTAAATGTTTTTTTCTTGTTGTTTTTTTTGGGACATTAAATAGAGCGTTGGTCCTGATTTAATGGAATTATGGTGTTACTGAAGACTTACAGCAAATACATAGTTTGCAAGCAAAACAAATGGTTAAAGACACGGATGTACAGTAATGGGCCCTACACACTTGTCGACCCGCCACCAAGCTGCCCGACGGCCGATACGGCCGGCGGGCAATCCGGCGGCTGGGGGGAGGTGAAGGGGGGGAGTGAAGTTTCTTCACTCCCCCCGTCACCCAGCTCCATAGCAGTGCACGCTAATATGGACGAGATTGTCCATATTGGCCTGCATGAATAAGCGACGGGGCACCAACGATGAACGTGCACGAGGCCGCACATCGTTCATCGTTGGTGCCTACACACTGAACGATATGAACGAGTTCTCTTTCATTAATGAACGAGAACGTTCATATCATTCAGTGTTATCTGTCAGTGTGTAGGGCCCATAAGTGTCTGTGACTTATGCCTGGTGCATACGACTGAAAGGCGCATTCTGCAACTCGCGATTGTTGTGGCTTTGTGTCCTACATGCGAGCAGTGGCGTCTTTCTTAAGAGAACACACCTGCGATTTGGGGAGCATTTGGCATCAGGGCCTTAAACTATGCAAAATACATACACAAATTATTCAAAGAAAACATTTATTTTATGTTAATGATCTTTCATTAAAATACCATTTGTTTATGATGATGTGACTTGCGGCAAGGCACGGAGGGGGCACACCGGTCCTGCGGCTCACAGAAACTGGTAACGATCATTCTCATAGTATACAGCCTGCATTACAACCAGCCCAATAATAGTAAAATAAATAAAAACTGCTCCGGACAGCAGATGAAGAGGTACAAGAGCAGCGAGATGCCGTACAAACATTTCTTCCACTTCCCACAGACATTCTCCTCTCACTGGGGAAATTCTCCAGAATAACACGGATAAGTCATTATGGCAGTTTAGTGGGTGTTTTATAGGACATCATGTGTCAACGAGGAAAGGTTCTGAACATCTAAATTGTGGACTTCAATCACTTATATTAGTTCACTTTCTCTCTGTATTTGGAGGTTATTTGCTTTCTCTATCATAATAAATGGTAGGGCAGGAAGCACAATGCACATTCTAGGGGCTCTCTCTCCCCCTGACCCTGGTGCTGGGTGAATATTTTGTCATTAGTCCCAATTTGGTTCTCTTCTGCCGCTTCTTAAAGCTACAGTACAGTATGTGTAACGCAGAGCTGACTAGAGCAGCAGAAGTCTCTGAGGCGCCAATGTGACAACCTGCAATTTGCAGGCACCGTGCAACCTAGGAAATATATGTTGGTTTTGTCTTGAAATTGCTGCTTAAATCTAGTGACTAAGGTGGTCATTCCGAGTTGATCGCTCACTAGCAGTTTTTAGCAGCCGTGCACACGCTATGCCGCCTCCCACTGGGAGTGTATTTTAGCTTAGCAGAAGTGCGAACGAAAGGATCGCAGAGCGGCTACAAAGTTTTTTTGTGCAGTTTCAGAGTAGCTCTAAACCTACTCAGCGCTTGCGATCACTTCAGTTCCTGTTTTGACGTCACAGACACGCCCTGCGTTCGACCAGCCACGCCTGCGTTTTTTCGGCCATGCCTGCGTTTTTCCGAACACTCCCTAAAAACGGTCAGTTGACACGCATAAACGCCCACTTCATATCAATCACTCTGTGGCCAGCAGTGCGACTAATAGGCTTCGCTAGACCCTGTGTGAAACTACATCAGTTGTTGTAATAGTACGTTGCGCGTGCGCATTGCGCCGCATATGAATGTGCAGAAGTACCTTTTTTTTGCCTCATCGCTGCACAGCGAACGAATGCAGCTAGCGATCAACTCGGAATGACCCCCTATACCGCTGAAATTACAACCGTGCTAGCAGATTGCAGGCTACTACATATGGGCGTGAGTGTAACTAGCTGCTTATATATGCAAATGTACATTAAACCCACACCAACCAATCAGGGATGCATGGCGTTACTGCAGATATACACCGTTGTGTTAATAAATAACTCTCAATCTTTGTGCAGCTTTTAGAAAGAAATTAGGCTAGAAATGTATTTACATTAAAATATGAAGATAGTACACTACTGATAACAGGGGTGTAACTCCCAGAGGCAATGGAGACACCGGCCTCCGTGCGCCAAGCCCTGAAGGGGCACCTTCATGTACAGCAGCACCTGTGTGGTTCACAGCGGGAGCCAAGTGAGACCGCTGCTTGTGGAGCTCTGTGGCGCACCTGCTGCCGTGTTAATCGGCTCTGTCCCAGGATCCCTGCTAACACCGGCAATAGGGGACAGGATGGCCCCTGTCTGCTACCGCTGAGCCTGCGCCAGGGCCGTCTTTTCATATGGGCTCAATGGGCACTTGCCCAAGGGCCCTAGAAGTATAAGGGCCCTAGTCTGATAGCTGAGGGTCCCCTTTTTCCAGGGGTACTAGTTTTTTGAAACTCGGCCCTGGGGAACCGGAGATATCCGACTTCAAAGCTGTGGTCCCCACCTGAGCATGTTAATTGCTCTTCCCAGCCAGATATCTTGGGTTCTGTCTGATGTAGGGTATTCTCCAAAAGTTGGGACTCTCCCCTTTCTGTGGACACTGGCAGCTTGTCTCTACTATGCCCAGAACCAGAGATATCAGCCTTCCAGCAGCTGGTCCCTGCTCCAGCTCCACACGCCTGGTATGCAGTTTTATATGTTCATTGCTGGATTGCTCTGACTCCTGAACTCTGATCCCCAAATCCCAGGTACCTCCTGAAAGGTGAGACTCTCTAGTGTTTTATCCCATTGAAAGCTAAGAAATCTATTTCCAGGAACTGGAGATATCTGCAGTCAAGCAAGCTGACACCCACCGGAAAATGATGAATATTAAGCCCACTCCACTATCCACCCCTCCCCTGCATATTAAATACCCCCTACCACCCTGGAAGTCATGTACCGGGGCCCCTTCATCCAGCCCAATGCCTCCTTCTACAGTTTAGTGTTCTCCCTCCCACCCCATGTCCCACCATCTGTGCAGTAAAGGAGTAATTAGCAGAAATTACTGCTCCAGGTCCTACATGCTGAGTGGAAGACAGAACACCCCCTACCACCCGCGGGACATCAAAGCTGCTGCTGATAGCACCCCCCACCCCCAGGGCCGGATTAACAATGGGGCGGATGGAGCTGCAGCTCCAGGCCTCCCCATGAAAATAGGCCCACAGGAGACTGGCAGCGTTGATAGGAAAAATGTTTTCCTATCACAAGCTGCCAGCGAACGTCCTCCCAGGCCACCTTGCAAACCCTGCAGAGCCACCACCTCCCCTACCTGCCCGGGAGAAAACCTACATTGCCATGAAGCAGGGTCCCTGGCTTTAAAATAGCGGTGCAGTGAAGAGCTTCACAATCCTTCCTGCACCGCATGACGTCACATAGGTTCCACCCCGGGGGCGGAGCTAGCGGGGGAAGCCAGGGTGAACGAAGGATGATTTTAGCAGCGGCGTGATGGTTTCAAGTCTGCGCTGTGAGTATCGGTGCAGAGTGTAGAGAGGACACTGACACGTCTTTTGAACTCTGTACTGTACTGCAGCTGATTTGATAAAGTTTATTTTATTGTTTTTAAAAAAAATGCTCTACGCTGGGGACTTGCAGAGGCCGTGTTGCACACATAGCCCCTACCTCCTCATGATGGCCCCCCTAATAGGATTCACATGCTCTTCAACAGGTGAGGGGAAAGGAATAGAAAAAAACAGCAGTTTGTGAGAGCCTGGGGGTAGAGGGAGAAGTATAATAAGGGAAATGCTATTGGGAATAATGGGGTTAGTTAATTATGGTTAGAACTGGTGCTCTCTGTATTATATGGCGTCACTGACGCTCTACTATATGGCGTCACTGGTGCTCTCTGTATTATATGCGTCACTGACGCTCTACTATATGGCGTCACTGGTGCTCTCTTTATTATATGGCGTCACTGGTGCTCTCTGTATTATATGGCGTCACTGGTGCTCTCTGTACTATATGGCATCACTGGTGCTTTCTTTATTATATGGCGTCACTGACGCTCTACTATATGGCGTCACTGGTGCTCTCTTTATTATATGGCGTCACTGGTGCTCTCTGTATTATATGGCGTCACTGGTGCTCTCTGTACTATATGGCGTCACTGGTGCTTTCTTTATTATATGGCGTCACTGACGCTCTACTATATGGCGTCACTGGTGCTCTCTTTATTATATGGTGTCACTGGTGCTCTCTGTACTATATAGCGTCACTGGTGCTCTCTGTACTATATGGCGTCACTGGTGCTCTCTTTATTATATGGCGTCACTGGTGCTCTCAGTACTATATGGCGTCACTGGTGCTCTCTGTACTATATGGCATCACTGGTGCTTTCTTTATTATATGGCGTCACTGACGCTCTACTATATGGCGTCACTGGTGCTCTCTTTATTATATGGCGTCACTGGTGCTCTCTGTATTATATGGCGTCACTGGTGCTCTCTGTACTATATGGCGTCACTGGTGCTTTCTTTATTATATGGCGTCACTGACGCTCTACTATATGGCGTCACTGGTGCTCTCTTTATTATATGGCGTCACTGGTGCTCTCTGTACTATATAGCGTCACTGGTGCTCTCTGTACTATATGGCGTCACTGGTGCTCTCTTTATTATATGGCGTCACTGGTGCTCTCTGTACTATATGGCGTCACTGGTGCTCTCTGTACTATATGGCGTCACTGGTGCTCTCTGTACTATATGGCGTCACTGGTGCTTTTTTTATTATATGGCGTCACTGGTGCTCTCTGTACTATATGGCGTCACTGGTGCTCTTTTTATTATATGCGTCACTGGTGCTCTCTGTACTATATGGCGTCACTGATGCTCTCTGTATTATATGGTGTCACTGATGCTCTCTGTATTATATGCATCACTGGTGCTCTCTGTACTATATGGCGTCACTGGTGCTCTCTTTATTATATGCGTCACTGGTGCTCTCTGTATTATGTAGTCGTCACTGGTGCTCTCTGTACTATATGGCAGTCACTGGTGCTCTCTGTATTATATGGTGTCACTGATGCTCTCTGTATTATATGCATCACTGGTGCTCTCTGTACTATATGGCGTCACTGGTGCTCTCTGTATTATATGCGTCACTGGTGCTCTCTGTATTATGTAGTCGTCACTGGTGCTCTCTGTACTATATGGCGTCACTGATGCTCTCTGTATTATATGGTGTCACTGATGCTCTCTGTATTATATGCATTACTGGTGCTCTCTGTACTATATGGCGTCACTGGTGCTCTCTGTATTATATGCGTCACTGGTGCTCTCTGTATTATGTAGTCGTCACTGATGCTCTGTGATGGGTGAGGTAGTGTAGTACAGGCAGAATATTTACCTTTGAGTCTTGAGACAGTGCTGACCGCAATGTTGCATTTAAAGAGAATACACCCCTGAACTACAGAATAAGTGCATCTGATGCTGGCACCTTTATTTAATGCCCTCACTTATAAACATTACAATGTAATTGTCTTTATTCAAGAAAGCCAAAGGTAACCACTATCTACAGGGACAGGGAGCTCAAGCTGCTGCTGCCGCCAGACACTTGCGTAGTTTGTAACAAGTAAGTGCGCATAATTGACCTAATTCAGGTTGGATTGCAAAATTTCAGATTCGCACTCTGGCCGATTATCAAACAACTGCGCATGCTCAGCGTTCGCATTGCGCACGCGCTAGCAAACATAGCGACAGAAAATGCATACACATTGTGATCACAATGCAACCGCTGTTTGAGTGACAGGAAGCCGCTGTTTTCTGGGTGTGCCTGAAAAGACGCAGGCGTGCCCAGGCGTTTTTAAGGAGTGCCTCTGACGTTAGCGATGACCACTTCCAGCCTCTTGTTTAGCAAAAAATGTGGACGAGCTTGCCTGGCGTAGATAGGAAAAATCTTCGATGTTCCGGTAATTAAAGGATGATTTTGCGATCACCCCTTATATTGTGATGCATTCACAATATTTTCGATGGGCGTTTTTTCTCTATTTCTGGGCGGCAACTATGTGATCGCAGAAACTGCAATCTTTACTGAATTAGGCACATACACATACCACAACACCATGGTAATAAGGGGGTTTCTTCTACCTGCCACGAATGGGACTCCATAGAGTAAAAAGAACACTTGACTGGTATGTTCACGCTGCTTTCTGTTTTGTTACCCTGTATGGTCAGCACTTACAGCTGCCAATGATTTAAAGCTGCTGTCTTTACTACTGCACTATTGCAATTTACTTCAGGAAACTGTGATATTTTTCAGGTGAATGGCTCAACCCTAGAATACTGTAAATGCAGATTAAGCGCTTTTGTATGGAATTAAACATACCAGGACCCTATATTCATTGCTTACGTTGCTGACATTTTTTGAGGTTAAAAGATCTATTTTGTACCACTTTTATGACCAAGTTTTATTATATTTGTTCAATACACTATGATGTCATAGATTTGTTATTACTGTTTGCATTTACATAATTGTAAAACTTTATAAAACATACATATGTTCTACTCGTATTACTGTATCAGACATTTTAATTTTTTTGTCACGTTAACAAGCGCCATTTACTTTTGTAGACTCACATTACACTGTTAATTTAAGCATAGTGGGGAAGGCAATTGAGATGATTGCCGAAATGTACCTAGGACTCAGCGTCTTTGTCTTCAACTGGGCGTGGGCACCCGTGACGGGTGCCATTCACTAGAATGGGAGAGCGTCTCCATCCGGGCAGGCACACGTGCCCAGACAGAGACACTTTCCTATTCTATGAATGGGAGAGCGTCTCTGTGCACTCCCGGCGTGACTTGGTGGACGGATCGCCTAGTCACGCCGGGAGTGCTCGTTTGCGATGGAGCTGCCTCAGATGAGCGCAGCTCCATCTGTACTAGCCACAGTCCATAACTCAGATCACGCCCCCTTTTTAGACCACACCCCCACAGCACTGGTCATGTCCCCCACATCACTAGTCACACCCGCTGCAGCAACTCAAAATAGGCCCTTCAGAAATTTCAGCTCCAGGCCCATGTGGACCTTAATCTGGCACTGCCCACCCCTACAACTGGAGGATGGGTGGGGGCCCAGTGCATTGCTGTGCCCAGGGGCCTACACTGCTGTTAAGATGGCCCTGGCCTGCGCTGCAGCAAGAACATATTATCTAGGGATATAAGTTAGCCACACACATTCTGTCTTTTAACTACTTGCCTGGCATGGTGGCATCAGATGCGACCACACCAGGCAGTGTTTTATCTGACCTGGTCGCACAGGATGCGACCAGTCAGATAAATAACATTAGCAGCGGCAGGGAAGGGAAACTTCCCTCCGCTGCTGCTGTCAGAGGGAACGGTCTTAGTCAATAGGTCGACTCATATGGTCGACATGTAATAGTTCAACAGGTAAATGGTCAACTGTGCTTATGGTAGACAGGTACAAAAGATCAATATGATAATGGCCGACACACAAATTGTCAACACAATTTTTTTCAACTTTTACTTCATTGATCATCCACGTGGTCTACGTTTAGGAATAGTAACCTTACCTGAAGGGTGGCGAGCGAAGCGAGCCTGTGGGGGTCTATGTTTCCACCAATCGTGGCCACAGACTGTGAAATGGTCATATTTTGGTCCAAAAAATATTGTCAACCTTTTTTTTGTGTTGACATCTTCATGTCAACATTATGACCCTGTCCACCTTTGGCACCTGGTAGATGTAGTCAACTTTTCACTGTCGACCTTTTGACCCTGTCGACCTTTTGCTTGTCGACCATATGGAGTTGACCTATTGACTATATTTTCTGTTAATCTATTATACCACACCCATTGCAGAGTGATTACTCCTAACATACTGTACCTCATATGTTTTGGGTAGATTCGGTCATTCAGCAGCCAGCAAAACGCGGCTCAACCACTCTTTAGTTATCTCGTCTGTGACTTGCGCTGCTTTCATTGTGTGCAGTTGGCAAATTGTACCTAGAAAGTAGAGAGACACTTCTCCTCTGAAGTGAAAATATACAGTGATCTGCAAAATGCATCCAATCAATGTTTAGGACTAGTTAGGGAGGCCAATCCCGGGACACTTTTTCAATCCCGGGAATCGGGATTGAAAAATGATCAATCTCGGGATTCCCGGTATACCTGGGATTGGCTGCTTCTCAATATGTCCCCCCCCCCTGCCTTGACCAGCCCAGATAACTCACCCTAATCTGGACGGGAGGGAGGGTGGGCCACTTGCTGTGAGGTCCGGCGGGCAGTGCAGGGCGGTGGTGAGGTCCGCAATGCGCTGAGCCGGAGTGAGAGGGAGCTGAGCAGGGGGAGCCCGGCAGCGTCTGAGCCTCCTGAGGACGCTCAACGCTGCCCGGCATAGAAAATACTAAGGTGGTGGCCAATCCAGAACTCCCCGGGATTTGAAGCTCCAATCCCAGCCAATTTTAGGCCGGAATCCCAGGATCCGGACGATCATGATTCCGGGATTGGCCAGCCTAGGACTGGTGCAATAAAACAGTGAATTTTGTCAAAATGTCGGTGTGCCCCTCTCATTAACTTCCAACCTTTAAAGGTAGTGCATCAGGACAGGGGAATGACCTTGGTCAAGGGCATCTTATGAGAAGAGTGGGCCCATGTGCACAGGTTCAGTATGATATACCGGCGGCCGGGATTCCGTCCGTCAGTATACCGACAACAGCATCCTGGCCATCAGTATGCCGGCAGCGGGACGAGTGCAAAGAGTCCCCTTGCGGGTTCGCTGTGCTCGCCCTCTGCAGGCTTGGTGTCTCAGGTTCTATTCCCACTCTATAGGTGTCGTGGACACCCACAAGTGGGAATAGCCCCTGTTAGCCAGGATTCCGGCTGTGGGCATTGTCAGCAGTCGGGATCCTGATGTCAGTATACTGACCACCGGGATCCTGACCATCGACAACATAACTGCATCCCCCATGCACTGTCTGAGTGCTACCCCTCCTTCCCATGCCAGTGCATGCCCATGATAGACTCTGGCACTTCATACTTCCAGGCAAAGGGATCTGGAGCCATTTTCAAACTGATTTCTCCATTGCAAGTTTCTGGGAAAATGTCAAGATAATTTTCCTGGAAGTTTCTTCTAAGGCAACCACAGCCAGGGCGGCCACCAGGGGGGGACTGTGGGGACTGGTGTCCCGGGCCCTTGCATAGAGGACTTCTTAAAACAAGCCATCCTGCGCATCAGATCTCTGTAAACCATTCCTGCAGGTCCACAACACTCCACCTATATGTAACGTCACAATGTATGACATCACATAGGGGTGGAGCAGTGCAACGGAATCTTTTTTATTTTAGAGGGAGTGGCCCGGTCTATTTTGTCAGTCCCAGGCCCCACAATTTCTGATGGCAGCCCTGACCGCAGCTGCCACACTGGGTAAGTATACTGACTAGGTGCAGGGTATGCAGTGTGGATCCCCAAGATACAGGTGTCCCTGAGTATTACACACCCTGCACCCATTGCTGATACACCACTGACTGTTGTATGCCAGGAGGTGTGGTCATGTCACGAAGTGCATGACGTCATGTTCCTGTGCCACACTACCCCATGAGTGCCCTTACTCTCCCTGACTCCTCCCCCAGCTGGTGCCAACGTCTACTCCTCCACTAAGGCCCTCATTCCGAGTTGTTCGCTCGCTAGCTGCTTTTAGCAGTAGTGCAAACGCTAAGCTGCCGCCCTCAGGGAGTGTATCTTAGCTTAGCAGAAGTGCGAACGAAAGGATCGCAGCGCGGCTACAAAAAAAGATTGTGCAGTTTCAGAGTAGCTCGAGACTTACTCCTAGCTAGCGATCACTTCAGACTGTTTAGTTCCTGTTTTGACGTCATTAACACGCCCTGCGTTCGGCCAGCCACGCCTGCGTTTTTCCAGGCATGCCCGCGTTTGTATCTGATGCCTGTGTTTTTACACACACTCCCCGAAAACGGTCTTTTACCACCCAGAAACACCCACTTCCTGTCAATCATTCTATGGTCAACACTGTGACTGAAAAGCGTCGCTAGACCTTGTGTGAAACTACGTCGGCTTTAGTGAAAGTACGAAGCGTGTGCGCAGTGCGCACCATACGCATAGCAGAAATGCCGATTTTTAGCCTGATTGCTGCGCTGCGACCAACAGCAGCTAGCGATCAACTCGGAATGACCACCTAAATCCAGTAAGACTTTGGCAGAAACCTGTGTGCATTTCTCAGCTATATAAATCACTAAAAATTTACTGTATCCCAAAACAAAATAAGATGGTTAAATTGTCTTGATAAAAGTCCTTATCCCACAAATATTTTCTATGGCTATCTAATAAAAAGAACCATTGCCTTTTGGAACATAGATATTATCTATATTTGCATGCCAGTGTACAGTATTCTGGCATTATCCTTCCCTGATGGTCACCTGTGGTCACTTTTCATTCCTAGCACTCAATTTGTAATCCGAGGAGAAGGTGTCACAAATAGATGACTTTTCTGCCAGCGGTGGGAGCGTCAATAAATAATCTCTTGTTCTGTTACAAATGTCCAATATTTCAGTGTAAGCAGAAGATTGTGCTGTATCCTGGTTGCAGCCGCTGCTGTTTTCTACACATTACAGACTGTGACAACGTAGCTAAGAAGAACACAACTTAAAGTGAACAGTGCGCACAAAGAGATAGCTAGGGGTAAATTTACTAAGATGGGAGTTCTATTTAAAATGGGATGTTGCCTATAGCAACCAATCAGATTCTACTTTTCATTTATCTACACCTTCTAGAAGATAATACCTGGAATCCGATTGGTTGCTATCGGCAACATCCCATCTTAAATAGAATTCCCATCTTAGCAAATTTACCCCCTAGTGTGCTAATTCCTATAAGAGGTTCTTCACTCCACCAACAGAATTGCGCACAGTGAAAGGAATCTCGCTCCTCCAGTGCTTTTAAAAAGCAGGGTATACTGTTATACTTCAAGTTTTGGGTGTTACTCTCACGATCTCAATCTTAGATGTTAGCTTCTCAACGATGTGCATCAATTTAGACTTGCACTCTCATCACACCAGCGGTTAATGGAAGCAAACCAAGAAGTAAGAGGAAAGTAACATGTGTGGCGGAATGTAATGGAGTTCAAGATCGCCGGAGTTGCAGGGATTCTGGCTGATCTCAAACTATTTTTTAAAGGGACAATCACTTACAAGGCAAAACCATGCCTTGTAAGTGATTGTCCTTTTAAAACAAAAGGGTCTATTCATGAAGCAGTGAAAACAGTGGAGAAGTGAGCCTGTGAGCTGCTCTGTATTATTTCATAGTATGCAAATTATAAATGTTACTTCAATGCTGATTGGTTGCCATGGGCAGCTTCTCCACTGGCTCACTTCTCAACACTTTTCATTGCTTCATAAATAGACCCCTAAGTCCCCATGGAACCTTAGGAAAGATAACGGTTTGGGGTTCTCCTCCGCTCTCTTTGTGTAAAACAAAAATACAATACAGTATGGCAGATAAAAAGTAATCTGGGGGTCTATTTACTAAGCCTTGGATGGAGATAAAGTACCAGCCAACCAGCTCCTAACTGTCATTTCTCTTACGTCCTAGAGGATGCTGGGGACTCCGTAAGGACCATGGGGTATAGACGGGCTCCACAGGAGATAGGGCACCTAAAAAGAACTTTGACTATGGGTGTGCACTAGCTCCTCCCTCTATGCCCCTCCTCCAGACCTCAGTTAGATCTTGTGCCCAGAGGAGAATGGGTGCACTGCAGAGAGCTCTCCAGAGTTTTCTGTTGAAGAAGAATTTTGTTAGGTTTTTTATTTTCAGGGAGTCCTGTTGGCAACAGGCTCCCTGCATCGTGGGACTGAGTAGAGAGAAGCAAAGCTGGCTTGTTAAGTTGGGCACTGCTTCTAAGGCTACTGGACACCATTAGCTCCAGAGGGAGTCGAAACACAGGTCTCACCTGGGGTTCGTCCCGGAGCCGCTCCGCCGTCCTCCTCACAGATGCCGAAGAAAGAAGCCGGATGAGAAGGCAGAAGACATCTTAGGCGGCAGAAGACATCAGATCTTCATGAGGTAAGGCGCGCAGCGGTAAGCTGTGCGCCATTGCTCCCAGTCACACACACACAGAGCAGCACTGAAGGGTGCAGGGCGCGGGGGGGGGATGCCCTGGGCAGCAATAAACCTCACATTTGGCAAATGCAGATAGATTATGCTGCGGAGGCAGTAAATCTAAGATCCCCCGCCATTTTCATTGAAAAATCACTGGGACCGAAGCCCGCCGTCGGGTGGGCGGGGCTTGATCCTCAGCACTAACCAGCGCCATTTTCTCCACAGAAGCTGCATGAGGAAAACACTGGCTCCCTGGTCTCTCCCCTGCTGAACTTCACAGGCTGGAAAAAAGAGAGGGGGGCACATTAGCGACGCAGTGAGTGGGAATTGGTATATTATATATAGAAAAGCGCTATCTGGTCATAATTTTTCCAGTGTTTTTAAGCGCTGGTGTGTGCTGGCATACTCTCTCTCTGTCCCTCCTTAGGGCCTGGTTGGGATTTTGTCCCCTTATAGGTTAATCCCTGTGTGTGTGGGGTGTCGGTACGTGTGCGTAGACATGTCTGAGGCGGAAGGCTTCTCCAAGGAGGAGGTGGAGCAAATGAGTGGTGTGTCCCCGTCGTTTGTGCCGACTACGGATTGGATGGACATGTGGCATATGTTGAATGCAAGTGTGGCATCTTTACATAAAAGGCTTGATAAGGCTGAATTAGGGGGGACATCAGGGGGTCAATCCTCGGATTGGACCGACTCACAGGGCCCGTCGGGGTCTCAAAAGCGTCCCTTAACACAAGACACTACTACCGACATGGATTCTGATTCCAGTGTCGACTACGATGAAGTAAAATTGCACTCTAGGGTGACTAAAACCATTCAGTGTATGATTGTGGCAATAAGGGATGTGTTGCATATTGAGGATGAACCCTCGGTCCCCGACACAAGGGTACACATGTTTAAGGAAAAGAAACAGATTATTAACTTTCCCACATCTCATGATTTAAATGATTTCTTTGGAAAAGCTTGGGAGACTCCAGAAAAGAGACCGCAGATCCCAAAAAGAATTTATATGGCATACCCCTTCCCTAAGCAGGACAGGGAGATTTGGGAATCACCCCCCACTGTGGACAATGCCCTGACGTGCTTGTCCAAGAAAGTGGCGCTACCGTCTCCTGACACAGCGGCCCTTAAGGACTGCAGATCGCAGGCAAGAAACTACCTTAAAGTGTATTTATTCTCATACGGGTGTTGTGCTAAGACCGACAATTGCGTCGGCATGGGTGTGTAGCGCAATTGCAGCTTGGACAGATGAGCTGACAAATCAATTTGATAATATGGATAAGGATACTATATTCTTAACTCTAGCCCATATAAAAGACGCAGTCTTATGAGGGATGCTCAAAGGGACATTGGATTGCTAGCTTCTAGGGCCAATGCCATGTCTATCTCAGCGAGAAGATCCTTATGGACTCGCCAATGGACGGGTGATGCGAATTCCAAAAAACATATGGAAGTACTACCCTATAAGGGTGATGTATTGTTTGGGGATGGGCTGACGGACCTGGTTTCCACAGCTACAGCAGGTAAATCAAATTTTTTACCATATATTCCCCAACAGCAAAAGAAAGTGACACCCTATCAGATGCAGTCCTTTCGGTCGCACAAGTCCAGAAGAGGTCGGGGATCCTCTTTCCTCGCCAGAGGTAAGGGCAGAGGCAAAATAGCACCTGCTTCGGCAGGTGCCCAGGAACAAAAGTCCTCCCCGGCTGCTCCAAAACCCACAGCATGACGCTGGGGCTCCCCTGAGGGAGTTTGCACCGATGGGGGCACGTCTTCGACTTTTCAGTCAGGCCTGGGTCAGTTCGGACCTGAATCCCTCGGTGTTGGAAATAGTTTCCCATGGTTACAAATTGGAATTCGAGGAGGTGCCCCCGCGCCGATTTTTCAAATCGGCCCTACCAGCTTCCACATCGGACAGAGATATAGTGTTAGCTGCAATTCAAACGCTGTGTATACAGCAAGTGATAATCAAGGTTCCCCTGCACCAGCAGGGAAGAGGTTACTACTCAACCGTATTTGTGGTCCCGAAACCGGACGGTTCGGTCAGACCTATTTTGAATCTGAAATCCCTAAACCTGTACATAAAAAGATTCAAATTCAAAATGGAATCTCTCAGAGCGATAATAGCCAACATGGCTCGAGTTTATGGTGTCTCTGGACAAAAAGGATGCGAACCTTCATGTCCCCATATATGCCCCCCATCAGGAATACCTGAGATGCGCTGTACAGGATTGTCATTACCAATTTCAGACGTTGCCGTTTGGACTCTCCACGGCCCCGAGGATTTTCACCAAGATAATGGCGGAAATGATGGTGGTCCTGCGCAAGCATGGAGTCACAATTATCCCATACTTGGACGATCTCCTGATAAAAGCGAGATCAAGGGAGAAATTGCTGAGCAGTGTGGCGCTCTCTCTGAGAGTGCTCCAGCAACACGGTTGGATTCTAAGTCTACCGAAGTCACAGTTGATTCCGACAACTCGACTACCGTTCCTAGGTATGATACTGGATACCGAACAAATGAAGGTCTTCCTCCCAATAGAGAAAGCACAGGACATCCAGGACATGGTCAGAGACCTGCTAAAACCGAAAAGGGTGTCAGTTCACCAATGCTCTCGAGTTCTGGGGAAAATGGTGGCGGCCTACGAGGCCATTCCCTTCGGAAGGTTCCATGCAAGGACTTTTCAATGGGATCTTCTGGACAAGTGGTCCGGGTCCCATCTGCACTTACATCGGAAAATAACTCTGTCCCCAGGGGCCAGAGTGTCCCTCCTGTGGTGGTTGCAAAGTGCTCACCTCCTGGAGGGTCGCAGGTTCGGAATTCAGGATTGGATCCTGGTTACCATGGACGCGAGCCACCGAGGATGGGGAGCGGTCACGCAGGGAAAGAATTTTCAGGGTCTTTGGTCAGACCAGGAGTCCTGTCTACACATCAATGTGTTGGAATTCAGGGCCATTTACAACGGCCTTCGACAAGCGAAGAGTCTTCTTCGAAACCTACCGGTTCTGATTCAATCAGACAATGTCACAGCAGTGGCTCATGTGAACCGCCAAGGCGGGACAAGAAGCAGAGGCGCGATGGCGGAAGCCACAAGGATCCTTCGCTGGGCGGAAAATCATGTAAACGCTCTGTCGGCTGTCTTCATTCCGGGAGTGGACAACTGGGAAGCAGACTTCCTCAGCAGACACGATCTCCATCCAGGAGAGTGAGGACTTCATCAAGAAGTCTTTGCAGACGTAACGCGTCTTTGGGGAACTCCTCAAATAGACATGATGGCGTCACGCCTCAACAAAAAGCTTCGGAGGTATTGTGCCAGGTCTCGGGACCATCAGGCAGTAGCAGTAGATGCTCTGGTAACACCTTGGGTGTTCAAATCGGTCTACGTGTTTCCTCCTCTTCCTCTCATCACAAAAGTGTTGAGGATCATAAGACGAAGAAGAGTACAGACGATACTCGTTGTCCCAGACTGGCCTCGAAGGGCCTGGTACTCGGATCTACAAGAGATGCTCACAGGAGACCTTTGGCCTCTTCCTCTGAGGGAAGACCTGTTGCAACAGGGGCCCTGTGTATTTCAAGACTTACCGCGGTTACGTTTGACGGCATGGCGGTTGAACGCCGAATCCTAGCGAAAAAGGGGATTCCGGAAGAGGTCATCCCTACTTTAATAAAGGCTAGGAAGGAGGTGACGGTACAACATTATCACCGTATCTAGCGAAAGTTTGTGTCTTGGTGTGAGACCAAGAATGCACCTACGGAAGATTTTCATCTGGGTCGTTTTCTCCACTTCCTACAGACAGGAGTGGATATGGGCCTGAAATTAGGCTCTGTTAAGGTACAGATTCTGGCCCTCTCGATTTTCTTTCAGAAGGAATTGGCTTCTCTTCCAGAAGTCCAGACGTTTGTAAAGGGAGTGCTGCATATCCAGCCCCCTTTTGTGCCTCCAGTGGCACCATGGGACCTGAACGTAGTGTTGCAGTTCCTAAAATCACACTGGTTTGAACCGCTTAACAAGGTTGAGTTGAAATTTCTTACCTGGAAGGTGGTCATGCTGTTGGCCTTGGCATCGGCAAGGCGAGTGTCAGAATTGGCGGCTTTGTCACACAAGAGCCCCTACTTGATTTTTCATGTGGATTGAGCTGAATTGAGGACACGTCCGCAATTTTTACCTAAAGTGGTTTCTTCATTCCATATGAATCAACCTATTGTGGTGCCTGTGGCTACAAGTAACCTAGAGGATTCCAGATCCCTGGATGTAGTTAGGGCCTTAAAAATTTATGTAGCCAGGACGGCTAGACTTAGGAAAACAGAGGCTCTGTTTGTCCTGTATGCAGCCAATAAGATTGGCGCACCTGCTTCGAAGCAGACTATTGCTCGCTGGATCTGTAATACGATTCAGCAGGCTCACTCTACGGCTGGATTGCCGGTACCAAATTCGGTTAAGGCCCATTCCACTAGGAAGGTGGGCTCTTCTTGGGCGGCTGCCCGAGGCGTCTCGGCATTACAACTTTGCCGAGCGGCGACTTGGTCAGGGTCAAACACTTTTGCTAAATCCTACAAGTTTGATACCCTGGCTGATGAGGACCTAGCGTTTGCTCAGTCGGTGCTGCAGAGTCATACGCACTCTCCCGCCCGATTGGATGCTTTGGTATAAACCCCATGGTCCTTACGGAGTCCCCAGCATCCTCTAGGACGTAAGAGAAAATAAGATTTTAAACCTACTGGTAAATCTATTTCTCGTAGTCCGTAGAGGATGCTGGGCGCCCGTCCCAGTGCGGAAACTCTGCAAGACTTGTATATAGTTGTTGCTTACATAAGGGTTATGTTACAGTTGACGTCGGTCTAGGACCGTTACTGTTGTTCATACTGTTAACTGGTTATGTATGTTCCAGGTTACATGGTATGATTGGTGTGGGCTGGTATGTATCTTACCCTTGGATTGCTAAATCCTGCCTTGTATTGTCCATCTCCTCTGGGCACAGTTCTCTAACTGAGGTCTGGAGGAGGGGCATAGAGGGAGGAGCCAGTGCACACCCATAGTCAAAGTTCTTTTTAGGTGCCCTATCTCCTGCGGAGCCCGTCTAAACCCCATGGTCCTTACGGAGTCCCCAGCATCCTCTACGGACTAGGAGAAATAGATTTGCCGGTAGGTTTAAAATCTTATTTTTTCAAACACAGCCTTTGACACGGCAGTTAGGAGCTGATTGGCTGGTACTTTATCTCTCTCCACTTTATCTCCATCCAAGGCTTAGTAATCCATTGCCCACAGCCTCTCCCCTGAAGCTAATTTTACCACCTCATTCCATAAAACATGATTGCGGCTCCAATACACAGTATTTTAGAAGAAAAATGAAAAAGATGTAATTCATTAAGAGGGGTGATGCAAAGGTTACTAGGGGGTCTATTTACTAACCCTTGGATGGAGATAAAATCGCTGGAGATAAAGTACCAGCCAATCAGCATCTTTCTGCATTGTCACAACCTGTGTTTGAAAAATGACAGTTAGGAGCTGATTGGCTGGTACTTTATCTCCAGCGACTTTATCTCTATCCAAGGCTTAGAGAGAATCATCTCCGTTTTGGTTGGTAAAGCAGCGGGTGACCTCCGCAGTGTGCAATGGAGGCGCACCAGCGGGACAAGTTTGTAGTGCTTTTCTTTTGTTCAATAATGTGATAATGGAATGTATGGCCAAAGTTAAGCGAAGCACACTCACAGAGAATAAGTGATACAAGAACTTTAAATTAAATGGGAGAAATCACGTATAAAATCCCATCTAAGATGTTATAGTGTGTGTGTACAAATAGAGCATAACACATTGGGATCAGTGCCGTAGCAGGATTCTATTCCAACCTGTGCCGGCACCAGTAAGTACTGTAGGATCATTGGCGTTTCTATAATGGGTGCAATGGGTGCGGTGCACACGGGCCCCTGGGTCCAGCGGGGGGCCCACACCGCACCCATTACACCCATTTCTCTATCGTCCTAAGTGGATGCTGGGGTTCCTGAAAGGACCATGGGGAATAGCGGCTCCGCAGGAGACAGGGCACAAAAAAGTAAAGCTTTACTAGGTCAGGTGGTGTGCACTGGCTCCTCCCCCTATGACCCTCCTCCAGACTCCAGTTAGATTTTGTGCCCGAACGAGAAGGGTGCAATCTAGGTGGCTCTCCTAAAGAGCTGCTTAGAGAAAGTTTAGTTTAGGTTTTTTTCTTTACAGTGAGTCCTGCTGGCAACAGGATCACTGCAACGTGGGACTTAGGGGGAAAGTAGTAAACTCACCTGCATGCAGAGTGGATTTGCTGCTTGGCTACTGGACACCATTAGCTCCAGAGGGATCGAACACAGGCCCAGCCGTGGAGTCCGGTCCCGGAGCCGCGCCGCCGACCCCCTTGCAGATGCTGAAGCGTGAAGAGGTCCGGAAACCGGCGGCTGAAGACTCCTCAGTCTTCATAAGGTAGCGCACAGCACTGCAGCTGTGCGCCATTTTCCTCTCAGCACACTTCACTGGGCAGTCACTGAGGGTGCAGAGCGCTGGGGGGGGGCGCTCTGAGAGGCAAATATAAACCTTATACAAGGCTAAAAATACCTCACATATAGCCCATAGGGGCTATATGGAGATATTTAACCCCTGCCTGACTGGAAAAATAGCGGGAGAAGAACCCGCCGAAAAAGGGGCGGGGCCTATCTCCTCAGCACACGGCGCCATTTTCTGTCACAGCTCCGCTGGTCAGAACGGCTCCCAGGTCTCTCCCCTGCACTGCACTACAGAAACAGGGTAAAACAGAGAGGGGGGGCACATTAATGGCTATATATATATATATTAAAGCAGCTATAAGGGAGCACTTAATATAAGGATATCCCTTGTATATATAGCGCTTTGTGGTGTGTGCTGGCAGACTCTCCCTCTGTCTCCCCAAAAGGGCTAGTGGGTCCTGTCTTCATTAGAGCATTCCCTGTGAGTTTGCGGTGTGTGTCGGTACGTGGTGTCGACATGTATGAGGACGATATTGGTGTGGAGGCGGAGCAATTGCCAAATATGCAGATGTCACCCCCCAGGGGGTCGACACCAGAATGGATGCCTTTATTTGTGGAATTACGTGATGGTTTATCTTCCCTTAAACAGTCAGTTGAGGACATGAGGCGGCCGGACAATCAATTAATGCCTGTACAGGCGCCTCAAACACCGTCAGGGGCTGTAAAACGCCCTTTGCCTCAGTCGGTCGACACAGACCCAGACACGGGCACTGATTCCAGTGACGACGGTAGAAATTCAAACGTATTTTCCAGTAGGGCCACACGTTATATGATTTTGGCAATGAAGGAGACGTTACATTTAGCTGATACTACAGATACCGTAAAACAGGGTATTATGTATGGTGTGAAAAAACTACAAACAGTTTTTCCTGAATCAGAAGAATTAAATGACGTGTGTGATGAAGCGTGGGTTGCTCCTGATAAAAAGTTGATAATTTCAAAAAAGTTATTGGCATTATACCCTTTCCCGCCAGAGGTTAGGGCGCGCTGGGAAACACCCCCTAAGGTGGACAAGGCGCTCACACGCTTATCCAAACAAGTGGCGTTACCCTCTCCTGAGACGGCCGCACTTAAGGATCCATCAGATAGAAAGATGGAAGTTATTCAAAAGAATATATACACACATGCAGGTGTTATACTACGACCAGCTATAGCAACTGCCTGGATGTGCAGTGCTGGAGTAGTTTGGTCAGAATCCCTGATTGAAAATATTGATACCCTAGATAGGGACAATGTTTTACTGTCGTTAGAACAAATAAAGGATGCATTTATCTATATGCGTGATGCACAGAGGGATATTTGCACACTGGCATCTCGGATGAGTGCTATGTCCATTTCAGCCAGAAGAGCCTTATGGACACGACAGTGGACAGGCGATGCGGATTCAAAACGTCACATGGAGGTTTTGCCGTATAAAGGGGAGGAGTTATTTGGAGTTGGTCTATCAGACTTGGTGGCCACGGCTACTGCCGGGAAATCCACTTTTTTACCTCAAGTCACTCCCCAACAGAGAAAGGCACCGACCTTTCAACCGCAGCCTTTTCGCTCCTACAAAAATAAGAGAGCAAAGGGCTTGTCGTACCTGCCACGAGGCAGAGGAAGAGGGAAGAGACACCAACAGGCAGCTCCTTCCCAGGAACAGAAGCCCTCCCCGGCTCCTGCAAAAACCTCAGCATGACGCTGGGGCCTCTCAAGCGGACTCGGGGACAGTGGGGGGCCGTCTCAAAAATTACAGCGCGCAGTGGGCTCACTCGCAGGTAGACCCCTGGATCCTGCAGATAATATCTCAGGGGTACAGGTTGGAATTAGAGACGGATCCTCCTCATCGTTTCCTGAAGTCTGCCTTACCAACCGTCTCTTCCGAAAGGGAGAGGGTGTTGGAAGCCATTCACAAGCTGTACGCTCAGCAGGTGATAGTCAAAGTACCCCTATTACAACAAGGAAAGGGGTATTATTCCACTCTATTTGTGGTACCGAAGCCGGATGGCTCGGTAAGGCCTATTCTAAATCTGAAGTCCTTGAACCTCTACATAAAAAAGTTCAAGTTCAAGATGGAGTCACTCAGAGCAGTGATAGCGAACCTGGAAGAAGGGGACTTTATGGTATCCTTGGACATCAAGGATGCGTATCTACACGTTCCGATTTACCCCGCACACCAGGGGTACCTCAGGTTCATTGTTCAAAACTGTCACTATCAGTTTCAGACGCTGCCGTTCGGATTGTCCACGGCGCCTCGGGTCTTTACCAAGGTAATGGCCGAGATGATGATTCTTCTTCGAAGAAAAGGCGTATTAGTTATCCCATACTTGGACGATCTCCTAATAAGGGCAAGGTCCAGAGAACAGCTGGAGACAGCTTTAGCACTATCTCAAGAGGTGCTAAGACAACACGGGTGGATTCTGAATATTCCAAAATCCCATTTAATCCCGACAACTCGTCTGCTGTTCCTAGGAATGATTCTGGACACGGTTCAGAAAAAGGTTTTCCTTCCAGAGGAAAAAGCCAAGGAGTTATCCGATCTGGTCAGGAACCTCCTAAAACCAGGAAAAGTGTCAGTACATCAATGCACAAGAGTCCTGGGAAAAATGGTGGCTTCTTACGAAGCAATTCCATTCGGCAGATTCCATGCAAGAATATTCCAAAGGGATCTGTTGGACAAATGGTCAGGGTCGCATCTGCAGATGCACCTGCGAATAACCCTGTCACCAAAGACAAGGGTGTCACTTCTGTGGTGGTTGCAGAAGGCTCACCTATTAGAAGGCCGCAGATTCGGCATTCAGGATTGGATCCTGGTGACCACGGACGCCAGCCTGAGAGGCTGGGGAGCAGTCACACAAGGAAGAAACTTCCAGGGAGTATGGACGAGTCTGGAAAAGTCTCTTCACAAAAACATTCTGGAACTAAGAGCAATCTACAATGCTCTAAGCCAGGCGGAACTTCTCCTGCAAGGAAAGCCGGTGTTGATTCAGTCGGACAACATCACGGCGGTCGCCCATGTAAACAGGCAGGGCGGCACAAGAAGCAGGAGTGCAATGGCAGAAGCTGCCAAGATTCTTCGCTGGGCGGAGAATCACGTGATAGCACTGTCAGCAGTGTTCATCCCGGGCGTGGACAACTGGGAAGCAGACTTCCTCAGCAGACACGATCTTCATCCGGGAGAGTGGGGTCTACATCCAGAAGTCTTCAACATGTTAATAGACCGTTGGGAAAGACCAATTGTAGACATGATGGCGTCTCGCCTCAACAAGAAACTGGACAAATATTGCGCCAGGTCAAGAGATCCACAGGCAATAGCTGTGGACGCACTGGTAACTCCTTGGGTGTACCAGTCAGTGTATGTGTTTCCTCCTCTGCCGCTCATACCAAAGGTATTGAAGATCATACGGCAAAGAAGAGTAAGAACAATACTAGTGGTTCCGGATTGGCCGAGAAGGACTTGGTATCCGGAACTTCAAGAGATGCTCACGGACGAACCGTGGCCTCTACCTCTGAGAAGGGACCTGCTACAGCAGGGTCCCTGTCTTTTTCAAGACTTACCGCGGCTGCGTTTGACGGCATGGCGGTTGAACGCCAGATCCTAAAAGGGAAAGGCATTCCAGAAGAAGTCATTCCTACCTTGATTAAGGCACGGAAGGAAGTCACCGTGAAACATTATCACCGCATTTGGCGAAAATATGTAGCGTGGTGCGAGGATCGGAGGGTTCCGACGGAGGAATTCCAACTGGGTCGTTTCCTACATTTCCTGCAATCAGGATTATCTATGGGTCTCAAATTGGGATCCATTAAGGTTCAAATTTCGGCCCTGTCAATATTCTTCCAAAAAGAATTGGCCTCTGTCCCTGAGGTCCAGACTTTTGTCAAGGGAGTACTGCATATACAGCCTCCTGTGGTGCCTCCGGTGGCACCGTGGGATCTAAATGTAGTTTTAGATTTCCTCAAATCCCATTGGTTTGAACCATTGAAAAAGGTGGATTTGAAATATCTCACATTGAAAGTGACTATGTTACTAGCCCTGGCCTCTGCCAGGAGAGTATCTGAATTGGCGGCTTTATCTTATAAAAGTCCTTATCTAATCTTCCATTCGGATAGGGCAGAACTGCGGACTCGTCCGCATTTTCTCCCTAAAGTGGTATCAGCATTTCATCTGAACCAACCTATTGTGGTGCCTGCGGCCACTAGCGACTTGGAGGACTCCAAGTTGTTGGACGTTGTCAGAGCCTTAAAAATATACATTGCAAGGACGGCTGGAGTCAGAAAATCTGACTCGCTGTTTATATTGTATGCACCCAACTAGTTGGGCGCACCTGCTTCTAAGCAGTCGATTGCTCGTTGGATTTGTAACACAATTCAACTTGCACATTCTGTGGCAGGCCTGCCACAGCCTAAAACTGTAAAAGCCCACTCCACAAGGAAGGTGGGCTCATCTTGGGCGGCTGCCCGAGGGGTCTCGGCATTACAACTCTGCCGAGCAGCTACGTGGTCGGGGGAGAACACGTTTGTAAAATTTTACAAATTTGATACCCTGGCAAAGGAGGACCTGGAGTTCTCTCATTCGGTGCTGCAGAGTCATCCGCACTCTCCCGCCCGTTTGGGAGCTTTGGTATAATCCCCATGGTCCTTTCAGGAACCCCAGCATCCACTTAGGACGATAGAGAAAATAAGAATTTACTTACCGATAATTCTATTTCTCGGAGTCCGTAGTGGATGCTGGGCGCCCATCCCAAGTGCGGATTATCTGCAATACTTGTACATAGTTATTGTTAACTAATTCGGGTTATTGTTAAGGAGCCATCTTTAAGAGGCCCTTTCTGTTGTCATACTGTTAACTGGGTTTAGATCACAAGTTGTACGGTGTGATTGGTGTGGCTGGTATGAGTCTTACCCGGGATTCAAAATGCCTCCCTTATTGTGTATGCTCGTCCGGGCACAGTACCTAACTGGAGTCTGGAGGAGGGTCATAGGGGGAGGAGCCAGTGCACACCACCTGACCTAGTAAAGCTTTACTTTTTTGTGCCCTGTCTCCTGCGGAGCCGCTATTCCCCATGGTCCTTTCAGGAACCCCAGCATCCACTACGGACTCCGAGAAATAGAATTATCGGTAAGTAAATTCTTATTTTTAATACTTACCTTTCCGGAGTCCAGCGCCGGGAGCTGTTATCGCACCGGAAATCGCAGCCAAAATGGCCGCCGCGCATGCGCGGTAGCCAAATTGGTCTCCGGATCATGGCGGGCGCCATGTTGCCGGAGGCCTGCGCATGCGCAGTAGACTACGGCACAGTGCCGTAGGCTACAGCGCCGTGCAGAGGAGGGGGCCTACCCGGAGGTGCACACGGGCCCCCTCCTCTGTAGAAACGCCCCTGAGTAGGATGCTCTGTTGCATGCAATCAGCATCCAGAGGACATCCGGGGCAGCTCTGCAGCAGACATATGCAGGTGCTGAGAGCCATTGCTGGTGCTGTCCCCAGGGGCCCTGTGTCCATGGCGATGCCAGCACTTGCTGTTCCCTAGGTTGGGATCGCATGCCTGTTGCTCAGCTCTTGACCCCTGCCATGGCACATTTCCATTATCATACACCCAAGATGGAGCATGCGCTGTAGACTCTGGCACTGTGCCAGAGTCTACAGCGCTCAGAGCGCTAGCAGCGGCGCGACGGCTACGGGAGAGAAGGAGGCCCACACACGGAGTCTGCACACGGGTCCCCTCCTCTCTAGAGATGCCCCTGAATGGGACCATTCCGCGCCTCCACAGTCTGACTACATGCATTGTGCTGTCCTACAGCGGATCGTTTAGTGTGTACAGCGAATGCAATTTATCATGGCATCATCGTGTCATGACTCACACTGTCTGAAAGTGTGGGCCCAGCTCTAGGTTCCTCCCTGACACTGACTTCTTGCCAGTAAGTAAACTCATCCTCCCTACTGTAAGGGGACCATAGAAAGCATAAAACTCTTCTGCCAGACTATTGCCACGCGTCCTGTTTTGAGACACAATGAACATTAACATTCAGCCAAGGATACGTTACATTAACACAAATGACCGCGATGATCAGTCTGAGAAAATAACACACCATTAAAACAACCATATGTCAGATCGTAATATCACTAAAAATATCAATTTAGGCAGAAGAAAAATAATGGTTAGAACTCCGCGGACAGATGGTTCTACTTCAACCATGACCATTCCTGATGTATATCATTTTCCCTGATGGCTCTGCTTCAAAATGAACATTTAGAGATCACTAGAAATCTCTCCGATATTAAACAGGTTCATATAATGGAACGCAGCCCGTGGCGTACTGTACCGAGACCATTCCAAAAAGGCATATGCGCGCAGGCTGTAGGTTAATCATTGGGATGACATGTACATCAGGATAGGCTGATTAAGGACGCTGATCAGAAAATGTCATTAACATATTTACATTGTAGAAGGTCAAAATTAATTTTATTCTGTTTTTGCCATATTTTCCCGCTGATAGGAGAGCGGCATTCATTGCTTGAAAGTGACATTGCTGAGACAAAGGTGGCATTTTATTATTTTGCTCAAATATTCCCTATTGAGTACTATCTATAAATTGACTCATATTGCTCCAAGGAGAGGGAAAAAAATCCTTTATTCATACGGCTGGTTACGCTTCTGTGACTGTAAAATAAATATGCAAATAGTGTTGGAAAGTTATCTACAGTATACGGTAACTTTGTAATATACTATGGTCGGGTCTGACTGCACTGGCTGGGCTGGCTACGGAATGTCAACATTTTGTCCTGGTGACTTACATTCTCCTGGCGGGATACGGTCCGTAGATCGACTTCACTTAAGTCGACATTCGATAGGTCGAGCACTGTTGGTCGACATGCATTAGGTCGACACCTGGAAATGTCGACCTGAACATTAGGTCGACTTAGCAAAGGTCGACACATGAAAGGGTCGACGTGAGTTTTTTTTTTAATCATTTTTTTTGAACTTTTTCATACTTTACGATCCACGTGGACTAGGACTGGGAATAGTAACCAGCCCGAAACATAGCGATCCATTCGAGGGGACACGGTGCACTAATTGGGGTTCCCGGTCACTTTACGAAGAAAATGACACAAAAAAACCTCATGTCGACCTTTCCCAGGTGGCGACCTACACGCGAGAGGCCAAACTGCTAAAAAATTCAGCATATTTTATTGGTAGCTAGGCGTGTACGCAAGTTGATTGACAGGAAGAGGACGTTTGTGGGTGGAAACTACCAATTTTATGGGAGTGTCAGGGAAAACGCAGGTGTTCCCAAGCGCTTTCAGGGAGGGGGTGTGACGTCAGCTCCGGCCCCGATCAACCGGTTTCTATCACGCTGTAGGAGTAAGTCCTGGGCTACACACAGACTGCACAGACTGGAAAAATCACTTGATGGTGAGTGAGTTGCAAACAGATTTGCCGCTGACCGGTGTTTGTAGAACTTTTCGCATGGCGTACGCAGACTTGCACGGGGCGGATATTCACTCTGTCTGGACAGCGACTACCTGATCGCAAACCTCTGCAAATTCGCAGAGATGCAATCAGATCTGAATTAGGCCCTTAGTATGCAGCAATCACCGGACCAGACGTGTATCTTCCAGTGGGTGAATGTCTGTTTTGTCAAAAAGTGATTTATGCTGACTATAATGGTCTGATACTAACCTCCACTCACACCCATACCTCCACTCACACCCATAGCTGCCACTCACACCCATACCTGCCACTCACACCCATACCTGCCACTCACGCCCATAGCTGCAACTCACCCCCATACCTCCACTCACACCCATAGCTGCCACTCACACCCATACCTGCCACTCACGCCCATAGCTGCAACTCACACCCATACCTGCCACTCACACCCATACCTGCCACTCACACCCATACCTGCCACTCACACCCATACCTGCCACTCACACCCATATCTGACACTCACGTCCATAACTGCCACTCACACATATACCTGCCACTTACGCCCATAACTGCCACTCACACCCATACCAGCAACTCACACCCATATCTGCCACCCACGCCCATACCTGCCAATCACACCCATACCTGCCACTCACACCCATATCTGACACTCACGTCCATAACTGCCACTCACACATATACCTGCCACATACGCCCATAACTGCCACTCACACCCATACCAGCAACTCACACCCATATCTGCCACCCACGCCCATACCTGCCACTCACACCATACCTGCCACTCACACCCATACCTGCCACTCACGCCCATAACTGCCAATCACACCCATACCTGCAACTCACACCCATAACTGCCACTCACACCCATACCTGACACTCATACCCATAACTGCCACTCACACTCCTATCTGCCACTCACACCCATACCTGCCACTCACACCCATGCCTGCCACTCACATCCATATCTGCCACTCACACCCATACCTGCCACTCACACCTATTACTGCCCCTCACACCTATTATTGCCCCTCACACCCATACCTGCAGCTCACACCTATAACTGCCACTTACACCCATACCTGCCACTCACACCCATACCTGCCACTCACACCTAAAACTGCCACTCGCACCCATATCTGCCACTCACACCCATGCCTGCCACTCGCACCCATACCTGCAACTCGCACCCATATCTGCCACTCGCACCTATAACTGCCACTCGCACCCATATCTGCCACTCGCACCCATATCTGCCACTCACACCCATACCTGCCACTCACGCCCATAGCTGCCATTCACACTCATAGCTGCCACTCACACCTATACCTGCCACTCACACCCATAACTGCCACTCACACCCATAACTGCCACTCACACCCATAGCTGCCACTCACACCCATAGCTGCCACTCACACCCATACCTGCCACTCACGCCCATACCTGCCACTCACGCCCATACCTGCCACTCACACCCATACATACCACTCACACTCATACATGCCACTCACTTCCATACCTGCCACTCACTTTCATACCAACCACTCACACCCATACCTGCCACTCACACCCATACCTGCCACTCACACCCATACCTGCCACTCACACCCATACCTGCCACTCACACTCATACCAGCCACTCACACTCATAACTGCCAATCACACCCATACCTGCCACTCACACCCATACCTGCCACTTACACTCATACAACCAGCCACTCACACCCATACCTGCCACTCACACCCATACCTGCCACTCACACCCATAACTGCCACTCACACCCATAACTGCCACTCACACCCATACCTGCCACTCACACTCCTAGCTGCCACTCATGCCCATACCAGCCTCTCACGCCCATACCTACCACTCACACCCATACATGCCACTCACTTCCATACCTGCCACTCACTCTCATACCAGCCACTCACACCCATACCTGCCACTCACACCCATACCTGCCACTCACACTCATACCAGCCACTCACACTCATAACTGCCAATCACACCCATACCTGCCACTCACACCCATACCTGCCACTTACACTCATACAACCAGCCACTCACACCCATACCTGCCACTCACACCCATACCTGCCACTCACACCCATACCTGCCACTCACACCCATAACTGCCACTCACACTCATAGCTGCCACTCATGCCCATACCTGCCTCTCACGCCCATACCTACCACTCACACCCATACATGCCACTCACTTCCATACCTGCCACTCACTCTCATACCAGCCACTCACACCCATAGCTGCCACTCACACCCATATCTGCCACCCACGCCTATAACTGCCACTCACACTCATACCAGCTGCTCACACCCATACCTGCCACTCACACCCATAACTGCCACTCACGCCCATAACTGCCACTCACACCCATACCTGCAACTCACACCCATATCTGCCACCCACACCCATAGCTGCCACTCACGCCCATAGCTGCAACTCACGCCCATAACTGCCACTCACACCCATAACTACCACTCACACCCATACCTGCCACTCGCACCCATACCTGCCACTCACACCCATACATACCACTCACACTCATACATGCCACTCACTTTCATACCAACCACTCACACCCATAGCTGTCACTCACACCCATACCTGCCACTTACACTCATACCAGCCACTCACACTCATAACTGCCAATCACACCCATACCTGCCAATCACACCCATACAAGCCACTTACACTCATACAAGCCACTCACACTCATACATGCCACTCACGCTCATACATGCTACTCACACCCATATCTGCAACTCACACCCATACCTGCCACTCACACCTATTACTGCCACTGACACCCATACCTGCCACTGACACCCATACCTGCCACTGACACCCATATCTGCCACTCACACCCATATCTGCCACTCACACCCATACCTGCCACTCACACCCAAACCTGCCACTCACACCCAAACCTGCCACTCACACCCATATCTGCCACTCACACCCATATCTGCCACTCACACCCATATCTGCCACTCACACCCATACCTGCCACTCACACCTATTACTGCCCTTCACACCTATATCTGCCTCTCACACCCATACCTGTGATAAAGCTAAATATTTATCGTATATAAAACCCTTTAAGAGGTCTAAGAACACTGTACGCTATCTACGTAAGAAGTACCGTAAGGGTACGCAAGTTGCGTAGCGATCGCTCAGCCGTAGTCGAGACGCTCAAGCGTCACGTTCGCTTACGGCCCAGTGATCACAGGCAGGCACGCTATTGGCTGCCGACTAACGTAATGATTCGCTATAGCGTAGCGGACGCTCGGGACCACGAGGAGATCACCAGCGGTGCAGACGCTCCCAACGTTAAACCTTTATATCTATACCTTTAACTATGAAATACACAGTAAACCTTAGTGTGGTGATAGAGTGTAAGTGCAACCTGGTGTAACCTGATTAACTACAAAGCTGCTTGAGCGTAATCGACGCTCAGAGAATACTTAACACTTATAAAGAATACACAGATACCTGGGCTTAGGGTCCGAAACCTATTATATGTATTATGACTATTATACTTGCAAAAAGGAATCACAGTACAAATGATACACTACAATATAACATAAACCAACTAACCAGATAACTACACAGGAAATACCATATAATACAATTAAAGGAAAATACGAGAGAAAGAGAATGAAGAGAGAGAGATGGCTCACAATAACATCAAGACAATATGATTGCGGAGAAAACTTACGCACAAAGGGAAACGATCGCATGCGCCTCGATATCCAGCTCCCGATTATCAGCAATGAGAACCGTTGAAGAGAGTGAACTGGATACGGTCGGCCTGCCTATTTATGCCCCACACACAATACAATTCAATGGTCCCTACAATCCCATTGTTCATTGGACATAGGAATTCGGCTTCGTATTATAACAAAAGGTCATAGGTTGATTCATACAGGTGGGCTGTGACTATTTCCAACTGCTCAGGTGGGAGGGAAACTGGGTTTCCCGCCGCATGGGTAATAAAGTGCAAATAAAGTAAATGTTCATAAACTTCTTATGTCCATAACTATTCGCACGAGCGATTGATCTGCTTCAAACCAACACCGGAATATTTCTAATTAAATATTCTTCCGATGGATACTAAACACCACTGTATTACTCCTGTCTGACCCTTCGTATCAAACAAAGAGGGATTCCTCTGTTCATGAACATTCTATATTAACCAAACTTTCAGAATCTATCAAAGGGACCATGATCTACAAAATACATTATTACTGAAAATATGTTACGATTGAGTCGCACGCTACAACCACATAAACTCTACCGTAAATACGCATACCATGCGCCTGCGGGTGCCCGCGACTGTGAGTATGCGCACGTACGGGAGAGCGTACGCATGCGCAGCACGGACCTGTGTGAGGTGCAAATATGGTAGTGTGCATAGAGATATTTTTCTGACTTTGACACCTGCAACTCATGCCAATACCTGCCACTCACACCTATTACTGCCACTCACACCTATAACTGCCACTTACACCCATATCTGCCACTCACGCCCATACCTGCCACTCACACCTATAACTGCCACTCACACCCATACCTGCAACTCACACCTATAACTGCCACTCACACCCATATCTGCCACTCGCACCCATATCTGCCACTCACACCCATACAAACCACTCACACCCATAACTGCCACTCACACCCATAACTGCCACTCACACCCATATCTGCCACTCACACCCATAGCTGCCACTCGCACCCATAGCTGCCACTCACACCCATAACTGCCACTCACACCCATAGCTGCCACTCACACCTATAACTGCCACTCACACCCATAACTGCCACTCACACCCATATCTGCCACTCACACCTATATCTGCCACTCACACCCATAGCTGCCACTCGCACCCATAGCTGCCACTCGCACCCATAACTGCCACTCACACCCATAGCTGCCACTCACACCTATAACTGCCACTTACACCCATATCTGCCACTCACACCCATACCTGCAACTCACACCTATAACTGCCACTCACACCCATATCTGCCACTCACACCCATACAAACCACTCACACCCATAACTGCCACTCACACCCATAACTGCCACACACACCCATATCTGCCACTCACACCCATAGCTGCCACTCGCACCCATAGCTGCAACTCGCACCCATAGCTGCCACTCACACTCATAGCTGCCACTCACACTCATAGCTGCCACTCACACCCATACCTGCCACTCACACCCATACCTGCAACTCACACCTATAGCTGCCACTCACACCCATACCTGCCACTCACACCAATATCTGCCACTCACACCAATATCTGCCACTCACACCCATACCTGCCACTCACACCCATACCTACCACTCACACTCATACATGCCACTCACTTCCATTCCTGGCACTCACTCTCATAGCTGCCACTCACACCCATAGCTGCCACTCACACCCATACATGCCACTCACACTCGTTCCAGCCACTCACACCCATACCTGCCACTCACATACCCATAACTGCAACTCACATACCAATAACTGCCACTCAAATACCCATAACTGCCACTCACACACCCATACCTGCCACTCACACCCATGCAAGCCACTCACACCCATGCAAGCCACTCACACCCATGCAAGCCACTCACACTCATACCAGCCACTCACACCCATACCTGCCACTCACACCCATATCTGCCACTCACACCCATACCTGCAATTAACACTCACAACTGCCTCTCACACCCATACCTGCCACTCACACCCAAACCTGCCACTCACACCCAAACCTGCCACTCACACCCATATCTGCCACTCACACCCATATCTGCCACTCACACCCATATCTGCCACTCACACCCATACCTGCCACTCACACCCATACCTGCCACTCACACCTATTACTGCCCTTCACACCTATATCTGCCTCTCACACCCATATCTGCAACTCATGCCAATACCTGCCACTCACACCTATTACTGCCACTCACACCTATAACTGCCACTTTGTCACGATCCGGGTATCTGGACGCCATTACTTACCCTTCAGATGCCTCCTAAGGCTGGCTCAGTGTTCCAGGACCGGATCCCGCTGTTCCTGAGTTTCCACATGCAGAATGTCAGAGTGGTGATTTCATCAGCCGCGGCCTCCGCTGTGCCCGCGTGGTTAAATGTGCGCTTGTCAGTCTGGCGTCTCCTGTCTCCTGTGGCCGGCGTCGCCATTACTGTTTCAATTCTCACATGGATTACAAACCAAACTTCCCTCCAAGTGTCTGCATGGGCGCAGCCATCTTGGATTTTGTCATCTGATCATTTCCACCAATCTGCTGTCTGTATTGTTGATTTGCATAATTGCCTAGCCAACCCCTTCCTTGCTGCAGGTATAAGTAAGCTGTGCCTGAGCAAGGAAGGCGTCAGTGCTTTGGTTGTCTAACCTAGTTCCAGTTTGTCTCTCTCCTGTGGTTGTCTTCCAGGTTCCAGCTCCTGTCTCCAGACTTCTGCTATAGAGACCCGCACCAGCATTCCATCTGCGGTGTAGCCTGACTCTCCGATCCATTCTGGACTCACCTGTTTCCAGTTATCAATCACCTGCTTCCAGCCCAGCTTCCAGCAGTGTACAGCTTCTCTTAAAGGGCCGGTGTCCTTTCTGCAGTTTACCACTCTCCACCGGTATTATTATTTCACCGCTCTCAAACTCCAAACTTCATTATCAATCACCTGCTTCCAGCCCAGCTTCCAGCAGTGTACAGCTTCTCTTAAAGGGCCGGTGTCCTTTCTGCAGTTTACCACTCACCACCGGTATTATTATTTCACCGCTCTCAAACTCCAAACTTCATTATTATTTCATCGCTCTCAAGTTCGTTTATTATTTAACTGGTTCCAGCCAGTATCCACTCCGTACCAACAACAGTCTGGTTCCAGCCAGTATCCACAGCAGCCGTTTTATCTTCAGCAGCCCAGCCTTTCCTGGAACACCAGCTGGTACGATCCTGGGTTCTCTCCATTGCTACAGTCAGGCCTGGTAAGGACTTTCCAACTAGAAGATTATAAGAACTGTCTCACACTACCAGTGCCTGTGGCCCTTGCCACCCTGTAGTACCCAGGAATTGTATTTATCCTCTGTTGACTTTTATGTTTCCTTTACTGCTGCTGTGTTACGGAGTTTGTCATAATAAACATCATTGACTTTTATCCTGGTTGTCGTGGTCACGCCTTCGGGCAGTTATTCTACATGTTACTTACATGTCTAGGGGTCTGATACAACCTCCCAGGTTCCGTTACATCTCAGCCCCTACAACTGAGGCTGCCTCCCGTCAGCTCAGGCCCTCAGTTGTGACAGTAAGCACTGACCTAATGAATCCAGCCGGAGACCAGGATCAAGCGACCAGGCCGATGCAAGAACTGGCAGCCCGACTTGAACATCAGGAGGCTGCACAGGGCCACATCATCCGCTGTCTCCAGGATCTCTCTACACGGCTGGATGGGATTCAAACGACCCTCCATGGACCTGGCATGTCCGGTGCGTCCACTACAGTGACACCAGCTGTAACCCCACCCACCTTACCCATTTCCAGTCCACATCTTCATCTTCCAACGCCAGCAAAATTTGATGGATCTCCAAGGTTCTGCAGGGGATTTCTCAATCAATGTGAAATCCACTTTGAGCTTCTACCTGGCAATTTCTTCAGTGACCGTACCAAAATTGCCTATATCATCTCCCTTCTCAGTGGCTCAGCCCTTGACTGGGCATCACCTTTATGGGAGAAGTCTGATCCCCTGCTATCCTCCTATACTGACTTTGTAGCTACATTCAGGCGCATCTTCGACGAGCCAGGCCGGATAACATCTGCTTCATCTGAGATTCTCCGTTTACGCCAGGGAACACGTACTGTGGGACAGTATCTTATACAGTTTAAAATCCTGGCATCCGAACTGGCATGGAACGACGAGGCCCTGTATGCTGCATTCTGGCATGGCTTATCAGAACGCATCAAGGATGAGTTAGCTACCAGAGACTTGCCCTCTAAGTTGGATGAGCTAATTTCTCTTTGCACGAAGGTTGATCTACGTTTCAGAGAGAGAGCAACCGAGCGAGGAAGATCATCTACTCCTAAATCTTCTGCTCCTCCTCCTCGTCAACCATCTCCATCCAAGGATGAGCCTATGCAAATTAGTCGTTCCCGTCTATCTCCCGCTGAGCGCCGAAGACGTCTCTCTGAGTCTCTCTGTCTCTACTGTGCAGCTCCGTCGCACACTATCAATGCCTGTCCCAAACGTCCGGGAAACTCCAGATCCTAGCTCGCCAAGGAGAGGGCCGGCTAGGAGTAATGATCTCCTCTCCATCTCCTCATGACTGTAACCTCCCAGTGTCGCTCCAAATTGCTCAACGTTACAGGAACGTCATTGCCCTCCTTGATTCCGGAGCAGCTGGGAATTTCATAACCGAAGCTTATGTTAAACGGTGGTCCCTACCCACCGAGAGACTGTCCTCGTCCATCTCTTTGACTGCCGTGGATGGCAGTAAGATTTTTGACGCAGTCATTTCTTTAAGGACTCTTCCAGTTCGTCTGAGAGTGGGAGTCCTTCATTCTGAGTATATTTCTTTTTTAGTGATTCCAAGAGCCACACATCCAGTGGTTTTAGGCCTTCCATGGCTCCGTCTCCACAACCCATCAATTGACTGGACGACTACGCAAATACTGGCATGGGGTCCCTCCTGTGCTGAGACTTGTTTAGCCAAAGTTCTTCCTGTTTGTTCTTCCTTCCCCAGGTCATCTGATGTTCCGCCTCCTCCATATCAAGACTTCACGGATGTGTTCAGTAAAGCCTCTGCTGATATCCTTCCTCCTCATAGAGAATGGGACTGCCCAATCGACCTCATTCCAGGGAAGGTTCCACCGCGAGGTCGAACTTATCCGTTGTCTCTGCCTGAGACACACTCCATGGAAGAGTACATCAAAGAGAACCTGGCGAAGGGTTTCATCCGACCATCTTCTTCTCCAGCCGGCGCAGGCTTCTTCTTCGTTAAGAAGAAAGACGGTGGTCTGCGTCCGTGCATCGACTACAGAGGTCTGAACGACATTACCGTCAAGAACCGATACCCTTTACCCCTGATTACCGAGCTCTTTGATAGAGTTAGTGGTGCAACTATTTTCACAAAGCTGGACTTGAGGGGTGCCTACAATCTCATCCGAATCTGTGAGGGTGACGAGTGGAAGACCGCCTTTAACACCCGTGACGGACATTATGAGTACCTCGTCATGCCCTTCGGATTGAGCAACGCTCCAGCAGTCTTCCAGCACTTCGTGAATGAGATTTTCAGGGACATCTTGTACCGCCATGTCGTGGTTTATCTAGACGACATCCTCATCTTTGCTAATAATCTCGAAGATCATCGTTTCTGGGTAAAAGAGGTTCTTTCCCGTCTCCGTGTCAATCACCTCTATTGTAAATTGGAGAAGTGTGTGTTTGAAGTTAAAACCATTCCGTTTCTAGGTTACATTGTGTCCGGTTCCGGACTAGAGATGGATCCTGAGAAACTCCAAGCAATCCAGAATTGGCCTATACCCTTAAGCCTCAAAGGGGTCCAGAGGTTCTTAGGGTTCGCCAATTATTATAGAAAATTTATACGATACTTTTCCACCATTGTGGCGCCTATCACTGCATTAACCAAGAAAGGTGCTAATCCGTCCAAGTGGTCCGAGGAAGCTACACAGGCCTTTCACCTTCTGAAGCAACGGTTCATCTCTGCACCAGTTCTGAAACAGCCCGACACCGACTCTCCTTTTATCTTAGAGGTAGATGCCTCCTCCGTTGGAGTAGGAGCAGTGTTATCCCAGAGGGCCAAAGATGGACATCTACATCCTTGCAGTTTCTTCTCCCGGAAGTTCTCCCCAGCTGAGCGCAACTATGCCATTGGCGATCAGGAGTTGCTAGCCATCAAGCTCGCTCTGGAGGAGTGGAGATACCTGTTGGAGGGAGCTTCCCACTCAATCACCATACTTACCGACCACAAAAATCTTTTATATCTCAAAGGCGCACAATGTCTGAATCCTCGTCAGGCCAGATGGGCACTTTTCTTCTCTAGGTTTGACTTTAAACTCCAGTTCTGTCCGGGTTCTCAGAATCGTAAGGCCGATGCCCTTTCCCGCTCATGGGAGCAAGAAAATGAGTCCGAGTCTGCAGATAAGCATCCTATTATTAATCCGTTGGCATTCTCCACGGTAGGGATGGACTCTACGCCTCCACCAGGGAAAAGTTTTGTTAAGCCAGTTCTAAGGAAGAAGCTCATGCATTGGGCCCATGCTTCCCGTTTTGCTGGACATACAGGCATTCAAAAAACCCTTGAATTTATTTCTAGGTCCTACTGGTGGCCAACTCTGAAGAAGGACGTTATGGAATTTATTGCCTCCTGCCCAAAGTGTGCCCAACACAAAGTCTCCCGCCAGTCGCCTGCGGGGCAACTGGTTCCATTATCTGTTCCCCGTCGACCTTGGACCCATTTGTCGATGGACTTTGTTTCCGATCTACCTATCTGCAACAAGTTTAATACCATCTGGGTGGTAGTTGACCGGTTCACCAAGATGGCACATTTCATCCCTCTCACCGGTCTTCCGTCAGCTTCCAAGTTGGCTCAAGTGTTTATACAAGAGATCTTCCGACTTCACGGTCTTCCTGAAGAGATCATCTCGGATCGTGGAGTACAATTTGTAGCCAAATTTTGGCGAAGTTTGTGTCAAGCCCTCCAAGTCAAGTTAAAGTTTTCCACGGCTTATCATCCTCAGACCAATGGTCAAACCGAGAGGGTGAATCAGGACTTGGAGGCCTTCCTCCGTATATATGTGTCTTCCTCTCAAGATGACTGGGTTCAACTCCTTCCTTGGGCCGAGTTCAGCCACAACAATCAATACCATTCCTCATCTTCTTCTACACCATTCTTCATTAATTATGGATTCCACCCTAAAGTCCCAGAATTCCAACCGCTTCCCGCAACTTCTGTTCCAGCAGTGGATGTCACCTTGCGTCAGTTTTCAAATAACTGGAGGAACGTCCGCGCAGCCCTGCTTAAAGCCTCATTCAGGTATAAGAAGTTTGCCGATAGGAAGCGTAGAGCGGTTCCTGCTCTCAAGGTGGGTGATCGTGTGTGGCTGTCCACGAAGAATTTGAGGTTGAGAGTTCCCAGCATGAAATTTGCACCTCGCTACATCGGACCCTTCAAGATTGAACAAGTCATCAATCCTGTTGCCTACAGGTTACAGTTACCATCCTTCTTGAAAATACCCAGGACATTTCATGTTTCTTTGTTGAAACCGCTGATCCTGAATCGGTTTCATTCCGCACTTCCTCCAGCTCCCAAAGTTCAGACTCAACGGGGAGTCGAGTACGAGGTGGCCAAGATTTTGGACTCACGTTTCCGTTACGGTCAGTTACAATACCTCATTGACTGGAAGGGCTATGGTCCTGAAGAACGCTCTTGGACCAATGCCTCAGACGTCCATGCTCCTGCCTTGGTCCGAAATTTCCACGCAAAGTTTCCTTTAAAGCCAAAGAAGTGTCCTGGGGCCACTCCTAAAGGGGGGGGTGCTGTCACGATCCGGGTATCTGGACGCCATTACTTACCCTTCAGATGCCTCCTAAGGCTGGCTCAGCGTTCCAGGACCGGATCCCGCTGTTCCTGAGTTTCCACATGCAGAATGTCAGAGTGGTGATTTCATCAGCCGCGGCCTCCGCTGTGCCCGCGTGGTTAAATGTGCGCTTGTCAGTCTGGCGTCTCCTGTGGCCGGCGTCGCCATTACTGTTTCAATTCTCACATGGATTACAAACCAAACTTCCCTCCAAGTGTCTGCATGGGCGCAGCCATCTTGGATTTTGTCATCTGATCATTTCCACCAATCTGCTGTCTGTATTGTTGATTTGCATAATTGCCTAGCCAACCCCTTCCTTGCTGCAGGTATAAGTAAGCTGTGCCTGAGCAAGGAAGGCGTCAGTGCTTTGGTTGTCTAACCTAGTTCCAGTTTGTCTCTCTCCTGTGGTTGTCTTCCAGGTTCCAGCTCCTGTCTCCAGACTTCTGCTATAGAGACCCGCACCAGCATTCCATCTGCGGTGTAGCCTGACTCTCCGATCCATTCTGGACTCACCTGTTTCCAGTTATCAATCACCTGCTTCCAGCCCAGCTTCCAGCAGTGTACAGCTTCTCTTAAAGGGCCGGTGTCCTTTCTGCAGTTTACCACTCTCCACCGGTATTATTATTTCACCGCTCTCAAACTCCAAACTTCATTATCAATCACCTGCTTCCAGCCCAGCTTCCAGCAGTGTACAGCTTCTCTTAAAGGGCCGGTGTCCTTTCTGCAGTTTACCACTCACCACCGGTATTATTATTTCACCGCTCTCAAACTCCAAACTTCATTATTATTTCATCGCTCTCAAGTTCGTTTATTATTTAACTGGTTCCAGCCAGTATCCACTCCGTACCAACAACAGTCTGGTTCCAGCCAGTATCCACAGCAGCCGTTTTATCTTCAGCAGCCCAGCCTTTCCTGGAACACCAGCTGGTACGATCCTGGGTTCTCTCCATTGCTACAGTCAGGCCTGGTAAGGACTTTCCAACTAGAAGATTATAAGAACTGTCTCACACTACCAGTGCCTGTGGCCCTTGCCACCCTGTAGTACCCAGGAATTGTACTTATCCTCTGTTGACTTTTATGTTTCCTTTACTGCTGCTGTGTTACGGAGTTTGTCATAATAAACATCATTGACTTTTATCCTGGTTGTCGTGGTCACGCCTTCGGGCAGTTATTCTACATGTTACTTACATGTCTAGGGGTCTGATACAACCTCCCAGGTTCCGTTACATCTCAGCCCCTACAACTGAGGCTGCCTCCCGTCAGCTCAGGCCCTCAGTTGTGACACACTTACACCCATATCTGCCACTCACGCCCATACCTGCCACTCACACCTATAACTGCCACTCACACCCATACCTGCAACTCACACCTATAACTGCCACTCACACCCATATCTGCCACTCGCACCCATATCTGCCACTCACACCCATACAAACCACTCACACCCATAACTGCCACTCACACCCATATCTGCCACTCACACCCATATCTGCCACTCACACCCATAGCTGCCACTCGCACCCATAGCTGCCACTCGCACCCATAGCTGCCACTCGCACCCATAGCTGCCACTCACACCTATAACTGCCACTTACACCCATATCTGCCACTCACACCCATACCTGCAACTCACACCTATAACTGCCACTCACACCCATATCTGCCACTCACACCCATACAAACCACTCACACCCATAACTGCCACTCACACCCATAACTGCCACTCACACCCATATCTGCCACTCACACCCATAGCTGCCACTCGCACCCATAGCTGCCACTCGCACCCATAGCTGCCACTCACACTCATAGCTGCCACTCACACTCATAGCTGCCACTCACACCCATACCTGCCACTCACACCCATACCTGCAACTCACACCTATAGCTGCCACTCACACCCATACCTGCCACTCACACCAATATCTGCCACTCACACCCATACCTGCCACTCACACCCATACCTACCACTCACACTCATACATGCCACTCACTTCCATACCTGGCACTCACTCTCATACCAGCCACTCACACCCATAGCTGCCACTCACACCCATACATGCCACTCACACTCGTTCCAGCCACTCACACCCATACCTGCCACTCACATACCCATAACTGCCACTCACATACCAATAACTGCCACTCAAATACCCATAACTGCCACTCACACACCCATACCTGCCACTCACACCCATGCAAGCCACTCACACCCATGCAAGCCACTCACACCCATGCAAGCCACTCACACTCATACCAGCCACTCACACCCATACCTGCCACTCACACCCATATCTGCCACTCACACCCATACCTGCAATTAACACACACAACTGCCTCTCACACCCATACCTGCCACTCACACCCATACCTGCCACTCACACACCCATAATAATTCTAGTTAACCTCTTGCGCTATTGAATTAAAGGTAACATGACTTGAAGACACTTAATTAATGATTGAAATAGATTTAATATCCATAAAATAAATTATAAACATAAAAATGAATAGTTAAGTATGCGCATACACATAAAAAGATAAATACTAAACTTTACTACTGAGCATAAGAGGTGGATCATATAATTAATTGTGACCATATATGACTAATCAGTATTCATACGTTGACAGTGTCCTTTAGTTGGTATTTTCAACATGGAACAGTCCCATTAATTGTGCTCGTAGAAATGAGTTTAGGTGTGTACCAAGTAGGTAAATCGAACCACTATATCAGTTGTGAATGGTCCTTTTATACATGGAGAAAATCTCCAAACAGCACGGAGAGGATAAATGTCACCTGGGGTTTGGTGCACAGCAAGCACCTATATGAAACTCCCGGTTACCACTGTCCGTGGATGGTGTACTCCGTCTTCTGCTGTGTCAGGTTATCACACACACACACCTTACTTCACATTAGGGGATGGAGGTCGTATCTGGCTCCCGGAGCTTTGCGCACTGCAGGCGCTGATTAGATGATTCCGCTCCCGTCTTCAAGCCGCCGCATATAGCGTCCTCCCGTCTCCCGCTTATCGGTCTCAGGCAGTATTGTACATCAATAGGACCTACTGTCAATTGTCCGTTAGGTCACACAGGGCTCCTTCTCTGACGCGTTTCGCTTCTAATTGAAGCTTCCTCATAGAGTAATGACTTTTAGACAATAAAGCCCTTTTTATATATAGCAGCCTCATATTCAATTGGTGTAATCATCCACCTAAAATAGTAACACCTGTCTAAGATCCACCTCCTGATCCACCTCTTAGCTCACCTGTTCCTTAATTAAAAAATTCACATTAACCTTTCATCTGCCCGTCTGTCTATAAACACATCTTTCAAAAATAGCAGGATAATAATAAATATACAATTACATGAATATTATCTCTAAGCATAATGGAGTGCCCTATTTTTGTTCAGTAATTCATCATAAACCATAATCATGGTGGTAAAAATATATATATATATATAAATAAAAAGTAAAAAATAAAAAATATATATATGGGTCATAGACCATTCGGGAATCGAACTGGGTACTCTAGCTATGGTAAACCAAGACTCTACCTCCAGGCTATGTAGCTACTTAATAGAATGTTACATTTTTATACATATACAGAGATGATAATAGATCAACAATAACCAATACAACTATATGGAGAATCTCAAGCACCTATTCTATCTATCAATATTTCATCCTTCAGTCAAATACAATCTTTATTGCATACATTATCAAAAATGCATATATTATGCTTGCCTGCACACCAAAAAATATATACATATAAAATATGGGGCAATCTTATCACATCACATTAAGTCTTATTTCGTCCGGAACTCGAACCAATTAAACTGGTTAATCTAGCTATGGTGAACTAGTGATCTACCTCCAAACTATTTTACTTCTAAATAAATTTCTACGATTTTAATAAAAATGATAATACTTCTATGACCCCAAAATCTAAGGGAGCAGTCTTATACCTCTATTCTATAAGTTCATATCTACAAGGTGAACCAGAGGTATTTTTTGCTCTAATGCAGACTAACCACTCTACTTATTTTTAAAAAACTCAACAGATACTGTCTAATTTTTATTATATTTTAATTTATATTTTTATTTTTATTTTTTATTTTTATTTTTATTTTTATTTTTACTTTATGAATGCCTTCCAATATAAGGATAGTCGGTCTTCTCTTCAAACGTGCAATCTGGGAATGGCCTGTAACTGCTAGACCACCACTCCCTACACATTTCCAAGAGGATTCCAAACAATTCTCAGTTGGCAAATGATTCAAAATCTATGCACTCATTCAACCCTGCAGGGGCCAATGTTCTTAATTGGAATATCCATAGGGCTTCTTTCTCGCACAACTTGCGGTACCTGTCACCCCCACGAATGGTAGTCTTCACATGTTGAACCCCTATCATAGTTTACCCATCGATCTTACCTTGATGAACATTAGAAAAGTGTTGAGACACTTCTAATGTTCATCAAGGTAAGATCGATGGGTTAACTATGATAGGGGTTCAACATGTGAAGACTACCATTCGTGGGGGTGACAGGTACCGCAAGTTGTGCGAGAAAGAAGCCCTATGGATATTCCAATTAAGAACATTGGCCCCTGCAGGGTTGAATGAGTGCATAGATTTTGAATCATTTGCCAACTGAGAATTGTTTGGAATCCTCTTGGAAATGTGTAGGGAGTGGTGGTCTAGCAGTTACAGGCCATTCCCAGATTGCACGTTTGAAGAGAAGACCGACTATCCTTATATTGGAAGGCATTCATAAAGTAAAAATAAAAATAAAAATAAAAAATAAAAATAAAAATATAAATTAAAATATAATAAAAATTAGACAGTATCTGTTGAGTTTTTTAAAAATAAGTAGAGTGGTTAGTCTGCATTAGAGCAAAAAATACCTCTGGTTCACCTTGTAGATATGAACTTATAGAATAGAGGTATAAGACTGCTCCCTTAGATTTTGGGGTCATAGAAGTATTATCATTTTTATTAAAATCGTAGAAATTTATTTAGAAGTAAAATAGTTTGGAGGTAGATCACTAGTTCACCATAGCTAGATTAACCAGTTTAATTGGTTCGAGTTCCGGACGAAATAAGACTTAATGTGATGTGATAAGATTGCCCCATATTTTATATGTATATATTTTTTGGTGTGCAGGCAAGCATAATATATGCATTTTTGATAATGTATGCAATAAAGATTGTATTTGACTGAAGGATGAAATATTGATAGATAGAATAGGTGCTTGAGATTCTCCATATAGTTGTATTGGTTATTGTTGATCTATTATCATCTCTGTATATGTATAAAAATGTAACATTCTATTAAGTAGCTACATAGCCTGGAGGTAGAGTCTTGGTTTACCATAGCTAGAGTACCCAGTTCAATTCCTGAATGGTCTATGACCCATATATATATTTTTTATTTTTTACTTTTTATTTATATATATATATATTTTTACCACCATGATTATGGTTTATGATGAATTACTGAACAAAAATAGGGCACTCCATTATGCTTAGAGATAATATTCATGTAATTGTATATTTATTATTATCCTGCTATTTTTGAAAGATGTGTTTATAGACAGACGGGCAGATGAAAGGTTAATGTGAATTTTTTAATTAAGGAACAGGTGAGCTAAGAGGTGGATCAGGAGGTGGATCTTAGACAGGTGTTACTATTTTAGGTGGATGATTACACCAATTGAATATGAGGCTGCTATATATAAAAAGGGCTTTATTGTCTAAAAGTCATTACTCTATGAGGAAGCTTCAATTAGAAGCGAAACGCGTCAGAGAAGGAGCCCTGTGTGACCTAACGGACAATTGACAGTAGGTCCTATTGATGTACAATACTGCCTGAGACCGATAAGCGGGAGACGGGAGGACGCTATATGCGGCGGCTTGAAGACGGGAGCGGAACCATCTAATCAGCGCCTGCAGTGCGCAAAGCTCCGGGAGCCGGATACGACCTCCATCCCCTAATGTGAAGTAAGGTGTGTGTGTGTGATAACCTGACACAGCAGAAGACGGAGTACACCATCCACGGACAGTGGTAACCGGGAGTTTCATATAGGTGCTTGCTGTGCACCAAACCCCAGGTGACATTTATCCTCTCCGTGCTGTTTGGAGATTTTCTCCATGTATAAAAGGACCATTCACAACTGATATAGTGGTTCGATTTACCTACTTGGTACACACCTAAACTCATTTCTACGAGCACAATTAATGGGACTGTTCCATGTTGAAAATACCAACTAAAGGACACTGTCAACGTATGAATACTGATTAGTCATATATGGTCACAATTAATTATATGATCCACCTCTTATGCTCAGTAGTAAAGTTTAGTATTTATCTTTTTATGTGTATGCGCATACTTAACTATTCATTTTTATGTTTATAATTTATTTTATGGATATTAAATCTATTTCAATCATTAATTAAGTGTCTTCAAGTCATGTTACCTTTAATTCAATAGCGCAAGAGGTTAACTAGAATTATTTTTGCTACACCTGGTTTCAATCAGGTGTGATTGTGTTGGCCATTTCCACAGGCCATTTCACCTTGTTTGCGGCTATTTAAATTGTATGAGCTGTAAGAGAATTATCTATTTATTTATACACTATTTATAACTGTTGATAGCGCCTGACATCAGTACTAGTACTCACACACCCATACCTGCCACTCACACAGCCATACCTGCCACTCACACAGCCATAGCTGCCACTCACACACCCATAGCTGCCACTCACACAGCCATAGCTGCCACTCACACCCATAACTGCCACTCATATAGCCATAACTGCCACTCACATACCCATAACTGCCACTCACACACCCAGAGCTGCCACTCACACCCATAGCTGCCACTCACACTTCCTGAACTAGAGTCTTCACTGGGAGGTAGAGTGATAAAATTGAGAGAAAACAAAGTACCAGCCAATCAGCTCCTAACTGCAATGCTACAGGTTGTGTTTGAAAAATTACAGTTAGGAGCTGATTGGTTAGTACTTTATCTCTCTCCAATGCTTAGTACAGCTGCCCCACGAAATGTTATTAGTTATCATTATCATTATATGTAATCTATGTATGAATTCAGTTGTACTCCCAACCTCACACCCAAGTGCTTTATAAATCTGCTTCTCTCTGTCCCTTCCCCACTTGAGTTGGTACTAGGGCTTGTTCCATCCAGTGTTTTACTTCTTAGTTATTCATGGAAGACTGTAGCTTTTTAGGTGACCACTGAGTCCAGCCTCCTTCTCTGACCTAATACTCTAACCCACAGGTTCTCAAACTCTGTCCTCAGGACAGACGGTTCACGTTTTCCAGGTCACCTGTAGATTTTTAAAATGTGACAGTTGTTGATACACAGTGCACCTGGAAAACGCTGGGCTTTCTGGCTTATGCTGGTGTTTTGGGGTGCCACACCCTGCACCTAGATATAGCACTAGGGACCCCAAATATACAGAGACACCTTGATGCGGCTTTGGGGCTTATTCACACATTTGCGCAAATATGTGTAACGAAGATCTCTGAATTCTATTATTATGTGGAATTTATATCTGGTTATGGTTATCATTCAGGGTGCTGGGGGAAACAAATGCCTTTTTTTCTTGCTTAGAAATACCCCTCCCTTTCGAGCACCTGAATGATATCACTAAGCTAATTGAGCATCTACCAATATATATGTTTGTTGTGAGAGGCAGAGAGGTTCCTGAATTAGGAGGAGGTGCAGGCCCTGACATGCCACATGGAGCATTATGGGGTTGCTCCAAGGTAGGTAGCTCTTAGCTTAGACATATTGTAGTAAGGAGCCATTATCATGTGGCTCCTTGCTGGTTAATCTTAGACCCAGATTGGGGTAATGGAGGTGTGAGGTGTGGTGCCTCTGGACTGGCTGAGCTGGATGGCTTTAGTGTGGCATACCTTTACATTCTATTAACACTTTTCACTTATTAATTTCTTAACACTATTTCTCTATTTTAATAGCATTTCATTTTTGTATCACTTTCTCTATAGCTTCGGCTTCCTAAATACTAATTTATTAACACTATAGTTTTTTCACTGGTATGCTACGCTGGGCTTTCTGGCTTATGCTGGTGTTTTGGGGTGCCACACCCTGCACCTAGATATAGCGCTAGGGACCCAAAATATACAGAGACACCTTGATGCGGCTTTGGGGCTTATTCACACATTTGCGCAAATATGTGTAACGAAGATCTCTGAATTCTATTATTATGTGGAATTTATATCTGGTTACGGTTATCATTCAGGGTGCTGGGGGAAACAAATGCCTTTTATTCTTGCTTAGAAATACCCCTCCCTTTCGAGCACCTGAATGATATCACTAAGCTACTGTAATTGAGCATCTACCAATATATATGTCTAAATGAGAGTACCTAGGTAGTTATCGGATAAGCTTGCCCTGAGTATGATGTGAGCATGTAGACAGAATTGCCACCAATTCATTGGTAAGGGTACGCAAGGATAAAACTTTTTTTGTCTGATCCCTTGCACTGAGGAAAGAACTTATGCAAATATGTCCTGAGATCAGGGGCATATCTACCCCCTGGCCAGGGAGGCACTTGCTAGGGGCGCTCGCCAAGTGGAGGCCCTGCCCAGCAGTGCGACCCATGGCCTGGGAGCAGAATAACATAATAGTTCTGTCCAGGACCACTGACACAAACATGCCTACTTACTGTAACCTAATCATCTCATTATCAAATCTCCCTCTGGCCAGAGGAGCGGACCAGGGACTCCCGGGTATTCACCTCCCAAGTATCACAAGAAGTTAACACCTGGAAGCCGCTGGGATCTCTGTTACCCATGGAGGATGCAGCGGCAACCGGTGATATGACTTGGCAGTGATATCGCCAGTGGTGGTACACAGTAAGTCACCAGGAAGCCTCCAGTTCTCCAGCTACCCATTGAAGGAACCTCCCCGGGGGTAAGTTATTTCCATAATGACAGCGCAGCCACCCGGTCAGCTGTGAGGGGTGCTACTATTTTGGGCATTATTGTAAGGGGCACTACTACTGTGTGGGCATAATGTGTAAGGGGTGCTACTACTGTGTGGGCATAATGTGTAAGGGGTGCTACTACTGTGTGGGCATAATGTGTAAGTGGTGCTACTACTGTGTGGGCATAATGTGTAAGTGGTGCTACTACTGTGTGGCATAATGTGTAAGGGGTGCTACGACTGTGTAGGCATAATGTGTAAGTGGTGCTACTATTGTGTGGCATAATGTGTAAGTGGTGCTACTACTGTGTGGCATAATGTGTAAGGGGTGCTACGACTGTGTAGGCATAATGTGTAAGTGGTGCTACTACTGTGTAGGCATAATGTGTAAGGGGTGCTACGACTGTGTGGGCATAATGTGTAAGTGGTGCTACTACTGTGTGGCATAATGTGTAAGGGGCAATACTACTATGGGCAGATGACTGAATCACAGCATAGCTGGAGCCCTGCTAATTCACTGTGGGCTCCGATCCCTGTAGAGTTCTATCTATATACTGTAATTATGCAAGTCATGTGTGTTTACACGCACACACTAACACACAAACACACCATATTTGTTTTTCCTTTTTCTTTTACTATTGTGTAGCATAAAGTGAATAAGGGGCTCTAGCATGTGGTGTAATGTGTATAAGGGGTACTACAGTGTGGCATAGTGTAAATCAGGGACACTAATGTGTGGTATCATTTTAATTGGGGGTAGTATTGTGTGAAGGATACGGTTAAGATGCCGGCTGTCGAGATCCCGTCAGTCAAAATACTGTCGCCGGGATCCTGACAATCATCAAAATCCTGACATCAGAACTCCAATTGGGTCAGGATGCTGATGTCAGAATCCCAACAGCTGCCATCCCGATGTAAGTATCCCTGCCCTGCAAACTGAGGTTTAGGGCCGGTGGGGGGGAATTAGGTTTAGGCGTCAGGTGGTGGTGGTGGGGGGGGGGGGGGTTAAGGTTAGGTTGCAGGGAGGGAGGAGGAGGTTAGGGTTAGGCTGTGGGAAAGATGGGTTAGAGTTAGGCACCCCTTGGGGAGATTAGGGTTAGGCTGCGGGGAAGGGATGGTTATGTTTAAGCAGCAGGGATGGGGGTTACGATCAGGCACCTCCAAAGGGGGGTTAGCCACTAAGGGGGAGGATAGGGTAAGGCTACGGGAAAGGTTGGTTAGGGCTAGGGGGGTGGAGAGAGGGGAGAACACTCCTTACTCACCCCGGTCGGTCTCATCAGCTGGATCCCGGTGTCTATATTACGATTGCCGGGATTCCCTCCGTCGGCACATTATACTGATTCCTTGTGTGGACACGCCCCTTTCCCACAGAACCATGCTTCTTTTTCAGTCCCTACTTAAAATATGGGGGGGGGCGGGCGGTCACTTATTTTTACAGGAGCACTCGGACCCCTATATAAAACCCTGACTGAGAGTATTGCAGACTGCTCTCACCTGCTGATGCACAGGGATGGTGAGAACACGTAGATGTTTCTGACTCCTACAGGCGTTACAAGGGGGTGTGGGGCTATGAGCCGCACCCGAGTGTCACCCTCAGAGGAAGTGACACTAAAATGCTGGCTCCTCCACAGTGACAGGAACCGGGTGCTGCAGTGTGAAATTATCCTGCAGACCCTGGCTCCTGTTACTGAGAAGGAGCCGGCATTGCAGGCTCAAGTCTCCAGGGTCACCCTCAGAAGTCTTAAGATAACGTCTACATACAGAGGTGTAACTCCCAGAGGCAATGGTGATTTGTGCCTCCAGCCTCCAAGCCCTGAAGGGGCACCTGCATGTTCAGCAGCACCTGTGTGGTTCACAGCGGGATCCAAGTGTGACTGCTGCTCTTCCAACGGAGCTCTGCAGAGCACCTGCTGCTGCTGTATAGTTATTCGGCTTTGTCCGAAGAGCCTGTGTTGCACCAAGTGACCGTTGCTGCTTGACTGTGGAATGGGATGCTGATTCTGCATGCTGCAGATGACCTAATCACAGCCAACTGCTTGCAGGCTCCATTCCCTGTAGACCGGCTGAGAGTGCTATCTATATACTGTAATTATGTAAGTCATGTGTGTAAGTTAGTCATGTGTGTAAGTAAGTCGTGTGTGTAAGTAAGTCGTGTGTGTTTATGCACACACTCGCACCAACACTCAGACACACACCATAATTGTTTTCCCTTTTTTTTAAGTGGAGGGGGGGAGGGAGGGGGCACCAAACTCCAACTTTATGGAACCGGCGTATTTCTTCAACATCACCAGCTATGTAACTGAATTGATTTCTTGAACCAAAATCCAGAAATTCAACAAATGATTTGTTCAAAAGTTTATTTTGCCAATAATAACATTCCCAGTTTATATTTGTACTTTTATGCATTTTGTCAGGAACATTTACCATTGTCAGGTTAATATTCTTCTCTGGTTTTCATGATTACATTACAAATAATTGGTTTTTAGTATTATATTAAGGTTATATAACTGACACTGACTAAAGGGAAAAATGAAATATGTGCAAGGGAAAATAAGAATGTGAACAGTGATCAGTAAACAGCAAATGTCTCGTTATAATATTTATTCATGGCAACTTCATCTTTCTTTTTTTTTTTTTTTTAATTGTGCATCACTGAGGTCAGAGCGCCGTTTTGTGTTCAGCTTTCATTTCCTGCTCATCCAAGATGTATGCAGTGTTTAGAGTGGGCAAGGATGTAACTGGCACATAGGCAAATGCAGGGGGGGTTTCAGTTGCCCTCTCGGCTAGCAGCTCAAGTTTTGACGGCAATAGCAGCAGTAATAATATACAATTACTAGAGCTGCTTTCACAAAATGCACTGTAAGGGACAGTGTGGAGCTGCTGTGTGGTATTGGACGCACAGTCAGTGTGCTGGACAAGAGAGTAGCTGCCAAGAAGAAGAGACGGGTGTCTTTCCATGAAGAGGGAGAAGGTTTGCTTAAAAAGTGCAGTTCTGTCTCCTATTGGTTCTATTATGTTTATTTTTTTATTTATTTATGTATAGGATGTAACATTTTTCTTGATCACTTATGTTATTCATATTAGTTAAATATGTTTGATACAGTCTATACTATACACCATCTATAGTGTAAATTCTTAATAATGTAATCCTCACACCAGAGGTTCTCAAACGTGTTCCTCAAGACATCCCAGTGGTCCAGGTTTTAGGTATATTCATGGCTCAGCACAGATAGTTAAATCAAATTGACTGAGGTGCTAATTAAGTCACCTGTGGCCAAGCATCGATCTACTTAAAACCTGGACTGTTGGGATGCCTGGAACCTCTACCATACACTATCCAGTGTATAAAAAGACCAATGTGTACATATATGTCTAGGATCGGTAAGAGGTTCTTCTACCGCTCCCCAGATGCCCGCACTTGCTACATTGTTCAGAACAGTGGCAAACTGTGGATTGCATTTGAGAACCCCCCTCTAGAAATCCTGCATTTGCCCCTATGGCAGGATCACAAAGGACAGCTCTCCAGGTAAAAGCTGTCCTTTGGGATGATAGGACTTTCGGGTTTATGACCTGGGAGTCCTAACTGTCCATGCATAGGCTGACACACGCACCACAGGAGACACTTAGGGAACTTTGCGATAAGATGCCCATAGGCTTCTATTAGGCAACGCCAGTTTTTTACGCATACGCTGGGTATGCAGGACAGAGCGTAGAAGAGGATGCCCTGGCTCAGCTGCCACAGTCACATGCATAAACCGCCATCCCACCACCACCCCCTGATATGCCCCCGTAGGCAATGCCTGCTCTGAGACTCACCAAGCAGGCAGTGGTGTTGGCGCCACTGTGCTGTGTCCGTCAGCACTCTACACTACAGTACTTTAGTACAGTACTGCCGGACAACAAGGGCTTCTGGGAGGAGTAGTTTATTTTGAGATTCTTCACACTGTTTTACTACCCTGTACAAGCACGAGGCATTTCCCCAGCAGGAATTTACTAGGAAACCCTATCGCCGGACTTGCCCTGCATTATACACCCACAGCAGAACTTGTTTCCTTTCTCCAGTGTGCCAACACCACTGCCTGGTCTGTGAGAGGTAATACTCTTTGGCCATAAATTAATGTATAAGGGCAACAGTAGGCTTAAAGTGTATGGGGCATTACAATGGTGGGCATAATGTGTAAGGGGCACTACAACTGTGGGCATAATGTGTATGGGTCACTACTACTGAGAGCATAATGTGTAGGGGACACTACTAAAGTGGGCATAATGTATCAGGGGCACAACTACGGTGGGCATAATTTGTCAGGGGCACTACAATTGGACTTTTCCCATGAGACCACGACTCAAAAGTACTTATTGGGGCACCAAAGTATATATTAACTTACCAAAAAAAATTTGGCCTCAGGCCAGCCCTGGCACTAGTGTACAACTATGAATCAGGGCCACAGTGTACTGGTTTCATGGACCTGCCCACTGGTGTGATATTTATTGGCACTGGCAGTTGCAGAGGTGGGGCTGCAGCGCAGGCCAAAATTTAAATAGGGGAGCCGCACCAACTGCCACCCCAAACACTGCCAGACTATCTGACCAGGACTCACTGGAAGTTGGTGTGACTCCCCTATTTCAAATTTGGACTGCGCCATCACCACTGGATTGGGGTATCTAGAATGGGTGTGTGGTGTACATGAGCTCCTAGGTTCAGGGAGGCCCACACCATGCACCCATATAATAATATTCACTTCCCAGGAGTCCTGCGTCGGTGCTGCAGTAGTAGGAGAAATCACCAGGAAAATGGTGCAGTGGCCTATGCACAGTATGTCACCACTTACATGGAGCAGGCTGCATGTTCCTGCAGACCTGCGCATGTGTTGTAGACTTGGGCACAATGCCAGAGTCTACTGCACAACAGACATGCAGGGGCCCAAACAGTGCCTTCACACAGACCCCCTCCTCTCTTAAACCACCCCTGGAGATAAGTACACAGGCTCTGTGTCTACAGCACTTCCATATTGTCCCAACTTAGCCAGAGCAGTCTCGTTTCTGGGATACTTTCCTGCAGTCCCGACAGCCAAAACTCACAGCAATACTCTAGTGCCCTGCGGCAACACAAGAAGAGTAACGTGGTGGTAAGAGGAGATGGTTGGGGAAGAGCTTTGGAAGCATCAGACGTGTCCTCCAAGCAGTGCGGTCATGCCTACATCATGAAGTGTCCTCACCATTATCCTAGGTGACCATGACCCCTTCTTACAGTGAGCTAATTTAAAATGCCTGGGTTCTTGGAGGCATGGAATTGTTTGCACTTTTTCTGCATTCATCTAGTCTAGGTGACTTATACAGGTACTATAGTTTTATAGCACTGTATATAATTTCTCCTGTCTTAGCTCATCCAGTAACGTTGTGATGTAAATCAGAGCCCAACACTTCATTTTGAGTCTGTGAGCATTAGTTATGACAAGCGGTACGCTGTGTGAGTCTTCAAGCCCGGGAGAGGCCTCATCGCTTTACCTGTTCATGTTTTCCATCTGTGATTGTCACTCTTTTGCCGCAATGACTTTTCACAAGTTTGACTTATTTTTTTGTCTTCTATCTGTGCTGCTTATATGTACTGTACGAGTCAGGGTTAACATTCAAGTGGGTGTGTTTTTTTAGTACTGTTGGTGTTTTTTCTCTTTGCGTATCAAGATATAGATGGCAGGAGTTTTAGGTGTGTGTTATGTGTTATGTTTTATATTTCCAGTTTAGAAGTACTGTATCTAGATCTCTTGTCCTGCTGGAAATGCAACTGGAAAGTACTACAGGTTGAGTACCCCTTATCCAAAATTCAAAATCCCACATTTTTGGGTCCTCTACTGAGATAATGACATATACAGATGGAGCTACTGTTATTTTTGCTTCTGTGCTGCACCTAGGCATACCATTGTTTATTAGCATAAACCCTTCATCTATTGTTCTCAGATGCAATACAATACAGAGAGAACAATACATCAAGAGATTAAGACATTACCGCAGGGCATTAGGTCTGACTGCCCTGGCTCAGTTAATCCTATTAAAGGACAAGATAAAGGTGGTTCCATCTGTATATTATCTATTATGTGTATATATAGAAATATTATATAGATATATAATAATGTAGGGGAACCAAAAAATGTGGGATTTTGGATAAGGGATACTCAACCTCTATAATGATTTCCTTGCTTTGTATTGCAATAAATACCTTTTTGTTCTCGGTATTTCCATACATTTGTATTTATTTTTCTTCTTTATTCATCAGTGCTCTACCTTTACTTTCTACTTTATTTTCATCTGACACATTCTTTTTCTCTACTTTTGTCCTTTAATTCTTCATTTTCTTTTATTTTGTGGTGCTATTTCACGCTCTGGCAGCGATAGTGGTATCCCAGCTGGTTACTGTACTTGCAGGAAGTGAGGCCTGTTATATCAGGAATAACTGTGGCCTTGCATCAGTGCTGTAACTAGGCATTTTAGCGCTGTGTGCAAGTAACGGCATTGGCGCCCCTCCCCCTTTATGCAAAATATGGGCAGTGCATGCCGTAGGTGAGCGCAAAAAGTCTAAGGGCGTGGCTTCGTTGGGAAGGGAATAATACCAATTCATACTTCGGTACACAGTAGTCTCCATTATTCAAATTACGCCGTACAGTAGCGCCACTACACCAGGTAGAGCCCCTTTTACACATTACGGCAGACAGTGTCCCCCTTTTTACACATTATGGCAGACAGCGTCCCCTTTTTACACATTACGGCAGACAGCGTCCCCCTTTTTACACATTACGGCAGACAGTGTCCCCTTTTTACACATTACGGCAGACAGCGTCCCCCTTTTTACACATTACGGCAGACAGAGTCCCCCTTTTACACATTACAATAACAGAGTCCTCCTTTTTACACATTAAGCAGGCAGAGGTGAGAGAGAGAGTGTATGAGTGTGTGTGTGCATGTGTGTCTACTCGCCTGGGGGGAGGCCACAATCCACGATCCAGCATCCACACGGAGTCCTCAGCAGAAGATAGCCGGCGCACTTTCAATTGCGGCTGCCCGTCTGTCAGATGCTCCCGGTCCGCGTGTTACCCTGCCCAGCAGACGGCTGCTGCTGACCCCGCGCCCACCGCCTTCCCCGGCTCCTTCCCTGCAGTCAGTGCGGCTGCGGAGGTGCTGGCTTTTAAATCTATCCTCAATAGATTGCTGCCAGCGCAAACAGCCCAGCACTCTGGCGCTGACAGTACTAGGACGGGCGGCTGTCAGTGGCTGCCGGCGAGTGCAGGGTGCAGCGCTTCGGATAGGCTGCTGTTGTTAGTGGAAGCGCTGTGGCCAGTGAGGGGGAGCAGTGGTCAGCGTCGCAGCCCTGCGGGTTCGGCCGGCGGTCCTGCACCCACAATGCTCTTGCTGTTTGTGTCAGGCCCCGCTGGCCCATAGCTAGTTACGGCAATGACTTGCATATATGCAGTTGCCTGATATCGCAAATGTGGGTCAGCTCAGCAGGCATTTGTGTTCACCATCTTGGCAGTCCACAGCTAGTGTTGGTGCAGCCCCTGGCTAGGGCCGCCCATATGGGACTGACTGCTAAGGCTGTCATCTCTGGAATTGGTCCTGGACCAAGCAGCCCAGTGTCTGACTCAAATAGAGAAAGGTCACAGGGTTCCCTTCGGTTGGCCTGCCCACTGGCCTACCCTTCGGCCCGCTCTAGTAGAGCTGCGCATGTTGCTACTGGGGCTATTAGCTCTGGTGTGTTGTTATTTCCCATTCAAGGCCAACATCTTGTTCGGTGCCTTATACCAGTGTGGCAATTATTATGGCACTGGCTGCTGGCAGAAAAGATCTATAGGTTCTATACAGCCGGGTGGGGCAGATAGGTGGGGTGCTTGTCCTTGCAGAAGTAGTCTCTTTCTTCAAGTGTATTTTATATAAACCAATAGAGAGGAGCAAAATAAGAGGTGCTACTATGCTGTGACTTGTGCCATGCAGAGAAAACAAATGCAGGTGCACACTCTACACATTAAGAATACTGATAAGCAAAGCAATTCTGCTAAACTATACAATTTTCATGAAATATTCTGTAAATGAGGTTCTTAGTACATGTCTGGCCAAAAATGCATGCCCACCTACCATGATAAGGTGTACCCCATCAGATGGGTCCCTAACATCCCTCTTAATACTAAAACATTATATCAATTTATCCGGAACTTAGCTATAGTAGTGTCCATTTTCTTTTATCTGCATGGCATAACAAATCTCAGCGTGGTGGAACCCCTTATTACGATTACATCCCATGCCACCACAGCGTCCACCTCTTAATCAGGTCCATGGTATCACACTCATGTCACTAGACCAGAGGAACTGCAGGAAAATCGCATATCATGCAAGAAGAATAAAGACTGCAATGCATCAAACCTACTAAAGAGGACAAATGGAGAGGTTGCCCTTAGTAACCAGTAATCAGATGCTATCTTTTGTCATGTGCATTCTATAAAAGGATAGCTAAGATCTGTTTGGATGCTATGAGCAACTGCTCCACTTGTCGTCTTCAGAACATTTGATACATCTACCCCAAAGTCCAGGAAACGGGCATTCCAACTTCACCATCAGAGGTGGCTATCGGGGCTTTGTCGCCCCGATGCACGATATTATTGGGCACCCACTAGGGCGGGTTGAAAAGTGGGCCACAAAGGAAAAAATTTCTGCATTGATTGCAAGGGACGAAAAAAATTGTGGGACCACTCGAGAAGATGATTGCCGTTAAGTTTTTCAAAATCGCACAGTGGCCCTCATTCCGAGTTGATGACACCAAGCATATTTTTGGTGCTGGTGCGATCAACTAATCTCGTGATCGCTTGTGCAGCCCTCCTATGCTAAAAAAGTTTCACACAAAACAAGACCAGTCCTGGACATACTTACCCTGTGCGACGGGTCCAGCGATGATGGTCACGGCTTTGACATCAGACATCCGCCCTCCGTTCGCCTGGACACGCCTGCGTTTTTTTTACCACTCCCCGAAAACGGCTTCAAACGGTCAGTTGACGCCCCGGAACGCCTTCCTGCTGTCAATCTTCTTGTGGTCGCCGCTGCAACTGCTTTCTTCTCTGTCAGCATCGTTGCCCGGCGACGGATGTCGCCAGCCAACGACGCGAGTGTGCATTGCGCACGCCGCACATGCGCATTCCAGACCCAATCGCACCGCTGCAAAGAAGTGCAACGTGCGTTCGGGTGGGAATGAGGGCCAACATCTTAGTCGACCAACCGGCACCTAAAGATTTTGGATTTACTCCCTATAGGCATACCCGCAGAACACCACTGCAAAGCGCTCTGGCAGTGCTTTTTTGGACTGTTTGTTGCTAAGTACAGTAGCAGAATACACAGTTGAATACACAGTTGACCCTAGCACAACATCCTGTTTAGAGTGACTTCATAGAATAAAACAGGTGACCCTAGCACAACATCCTGTTTAGAGTGATGTCATAGAATAACACAGTTGACCCTAGCACAACATCCTGTTTAGAGTGACATCATAGAATAACACAGTTGACCCTAGCACAACATCCTGTTTAGAGTGACGTCATAGAATAACACAGTTGACCCTAGCACAACATCCTGTTTAGAGTGACGTCATAGAATAACACAGTTGACCCTAGCACAACATCCTGTTTAGAGTGACGTCATAGAATAACACAGTTGATCCTAGCACAACATCCTGTTTAGAGTGACTTCATAGAATAAAACAGGTGACCCTAGCACAACATCCTGTTTAGAGTGACGTCATTTCCTTCAACATTGTCTCACTAAAGAGTCTACTAAAGAACAGGAAATCTCAGCAAAGAGTGAAAAGGGAAACGCACCGGTTGTTTTCTATTCTACCTTGCGGTAAGACTGTCCCAATGTGAATATGAGTTACTGGCGCCTGAGGAAAATGACATGACACCTCATCTAACAAATGAAATGTTTCTAAGCAATTAAAATGAAGCACTCAGTCTTCGTGCAATAAACTGGAGGCCATTAGTATTCCGTGCACCGTTGCCTGCATTGTACTTTACTATGCCATAAATATAGGCACAGCTTGAGGAGCCAGCAGGAAATATCCACAGAAAAAGTCTCATAATATATGTTATTAAAACATTTGAAAAGTCTCTATTTGAACAAGCATTTTTTTTTTTAAATATGACTTAGTCTTCTGTGTTCTGCTTTTAATATCACAGTAGGGGCCGGAGTTTGTATGAAGTCACTTCTGCAAAATCAGTATTAAAATCCAAAGTTTTGCTCCGGCGTCTGAATGTGGAGAGACAATTAGTAATTAGTGTGGTTCAGAAGTAGCGTCGCTGACAATGAGGGCATGTCGAATAAGTAGACTGCATGCAAATAGATGCCCTTCAGGGACAAAAACTGCGGGGAGGAAGGAAAGAGGCTTTTACGACAGAGCTGGTGTATTCCACAGCTCAGCTAAACTTTCTGTAAATGGAGAATAGAACTTTTGCATCTATCCAACAATGAAATCTCTGAGCAGAGTAATCTATAATCCAGCTAACAGAGGTGTGTGTGTGTGTGTGTGTGTATGTGTGTGTGTGTGTGTGTGTGTGTGTGTGTGTGTGTGTGTGTGTGTTTGTGTTTGTGTGTGTGTTCAACTCTAAATAAACTGGTAAGCAGTGGGAGACAAAAAGGCCAACTATTTATAATAACCCAAGAACAGGATGATGACATAGGTCAGTATGGAGCTACCCATACAGCACAGATCAAAAATGCAAGCCAGCAATAAATGCATTTGGCCGTCCACTCTATGGGTGATCTCTAAAGCTAGTGAATCCATCTCAACTGTCCACTAAAACTATTCCACCCAGAAAACCCGCTGCAATGGATTAACTGCCCCTGTGAGGGTGGCCCAGACTTTCCAAACAATCTCCATGGAGGGGTACCCAGGACTGCCATCAGTAAATTGTGGGGCCAGACTGATTAGGCAGGCTCCACTTCCCCCAAAATATAACGGAGGAGTGGGTGACAGGCAGAGGGTGATAGGATAAGCCAGTAGGTGATGAGCATTGCAGCGGGCCCTGGTGGAATGCACCACCACTAGTTCTGCAAGGCATGAGCCCCCTCAATGTCTGGGCTCGGGACCACAGTCCCGGCAGTCCCACCCTGGTGGCAGCCTTGAGGATACCCACCAAGCCAACTGCACCCATACAAACTTTCCCACCAAAATAGTTAACTAAAGAAAAAGGTAGGGAGGGTGAGAAATGTTCTTCAGGGAAGAAGGCCTGAGCCCAGAAGCCTGAGTTTTAAATAGCATTAACCAACAACACCCCTAACACTAGCTATTGGTATTAGCAAAACAGGTGATCACCACTAAAGCCAGCCGCCCCCAACTTTGTGGTTTAAGCCACTTCAGGCTTAAGGTAGCCTTCTGTTATTCTAGCAGAGGGAGGAGCTATGATGACAATAGGAGTTGTTCACTGGACTCTCTAATTGGTCAGAACATGGCTTATTCTGAAAATGCCGCAATCCCGCCAGCCTATACGTAAAACCCGCCATTTGGTAAATTTCTCCCCATATTTCTGTAGGGTATAACACCTGTCTTACAGATTTTGTTTGGGAAGACTTATATACGACATTGCTAGAAAACATGTGACGTCCTTCTTTAAAAAGAATCTACAGCAGATGCTTCTAATCTGCAGAACCGCCATTAATACCTTTTATTCATTTTTAAATTAAACAGCATTAAACTTTGCGACATTTAATTCCAAAAGTCGGGTTTTACATATTTTTGTTTTATTGTTACGATGTTTACCACAATTACTGTGTTATCTATGGAAGACATTTAATTGTGGTCTAAACCTCTTTATAAAGGGCTGTAATATAACAGCAGTGACCACAATACAATTTCTCCTAATGAAATGAATTTTAAAGTTCCATTACATTTAATTGCTCACGACATATTAACACATATATTGTTGGTGAAAGATCCCTTTAAAACTGTTGCTCTCGAGTATAGTTAGAAAAACAAACTCTAATGTGCAGGCAAAACCGGACGTGTTTCAGCTTTTTAGTGATGTTAAATATTTGCAGGCGATCTCTTTCAATAACAGCGATATATATTATTTCGGGCACCTACGGCACAATTGTACGGAATGTTATTAGTAGAAGGCAGAGTTCTTATCCGTGGCATGCATTTCCTTTGTAATTGTTCTGGAGGTGAATGCAAATGAGAAGTTAAATATTTATATTAGGTAATGTAGGGACATTAAAACCTAAGCAAATGTAGCCGTATTATCTCCGTTTTATTTTATCCGAGTAATACAAATTCTTTATGCATCATCAGACGCTGGCAGATAACGGACATTATGCTGCAATCATTTCTCAATTCTTAATGCAAGAACATTCTTAAAGTCAATTAAAGTCAGGAAACTTTGCTAAAGGAGCATTAGAGATGTTTTAAAATCACAAGGTGTGGAAATGCACGGAGAAAGTAGCGTCGGCTTAAAGGGAAACGTACAAAGAAAATACTTTAAAAAAGGAGGAAAAGCCGCAGTTTCTAAGAAATATAAAAATATGTTTAGTGAGATGAGGCGTGCATTGAATAGTTGACCTGCTCTTTATTTATCTAAATGTGTCCATCGTGTTTTTTTCTTACTGCAATAAATTTCTATTAGCAGGTAAGTGCTTCTCGATCTGAGGAAGCAAAGTATGCAGTCTTCTTACAGAGAAATACAATGGAGCTCGTGAGTTGGAATGCAATTGACAGCAGTGTAGGCCCCTGGGAAAAGAAATGCACTGGGCCCCCTTACCCGTCCTCCAGCAGTAGGGGTGGGGGGTGCTATCAGCGGCAGCTTTAATGTCCCGCGGGTGGTAGGGGGTGTTCTATCATCCACTCAGCATGTAGGACCTGGAGCAGTAATTTCTAATACTCCTTTCCTGCACAGATGGTGGGAGATGGGGTGGGAGGGAGAACACTAAACTGTAGAAGGGGGCATAGGCTGACTGAAGGGGTGGATAGTGGAATGGGCTTAATATTCATAATTTTACAGTGGAAGGTTAGTGTGCTTGACATCTCCAGTTCCTGGAAATAGATTTCTTAGCTTTGGATAAAAAAACGAGAGAGTCCCACCTTTCAGGAGGTGCTGGGGACTTGGGGATCAGAGTTCAGGAGCCAGAGCAATTCACTGACAAAAATATAAAACTGCATACCAGGCGTGTGGAGCTGGAGCAGGGACCAGCTGCTGGAAGGCTGATATCTTTGGTTCTGGGCACAGTAGAGACAAGCTGCCAGTGTCCACAGAAAGGGGAGAGTCCCAGCTTTTGGAGTATAGCATCAGAAAAACTCTAAGTCAGACAGAACCTGAGATATCTGGCTGGGAAGAACAATTAACAAGCTCAGACGGGGACCGATGCTTTGAAGTCAGATATCTCGGGTTCACCAGAGACGATTTTCAAAAATCTGGTACCTCTAGAAAAAGGCCTGGTGCCCTTATACTCCCGGGGCCCTTGGACAACTGCCCATAGAGCCCATACGTAAAGACAGCCCTAATGGTAGGTTCCAGGGGGGGGCCATAGGAGACAGAGGCCCTGGGTGGTTGCCTGCAGGCAGCACCAACTTGGATATTGCAGCTTAGTTGAAGCATAATTTGAGCTTTGGAAAAAATTGCATATTGTTAGACTTGCTGAGCCTGGTGTATATACAAGGTGCAGCCAGCTTGACAGGGATAAAATATGCACACCCTTTACTGCTGGAGACAATAAAAGCATACAGTATGTGTGTGGGCAACAGCAGGAAGGGTGGCTTCACAGTGGTAATAGTAAATGCACAATGCCCAATTCATGTACAATACAGTTCAGTGGAACTGCGCTAGTAGCACCATCTTAATCTATAAGACCACCAACATACCTCATTTGACATTCCTAAGAGTCCACTGGGATAGACTTCAGGGGGGAAATTTTATGAAAGGTCAATTTTTACCAATTTAAAATCTATGAAAATCTCAAACGATGCTGGGTTTTAATCAAACGTTTGCTAACCAGTGATTTTTTTTTAAATCCATTTTTAAATATTAATAAATGTGTGTCTTGGCCCTGGAAGTACAAAATCGATTTTGCTCAATTTCCATAGATTTTAAATCGATCAAAATGGACCTTTAGTAAATCCCTCCTCCCCCCATACCCCCCCACCCCCCGGTGTTTATGGAGGCAGCTCTCCTAGTTGAAGCGCCAAATACACTATTCCATGACGTGCATGTGTTCATGAACAATACAGTACACGGTCGGACAGTGTTATTATTAACTCATACAACCATTATCACCTTTGACAACGACAAAAAAAGGCAAAATTAAACTTTTTATAAACTACACATCAGTCACCTTCCCCTTAAAAAATGACATGGAAATATGCTTTATTACTGCGGACTAATTACAGTGATATACTGTATGAAGGCGTGGGATGGATTCAGCCAATCAGCAGTAGCTGTTCAATGTTTCATTATCTTTCACACTGTAAACAGGTGTCATGGTGCAAAGGATGGAGCACATACATATATTACCCCTTTCACATCGCACTAAAAACCCGGTATCGACACGGCATATTGCCGTGTCGAAACGGGTCAGTGTGCGATGTGAAAGCTCCTTTTCAGAATTAGCGGGTCGCCTGACCCGGTAATTCAACTCGGTAAAAAAGAAGGGTTATTACCGGGTTGATTACCGGGTCAGGTGCAGTGTGAATGGGAGCCGTTCCGATGCGACACGGCTCCCATTCACAGCATTGGGAGAGGCGGCGCAGGAGATGAGCTCATCTCCCAGCGCCGCCTCCACCCCCGCCCCTGCTGCGCCCTCCGCTGCTATCAGTGGCAAACGCAGGATTTGCATGGGGGGGTTTCCAGAACTGGGTGGAGCCAATCACGGGGGAGGGGACTAAGGTGACCCAGTATATGCTGGGTCCGTATAACTAGTGTGTCTGTGTGTGTGTGTGTGTGTATGTATTTTTATATATATATATATATATATATACATACCCCGTGTATGTATGTATGTATGTATATATATATATATATATATATACATATACACACACATATATATATATACCGTGTATGTATGTATGTATATATATATATATATATATATATTTATACATAGCATATTAAACATGCATACATATACATATATATATATATATATATACACACACATACAGTACACGTATATATACACATGTATATCATAGTAACATAGTATCTGAGGTTGAAAAAAGACAATTGTCCATCGAGTTCAACCTATTTGTGGTGTCCTATGCATGATGATTTGACTAAAATTTCTGACTGATGCTGCTGTCAGCCATTGCATTTTATCCCTATTTATAGTAACTATAATGCATGACTATGCACCATACCCTTGGATATCCTTATCCAATAGGAATTTATCTAACCCATTCTTAAAGGTGTTGACAGATTCCGCCATTACAACTCCCATGGGCAGGGAATTCCAAACACGTATTGTCCTTACCGTGAAAAAGCCTTTACACCGTATTGTGCGGAATCTCCTCTCCTCTAACCTGAGCGAGTGTCCACGAGTCCTCTGTGTTGATCTAACCAAAAACAGGTCCCGCGCAAGCTCTGTGTATTGTCCCCTTATATATTTGTAGATGTTGATCATATCCCCTCTTAGTCTCCGCTTTTCCAATGTAAACATGCCTAGTCTTTCAAGCCTTTCCTTGTATTGCATCGTCTCCATGCCCTTAATTAGTTTGGTCGCCCTCCTCTGTACCTTTTCAATCTCCAGGATATCCTTTTTGTAGTACGGTGCCCAGAATTGTACACAGTATTCAAGGTGTGGCCTCACTAGTGATTTATATAACGGGAGTATAATACTCTCGTCCCTAGCATCAATACCCCGTTTTATGCATGCTAATATCTTATTAGCCTTCTTTGCTGCAGTCCTACTTTGGGTACTACTGCTTAGCTTGCTATCTATGAGGACACCTAAGTCCTTTTCCAGTACAGAATCCCCTAATTTTACCCCATTTAGTAGGTAGGTGTAATTTTTGTTCTTGTTACCACAGTGCATTACCTTACACTTGTCTGTGTTGAAGCGCATTCTCCATTTGGCTGCCCATGCTTCTAATTTAACTAAGTCGTTCTGAAGAGACTCGGCATCCTCCTCTGTATTTATAGCCTTACACAATTTGGTATCATCTGCAAAAATTGACACCATGCTCTCTAGACCTTCTGTTAGGTCGTTAATGAAAATATTGAACAATAGCGGTCCTAATACTGAGCCTTGCGGCACACCACTTAGCACTTCAGTCCAAGTTGAAAAAGATCCATTAACCACAACGCGCTGCTTCCTATTATCTAACCAGTTTTTGACCCAAGTGCATATTGTGCTTCCTAGCCCTGATTCTTGTAGCTTGTAGATAAGTCTCATGTGTGGTACAGTATCGAATGCTTTGGCAAAGTCTAAAAAGATTACATCCACGTCTTTACCCTGATCTAGGTTTGCGCTTACTGTTTCATAAAAGCCAAGTAAGTTGGTTTGACAGGATCTGTCCTTCATAAACCCATGTTGATTCCTTTTAATGACCTTATTGGTTTCAAGGAACTTCTGAATACTATCTCTTAGAATACCTTCCAATACTTTCCCCACTATAGATGTAAGACTAACTGGTCTATAATTACCTGGTTCAGCTTTACTTCCCTTTTTGAATATAGGCACTACTTCCGCTATACGCCAGTCTTTGGGAACCATACCTGATATAACTGAATCCTCAAAGATCAAAGATAGCGGTTTTGCCAGTTCAGAGTGAAGCTCCATTAGAACCCTTGGATGAATACCATCGGGCCCTGGTGATTTATTAATCTTTAAATGTTTTAATCGGTCACAGACTACTTCCTTGCTTAAATAAGTACCTATCAGTGTGATATTCTCATTATTGAGATTGTGTGTCAGTCCCTGAATTGGGTCCTCTCTGGTGAATACTGTTGAAAAAAACTCATTTAGTGTGTCCGCTATGTCATTATCATTTTTGCTTAAGACTCCCAACTTGTCTTTTAAAGGGCCTATACTCTCCTTCTTTAATCTCTTGCTATTAATGTATTTAAAGAATTTTTTGGGATTCGCTTTGCTTTCCTTTGCTACTAGTTTTTCAGTTTCTACTTTAGCCGCTCTTATTTCCTTTTTGCAATTTTTGTTACATTCCTTATAGTGCTGAAATGACTCTGCTTCCCCGTCAGATTTGTATTTTTTAAATGCTCGCCTTTTCTTGCCCATAAGTTCCTTAATCTTTTTGTTAAGCCACATCGGTTTATGATTTTTATTCCCTTTTTTGCTACTCATAGGAATATATTTGAGTGTATTTTTAGCTAGCAGGAATTTTAGTACCTCCCATTTCTCCGTAGTATTTTTTCCTAAAAACAAACCTTCCCATTCAATATCCCTGAAAAATACCCTCATCTTTTCAAAATTTGCTTTGATAAAGTTTAAAGTCCTAGTTGAGCCAGTATAGGGCTGTTTGTAGAAACTGATATTGAATGTGACCATATTGTGGTCGCTGTTTCCTATGGGTTCCCCTACTATAATACCTGATACCAAATCCCCATTGTTTGTTAATACCAGGTCTAAGATTGCATTGTACCTAGTTGGTTCCTCAATTAGTTGGACTAAGTAGTTATCATTTAGTGTGTTTAAAAACATATTGCCCCTAGCAGTATCACATGAATCGTTTTTCCAGTTTATCTCTGGATAGTTAAAATCTCCCATCACTACTACTCCTACTCCTACTCCTACTGCTCTTTCAATTTGCTTTAGTAACAATTCATCATCAGATGCGTTGATACCAGGCGGCCTATAGCATACACCCAATACTAACTTTTTTATTCCTTTTTCCCCGCATGCAATTTCTACCCATAATGTCTCAACAGTGTCTACAGTCCCCTCCTGAATATCTTCCCATATATTAGGTTTTAAAAACGGCTTTACGTACAGACACACCCCTCCACCCTTTTTATTTAGTCTGTCTCTCCTAAACAGTATATAGCCCTCTAGATTGACTGTCCAATCATGAGATTCATCCCACCAAGTTTCAGTAATGCCTATAATATCATACTGTTTGCTTGCTGCAAGTATTTCTAGTTCACCCTTTTTACCAGTAATGCTTCTGGCGTTTACATACATACAACTAAGATAAGTATTTTCCCTTGCGTTAGGGACATCTTTCACCTTATGTGGCAAGGATGACCTGTAATCGTCATTGGTTAGTGCTTTGGTAAAATCCCTTTTAGTACCCATGTTAGTAACCTTACCGCCTGCTCTTACCCTCCCCCCAACTTCTCCCCCATTTCGTTTACTACCGCCATCCCCACTATTCTCACTGCATGACCCGTAGTTTCTAGCTAAACCCTCCCCCCAGGCTCCTAGTTTAAAATATCCTCCAACCTTCTAACCATCCTTCCCCCCAGCACCGCTGCCCCCTCCTCAGTCAGGTGCAATCCGTCACAGTCAGGTGCAATCCGTCATATCATATGTGTGTGTGTTTATATGTATGTATGTATGTATGTATGTATGTATGGACATGGATATATATGTACTATAATAAAAATAAAGTAAACTTTTATTAAACACTTACAAGTTCCACCAGGAAGATAGCAGGCTGCAGAGGACGCTAGACAGCCATTAATAATACTCATGCAGCTATAAAAAAAAAAAAAAAAAAATTTTTTTTTTTTAGTGGAGGGGGGTTTCTGGGTGCTCGGAAACCCCCCTTGGGTGCGCCACTGGCTATGGCAACCGACCCGGTATATTGCCGGGTCGGAAAGCCAGCAATGGAGCGCAAATGCCGGATCCCACCCGGTAAGTACACGTTTCTCTTACCGGGTAGGATCTGGCATTTGCGATCTGAATGCAGCATTACCTTAAGCAACCCTTACTGTACTGACTGTGCATGCATGTTTCTTGTAACCCCTGACCTGAACCCTTGGTTAGCATGCTTAAGGATGCAGTCATGGCAAAAAAAAAAATCTGTATCCAATGTTATATGAGCCCCACTGTGTGCGCTTGTGGAGTCATCATTTTAAGCTTCCCTTTAGCTCTGATCTATAGCAGATCCCATTAAGGGGATCATTCCGAGTTGATCGCACGTAGCAACTTTTTGCTGCTTGTGCGATCAACTAGACGCCGCCTATGGGGGAGTGTATTTTAGCATAGCAGGGCTGCGATCACTTGTGCAGCCCTGCTATGCTAAAAAAGTTTTGTGTAAAACAAGACCAGCCCTGTAGTTACTTACCCTGTGCGATGGATCCAGCGATGAAGGTCCCGGATTTGACGTCAGACATCCACCCTCCAAACGCCTGGACACGCCTGCGTTCGCCAAACCACTTCCGGAAAACGGTCAGTTGATGCCCCGGAACGCCTTCCTCCTGTCAATCTTCTTGCGGTCACCGCTGCGACCGCTTTCTTCGTACGTGGCATTGCTCCCCGGCGACGCCCATCGCCGGGCAATGAAGCGCCTGCGCAATGCGGCCGCCAGCGCATGCGCAGTTCTGACCCGATCGCACGGCTGCAAAGAAGTGCAGCGTGCGATCGGGTCGGAATGACCCCCTAAGACACCATCCTAATATGTGGGAAATGTTTCTCATTGTTTGTGGTGGCAATTACATGGAATATTTTATTAAATCATTTCAGATTCCATATAAGAAAAAAAAATATTTATAGAGTTTAGTAAAATTTTAAATATTACTGTTTATTTTTTTACAATCCAAATGGTCTGCAATATTGACACATCGTTTGGGTATTTAATTACAGGAAATGTATCGGCTATATTTCTCATACATCCTAGAGGATGCTGGGGACTCCAAAAGGACCATGGGGTATAGACGGGATCCGCAGGAGACATGGGCACTTTAAGACTTTAAATGGGCGTGAACTGGCTCCTCCCTCTATGCCCCTCCTCCAGACCTCAGTTAGATTCTGTGCTCAGAGAGACTGGACACACACTAGGGGAGCTCTCCTGAGTTTCTCTGGAAAATACCTTTTTTTTAGGTTTATTATTTTCAGGGACCACTGCTGGCAACAGACTCCCTGCTTCATGGGACTGAGTGGAGAGAAGCAGACCTACTTCTGTGAGTTAAAGGCTCTGCTTCTTAGGCTACTGGACACCATTAGCTCCAGAGGGTCTGATCACTTGGTATAGACTAGCTGCTCGTTCCCGAAGCCGCGCCGTCGTCCCCCTCACATAGCCAGAAGAAAGAAGCCGGGTGAGTAACCGAAGCAAAGAAGACTTCATTACAGATGGCAGAAGACTTCAGTCTCGGAGGTACTGCTCAGCGGTCGCGCTGCGCGCCATTGCTCCCACATACAAGCGGCACTACATGGGTGCAGGGCGCAGGGGGGGCGCCCTGGGCAGCAATTATACCTCAAATTCAGCCTGGCAAAAGTAGTATACAGTGCATAGGCACTGTATACAGACCCCCGCCAGTATTTTAAAAAAATAGCGGGACATAAGCGCTCCATGAAGGGGGCGGTGCTTGGTCCTTCCAGCTCTACTCAGCGCCATTTTCTCTCCACTGTGAGCTGCAGAGACACTGGTCCTGGCCTCCTACACTTCTGTCACAAGTAACAGGGTGCTAAACGGGGGGGGCAGCAAATTTTGGTGTTGATTATTATTTTAAACAGCGCTGACAGGTCTGGGGCATTATTATATACTTTCAGACCGGGTTGGGCGCTGGGTGTGAGCTGGCAAACTCCCTCTGTGTTCCTCTGATAGGCCTTATTGTGGGTCTGTCCCCTATAGCCGGTGTGATAGTGGTGTCGGTACGAGTGTCGACATGTCTGAGGCTGAAGGCTCTTCCCAGGAGGAGGCTGGTGTGGGGACAGAACAGTGTGGGGGAGTGAATCTGTGGCACCGCCGACTGATGATTGGGTAAATATGTTGAGTGCCTTGAATGCAAACGTGGCTTTATTAAATAAGAGATTGGATAAATCTGAGGCTCAGAACCAAACATGGAGACAATCCATGGAAGATGCTTTATCCCAAATGCAGTCTACCTCAGGGTCACAGAAACGGCCATTTACCCAAATAGCAGACACAGATACCGACACGGATTCGGATTCCAGTGTCGACTATGGTGATGCCAGGTTGAATCCTAAACTGGCTAAGAGCATTCAGTGCATGATTGTGGCAATAAAAGAAGTGTTACATATCACGGAAGACCCTGCTGTTCCTGAGACAAGGGTCTGTATGTTTAAAGGAAAGAAACCTCCGGTAACGTTTCCTCCCTCTCATGAACTGAACACTATTTTTGAAAAGGCTTGGGAAAATCCTGACAAAAAGTTGCTGATTCCCAAGAGAATTATTATGGCATACCCGTTCCCCTCTGAGGATAGGAATAAGTGAGAGTCAACCCCCAATGTGGACAAGGCTCTAGCACGGCTGTCCAAGAAGGTGGCGCTTCTGTCCCCTGACACAGCGGCCCTCAAGGATCCTGCGGATTGTAAGCAGGAAACTACTTTGAAATCTATTTACGCCACTACGGGTACGCTGCTCAGACCTGCCGTAGCATCGGCATGGGTGAGTAGTGCAATTGAAAAGTGGGCAGATAACTTATCATCTGACACCCTGGATAGGGATAACATTCTTTTGACAATGGGTCATATCAGGGACGCTGCAGTCTATCTAAGGGAGGCTGCGAGAGATATTGGTCTCTTGGGATCAAGGGCCAATGCCATGGCAATCTCGGCTAGGAGAGTGTTATGGACTCATCAATGGAATGGTGATGCGGACTCTAAAAGGGCTATGGAGGCTCTGCCGTATAAAGGTGGGGTTTTGTTTGGTGAGGGCCTCACGGACCTGGTATCTACAGCTACCGCGGGTAAGTAATCTTTTCTACCGTATGTCCCTGCACAACAAAAGAAAGCGCCTCTTTATCAGATGCAGTCCTTTCGGTTTAATAAATTCAAAAAAGGACGAGGGTCTTCCTTCCTTGCTGCTAGAGGTAGGGGAAGAGGAAAAAATTTTCCGGCTGTGGCGAGCTCCCAAGAGCAGAAGTCCTCCTCGGCTGCTGCCAAATCCACCGCATGACGCTGGGGCTCCACTGCCTTCACGTCTTCAACTCTTCAGTCAGGTCTGGACTCGTTCGGCCCTGGATCCTTGGGTGCTAGAAATAGTGGTCCAAGGATACAAACTGGAGTTTCAAGACCGGCTTCTCTTCCGGAAAGGGAGGTAGTATGCGCTGCGATACAAAAGCTGTGTCTACAGCAAGTTATTGTCACGGTCCCCCCATGACAACGGGGAGAAGGCTTTTATTCAAGCCTGTTCGTGGTCCCGAAGCCGGATGGCTCGGTCAGACCGATTCTGAACCTAAAATCCCTCAATTTCTTTCTAAAACAGTTCAAATTCAAGATGGAATCTCTCCGAGCAGTAATCTCCAGTCTGGAAGGGGGGGATTTTATGGCGTCAGTCGACATAAAAGATGCCTACTTGCATGTCCCTATATATCCTCCACATCAAGCTTTCCTGAGGTTTGCTGTTCAGGATTGTCATTACCAGTTTCAGACGTTGCCGTTTGATCTTTCCACGGCTCCGAGGGTTTTCACCAAAGTAATGGCGGAAATGATGGTGATCCTGCGCAAGCAGGGTGTCACAATTATCCCGTACTTGGACGATCTCCTGATAAAGGCATGATCAAAGGAGCAGTTACTAAGAAACGTTGCGCTCTCCCTGACAGTCCTGCAACAACATGGTTGGCTCCTAAATTTGCCAAAGTCACATTTGGTTCTGACAACACGGCTGTCATTCTTGGGCATGATCCTGGACACGGAACTGCAGAGAGTGTTTCTCCCAGTAGAAAAAGCTCTGGAAATCAAGGAGCTTCTGAAATCGGCGAGAGTGTCGATTCATCAATGCACGCGGGTGCTGGGGAAGATGGTGGCAGCAAACGAAGCCATTCCGTTTGGCAGATTCCATGCCAGGGTGTTTCAGTGGGACCTGTTGACAAGTGGTCCGGGTCTCACCTGCACATGCACCGGAAAATAAGCATGTCCTCCAGGACCAGAGTATCTCTCCTGTGGTGGCTCCACAGTTCTCACCTCCTGGAGGGGCGCAGGTTCGGAATCCAGGACTGGGTCCTGGTGACCACAGATGCAAGTCTCCGAGGCTGGGGAGCAGTCACACAGGGGGAAAATTTCCAGGGGAAATGGTCAAGCCAGGAAGCTTGTCTGCACATAAACATTCTGGAATTGAGAGCCATCTACAACGGCCTTCTACAAGCGGAACATCTGCTTCGCGGTCTGCCCTTCCTGATTCAGTCGGACAACATTACAGCAGTGGCGTACATAAACCGCCAGGGTGGAACAAAGAGCAGAGCGGCAATGGCGGAGGCCACAAAAGTTCTCAGCTGGGCGGAAAAACATGCAAGCGCTCTGTCAGCGGTCTTCATTCTGGACGTGGACAACTGGGAAGCAGACTTCCTCAGCAGACACGATCTTCATCCAGGAGAGTGGGGTCTGCATCAAGAGGTCTTTGCAGAAGTGACAAGTCGTTGGGGATTTCCTCAAATAGACATGATGGCGTCTCGCCTCAACAAGAAGCTTCAGAGGTATTGTTCCAGGTCGAGGGACCCTCAAGCCAGTGCAGTGGACGCCCTGGTGTCACCATGGGTGTTTCAGTCGGTATATGTGTTCCCTCCACTTCCACTCATTCCTAAGGTGACAAGGATCATAAGGAGAACAAGGGTTCAGGCGATACTCATTGTTCCAGATTGGCCACGGAGGGCCTGGTATCCGGATCTACAGGAATTACTCATAGGAGATCCCTGGCCTCTTCCTCTGTGAGAAGATCTATTTCAGCTAGTGCCGTGCGTGTTCCAAGACTTACCGCGGTTGCATTTGACGGCGTGGCGGTTGAACGCCAAATCCTAGCTCAGAAGGGTATTCCCGGTGAAGTCATCCCCACTCTACTTAAAGCTAGAAAGGAAGTAACGGCGAAGCATTATCACTATATTTGGTGAAAATATGCGTCTTGGTGTGAATCCAAGAAGGCTCCTACGGAAGAATTTCAGCTGGGTCGTTTCCTTCATTTTTTGCAAGCAGGTGTGGATGCGGGCTTAAAGTTGGGCTCCATTAAAGTGCAGATTTCAGCCTTATCGATTTTCTTTCAAAAAGAATTGGCCGCCCTTCCAGAGGTTCAGACTTCCGTGAAGGGAGTGCTGCACATCCAACCTCCATTTGTGCCCCCGGTGGCACCATGGGATCTTAACGTGGTGTTGCAGTTTCTTATGTCACACTGGTTTGAACCTTTACGAAAGGTTGAGTTAAAATTTCTCACTTGGAAAGTCGTCATGCTTTTAGCCTTGGCGTCCGCAAGGCGGGTGTCGGAATTAGCGGCTTTGTCTCACATGAGCCCCTTTTTGATCTTCCATGAGGATAGAGTGGAATTGAGAACTCGTCAACAATTTCTGCCAAAGGTAGTTTCTTCGTTTCACGTGAACCAACCTATTGTGGTGCCTGTGGCTACTGAAGCCTTGGCTGATTCAAAGTCTCTCGATGTAGTAAGAGCTTTGAAAGTTTATGTAGCCAGAACGGCTCGTATTAGGGAAACAGAGGCTCTGTTCATCCTGTATGCTCCCAACAAAATTGGGGCTCCTGCTTCTAAACAGACTATTGCACGCTGGATCTGTGATACGATTCGGCATGCACATTCTACGGCTGGGTTGCCATTACCGGATTCGGTGAAGGCCCATTCTACTAGGAAGGTGGGCTCATCTTGGGCGGCTCCCCGAGGAGTCTCGGCGGTTCAACTTTGCCGAGCAGCTACTTGGTCGGGTTCAAACACTTTTGCTATGTTCTACAAGTTTGATACCCTAGCTGATGAGGACCTCATGTTTGCTCAATTGGTGCTGCAGAGGCGTCCGCACTCTACCGCCCAGTCTGGAGCTTTGGTATAAACCCCGTGGTCCTTTTGGAGTCCCCAGCATCCTCTAGGACGTATGAGAAAATAGGATTTTAATACCTACCGGTAAATCCTTTTCTCTTAGTCCGTAGTGGATGCTGGATGCCCGTCCCAGTGCGGACTCTGGCTGCAGTACTTGTTAATAGTTATTGCTTAGGGTACACGACGGTTGTGTTTCGGTTAAGATCAGACTGTTGCTGATTTTGGTTCATGCCGTTTACTGGTGTTAGTTAAAACCCATGTTGTACGGTGTGTGGTGTGAGCTGGTGTGTATCTCACCCTTGGTTTAACAAAAATCCTTTTCCTCGAAATGTCCGTCTTCCTAGGCACAGTTCCTATAACTGAGGTCTGGAGGAGGGGCATAGAGGGAGGAGCCAGTTCACGCCCATTTAAAGTCTTAAAGTGCCCATGTCTCCTGCGGATCCCGTCTATACCCCATGGTCCTTTTGGAGTCCCCAGCATCCTCTACGGACTAAGAGAAAAGGATTTATTGGTAGGTATTAAAATCATATTTGTTCCTATTACTGGGAATCTTGTAAAGAAGGTCATGAGTTTTTATTCTTATAAAACAGTATATAAACTATGTTTTGATGCATGTTTGTGCCTTCCTATTAGTAAGTTACTAATGGAAAAAAAAACACAATCGGGGTTATTGGGATTATTAGTGATGGTGCAAATCTGCAGTACCCACATCTATTACATGCAATGACCCTTTACTGATATAGTGCACGTTAGACAATGCAAACAAGCAATTGTCTTACTAGTTTCTGTGTAAATGCTAATTGCTTGTAAGTTGCATTTTCTAAACTATACAGAGATAAATTAATCACAGCTTTTCACAATCATAGATTCTCAGCCTTCACTATAATTCTTTATTTTACAGGGAAGCGGTTAAGACACCGCCGCACGAGATAATGGGTCCTGATGGACTTCTTCTGCTACATTGACTGAGGAACGTGATTTCATACTGTAGGTCCGGCTCAGGGTTCTGCTTACTCCGTAACCTGCCATTCCTGACCACAGTCATCAACTACTGTATAAATATCCTCTGCTTATATTACTAGAGATGTGCGGCGGACACTTTTCGGGTTTTGTGTTTTGGTTTTGGATCTGGACTTTTAGAAAAAAAAAAACATAAAAACAGCTAAATCACAGAATTTTAGAGTATTATTAACCTCAATAACATTCATTTCAACTCGTTTCTTTCCAGTCTATTCTGAACACCTCACTCCACACAATATTCTTTTTAGGCCAAAAGGTTACAGCAAGGTAACTGGATGACTAAGCTAATTGATTTGACACAAGTGGGCGGCAGAAACACGTGGCTCATCTAGTGGCACTGCAGTGGCAGACAGGATGGCAGATTTAAAAACTAGGTCCCAAGGAGCAAATCATGCAAAGAAAAAAAAAAAAGAGGCGCAATATGGAATTGTCTTGGGCCCTCCCACCCACCCTTATGTTGTTTAAACAGGACATGCACTGTTTAATAAACCCATAATTTCAGCAACAGGTGGTCCCCCTGGAAAAAGCTCGCCAACTTCTCTGAATCATAATAAGCAACAAACATACCACCTCCATTTTTGATGACTTTTCACATTATGAAAAGAAGCAAGAGGAAGAGGACAGTGTCAAGAAGGTGATTAAAAATTAGAGAGGCTCACGTAATCAGGAATAACACACAGGCTTTCACCTCCACTCCTACATTTGTGTGGAACGAAAAGAACTTCAACCAAGCAAATATATAATTACCACATTAATGGAAAAACTGAAAAACTCGTGGCCAAAGCCTCTGAATTTGTACCCCCTTCTCCATTTTTTAGGGACTAAGATAATCTCGGATTTAATGCTGGGATGCAAATAAACTGGTGTATACCACAGGATCTAGATTGGATATTTTCCCCTCCACGGAGTCTGTAGACTTATTTTGTGTAAATCTCGTGGGTTTCTTTTTTTCCATTATTTTATTGCATTTTTATTTACATATATTGTGGCAGATGCCTTATTTTTGTTTTTCACAGCTCCCAGTTACATGCATGTGAGCATACCTGTGTGTCCCAGTTACACGCATGTGTGCATAGCTGTGTGTCTTGTTTATTTTATTAATATTTTATTTTTAAATAAAGCAGCCCCTTAGATGTTTTAGCAGCCCCTCGTGAACCCCCACATCAGCCCCGGATGGGGTAAGTTGAGTTCGGGTGGGTTCACTAAAGTACTAAGTAGGACTGTGTAGTGAATTTCTTTGTTATTGAGCCCCTGCCCTAGTGGAACTTACCACTCTACAGTTGAAACTCATTTCATACTATAGGTATTATAGGACTGTGGGAGGAAGCAATGCTAACCTCTGTGCCCACAGCATGCCTCAGCCTGGCAATCCAGACATCTTCCTGGCTGTAAGCCACCATGAGACTCCATACTTTGTTCAGCAACTGTTTGTGCCTCACAGGAGCTCCTGGCGCATCTAGTGCTGCAGTGAAATGGAAAGCTGATGCAATGCAAGATCACTGAAACTCTGTTCTTCTAACACCGTGAGGTCTTGCAATAACCCTATGCAGCTCTTAGGAAAATAAACTTGTACAACAAATGTGCATTTTGTAAATAAATATCCCAAAATGTGGAACATTAATAATAAATCAAAATTAAGGTTGAATAATTGGAGCCATTCATCTGAGTGAGTCCCTAACATGAAATAATTGAGAAGAACCTCTCTCTAATGCTGAGTGCGCAGTGCATACCAGAAGATGTAGATGAGCGGGTTCAGACAGGGCACCCCTGGGATAATATGGCACAAATATAGACATAGGTGTGTTTCGAAAATCTAGTTTTCTCTGGCAGTTGTACTGGGTTATGATTCTGTCTCTTCTGAGTCTAACTGACGTTGGTCACAAATGTGGACTTATTGGAAAACACTGTCAAAAATGCAATTTCATGTCCATCTTTGCGGCTATATGTTTTCACAAATCTTTTTGTAATGTTGAATCTTGTTTCATATTCAGCTCTAGGATCAGCAGCACCCCTGGAATTATATGGCAGCACCTCTGGACTTATACAGCAGATAGGCAGCACCCCTGGACTTATACACCATAGGCAGCACCCCTGGAGAATTACACAGCACAGCAGACAGGCAAAAGCACCCCTGGACTTAATCGGCAGTGGGGCAGCACCCTTGGATTGATAGGGCAGAGGGGTAGTGCCCCATATAGGGCAGCACCCCTGGAATGATGTGGCAGTCAAAGAAAAGATTTGCAAGATGGAATTGTCCTTGGGCCCCCCACCCACCTTTATGTTGTATAAACAGAACATGCACACTTTAACAAACCAATCATTTCAGCGACAGGGTCTGCCACACAACTGTGGTTGAAATGATTGCTTTGTTTGGGCCCCCACTAAAAAAGTAGAGATGTGCACTTGAAATTTTTCGGGTTTTGTGTTTTGGTTTTGGGTTCGGTTCCGCGGCCGTGTTTTGGGTTCGACCGCGTTTTGGCAAAACCTCACCGAATTTTTTTTGTCGGATTCGGGTGTGTTTTGGATTCGGGTGTTTTTTTCAAAAAACACTAAAAAACAGCTTAAATCATAGAATTTGGGGGTCATTTTGATCCCAAAGTATTATTAACCTCAAAAACCATAATTTCCACTCATTTTCAGTCTATTCTGAACACCTCACACCTCACAATATTATTTTTAGTCCTAAAATTTGCACCGAGGTCGCTGGATGACTAAGCTAAGCGACCCTAGTGGCCGACACAAACACCTGGCCCATCTAGGAGTGGCACTGCAGTGTCACGCAGGATGGCCCTTTCAAAAAACACTCCCCAAACAGCACATGACGCAAAGAAAAAAAGAGGCGCAATGAGGTAGCTGTGTGAGTAAGCTAAGCGACCCTAGTGGCCGACACAAACACCTGGCCCATCTAGGAGTGGCACTGCAGTGTCACGCAGGATGGCCCTTTCAAAAAACACTCCCCAAACAGCACATGACGCAAAGAAAAAAAGAGGCGCAATGAGGTAGCTGTGTGAGTAAGATAAGCGACCCTAGTGGCCGACACAAACACCTGGCCCATCTAGGAGTGGCACTGCAGTGTCACGCAGGATGGCCCTTCCAAAAAACACTCCCCAAACAGCACATGACGCAAAGAAAAAAAGAGGCGCAATGAGGTAGCTGTGTGAGTAAGATAAGCGACCCTAGTGGCCGACACAAACACCTGGCCCATCTAGGAGTGGCACTGCAGTGTCACGCAGGATGGCCCTTCAAAAAAATACTCCCCAAACAGCACATGACGCAAAGAAAAATGAAAGAAAAAAGAGGTGCAAGATGGAATTGTCCTTGGGCCCTCCCACCCACCCTTATGTTGTATAAACAGGACATGCACACTTTAACCAACCCATCATTTCAGTGACAGGGTCTGCCACACGACTGTGACTGAAATGACGGGTTGGTTTGGACCCCCACCGAAAAAGAAGCAATTAATCTCTCCTTGCACAAACTGGCTCTACAGAGGCAAGATGTCCACCTCATCATCATCCTCCGATATATCACCGTGTACATCCCCCTCCTCACAGATTATCAATTCGTCCCCACTGGAATCCACCATCTCAGCTCCCTGTGTACTTTGTGGAGGCAATTGCTGCTGGTCAATGTCTCCACGGTGGAATTGATTATAATTCATTTTAATGAACATCATCTTCTCCACATTTTCTGGAAGTAACCTCGTAAGCCGATTGCTGACAAGGTGAGCGGCGGCACTAAACACTCTTTCGGAGTACACACTTGTGGGAGGGCAACTTAGGTAGAATAAAGCCAGTTTGTGAAAGGGCCTCCAAATTGCCTCTTTTTCCTGCCAGTATAAGTACGGACTGTCTGACGTGCCTACTTGGATGCAGTCACTCATATAATCCTCCACCATTCTTTCAATGGGGAGAGAATCATATGCAGTGCCAGTAGACGACATGTCCGTAATCGTTGGCAGGTCCTTCAGTCCGGACCAGATGTCAGCATCAGCAGTCGCTCCAGACTGCCCTGCATCACCGCCAGCGGGTGGGCTCGGAATTCTGAGCCTTTTCCTCGCACCCCCAGTTGCGGGAGAATGTGAAGGAGGAGATGTTGACAGGTCGCGTTCCGCTTGACTTGACAATTTTCTCACCAGCAGGTCTTTGAACCCCAGCAGACTTGTGTGTGCCGGAAAGAGAGATCCAAGGTAGGTTTTAAATCTAGGATCGAGCACGGTGGCCAAAATGTAGTGCTCTGATTTCAACAGATTGACCACCCGTGAATCCTTGTTAAGCGAATTAAGGGCTCCATCCACAAGTCCCACATGCCTAGCGGAATCGCTCTGTGTTAGCTCCTCCTTCAATGTCTCCAGCTTTTTCTGCAAAAGCCTGATGAGGGGAATGACCTGACTCAGGCTGGCAGTGTCTGAACTGACTTCACTTGTGGCAAGTTCAAAGGGCAGCAGAACCTTGCACAACGTTGAAATCATTCTCCACTGCGCTTGAGACAGGTGCATTCCACCTCCTATATCGTGCTCAATTGTATAGGCTTGAATGGCCTTTTGCTGCTCCTCCAACCTCTGAAGCATATATAGGGTTGAATTCCACCTCGTTACCACTTCTTGCTTCAGATGATGGCAGGGCAGGTTCAGGCGTTTTTGGTGGTGTTCCAGTCTTCTGTACGTGGTGCCTGTACGCCGAAAGTGTCCCGCAATTCTTCTGGCCACCGACAGCATCTCTTGCACGCCCCTCTCGTTTTTTAAATAATTCTGCACCACCAAATTCAAGGTATGTGCAAAACATGGGACGTGCTGGAATTTGCCCATATTTAATGCACACACAATATTGCTGGCATTGTCCGATGCCACAAATCCACAGGAGAGTCCAATTGGGGTAAGCCATTCCGCGATGATCTTCCTCAGTTGCCGTAAGAGGTTTTCAGCTGTGTGCGTATTCTGGAAACCGGTGATACAAAGCGTAGCCTGCCTAGGAAAGAGTTGGCGTTTGCGAGATGCTGCTAATGGTGCCGCCGCTGCTGTTTTTGCGGCGGGAGTCCATACATCTACCCAGTGGGCTGTCACAGTCATATAGTCCTGACCCTGCCCTGCTCCACTTGTCCACATGTCCGTGGTTAAGTGGACATTGGGTACAACTGCATTTTTTAGGACACTGGTGAGTCTTTTTCTGACGTCCGTGTACATTCTCGGTATCGCCTGCCTAGAGAAGTGGAACCTAGATGGTATTTGGTAACGGGGGCACACTACCTCAAGAAATTGTCTAGTTCCCTGTGAACTAACGGCGGATACCGGACGCACGTCTAACACCAACATAGTTGTCAAGGCCTCAGTTATCCGCTTTGCAACAGGATGACTGCTGTGATATTTCATCTTCCTCGCAAAGGACTGTTGGACAGTCAATTGCTTGGTGGAAGTAGTAAAAGTGGGCTTACGACTTCCCCTCTGGGATGACCATCGACTCCCAGCAGCAACAACAGCAGCGCCAGCAGCAGTAGGCGTTACACGCAAGGATGCATCGGAGGAATCCCAGGCAGGAGAGGACTCGTCAGAATTGCCAGTGACATGGCCTGCAGGACAATTGGCATTCCTGGGGAAGGAGGAAATTGACACTGAGGGAGTTGGTGGGGTGGTTTGCGTGAGCTTGGTTACAAGAGGAAGGGATTTACTGGTCAGTGGACTGCTTCCGCTGTCGCCCAAAGTTTTTGAACTTGTCACTGACTTATTATGAATGCGCTGCAGGTGACGTATAAGGGAGGATGTTCCGAGGTGGTTAACGTCCTTACCCCTACTTATTACAGCTTGACAAAGGCAACACACGGCTTGACAAATGTTGTCCGCATTTCTGTTGAAATACTTCCACACCGAAGAGCTGATTTTTTTTGGTATTTTCACCAGGCATGTCAATGACCATATTCCTCCCACGGACAACAGGTGTCTCCCCGGGTGCCTGACTTAAACAAACCACCTCACCATCAGAATCCTCCTTGTCAATTTCCTCCCCAGCGCCAGCAACACCCATATCCTCCTCATCCTGGTGTACTTCAACACTGACATCTTCAATCTGACTATCAGGAACTGGACTGCGGGTGCTCCTTCCAGCACTTGCAGGGGGCGTGCAAATGGTGGAAGGCGCATGCTCTTCACGTCCAGTGTTGGGAAGGTCAGGCATCGCAACCGACACAATTGGACTCTCCTTGTGGATTTGGGATTTCGAAGAACGCACAGTTCTTTGCTGTGCTTTTGCCAGCTTGAGTCTTTTCATTTTTCAAGCGAGAGGCTGAGTGCTTCCATCCTCATGTGAAGCTGAACCACTAGCCATGAACATAGGCCAGGGCCTCAGCCATTCCTTGCCACTCCGTGTGGTAATTGACATATTGGCAAGTTTACGCTTCTCCTCCGACAATTTTATTTTAGATTTTTGAGTCCTTTTTTTACTGATATTTGGTGTTTTGGATTTTACATGCTCTGTACTATGACATTGGGCATCGGCCTTGGCAGACGACGTTGCTGGCATTTCATCGTCTCGGCCATGACTAGTGGCAGCAGCTTCAGCACGAGGTGGAAGTCGATCTTGATCTTTCCCTATTTTTGGAACCTCAACATTTTTGTTCTCCATATTTTAATAGGCACAACTAAAAGGCACCTCAGGTAAACAATGGAGATGGATGGATACTAGTATACTTATGGATGACGAGCGACTGCCGACACAGAGGTAGCTACAGCCGTGGACTACCGTACTGTGTCTGCTGCTAATATAGACTGGATGATAATGAGATAAAATTAAAATATATATATATTAGAGATGAGCGGGTTCGGTTTCTCTGAAACCGAACCCGCACGAACTTCATGTTTTTTTTTACGGGTCCGAGCAGACTCGGATCCTCCCGCCTTGCTCGGTTAACCCGAGCGCGCCCGAACGTCATCATGACGCTGTCGGATTCTCGCGAGACTCGGATTCTATATAAGGAGCCGCGCGTCGCCGCCATTTTCACACGTGCATTGAGATTGATAGGGAGAGGACGTGGCTGGCGTCCTCTCCATTAGAAATTAGATTAGAAGAGAGAGAGAGATTGTGCAGAGTCAGACAGAGTTTACCACAGTGACCAGTGCAGTTGTTGTTAGTTAACTTTTATTTATTTTAATATAATATATCCGTTCTCTGCTATATCCGTTCTCTGCCTGAAAAAAAACGATACACAGCAGCAGCCAGTCACACAGTGTGACTCAGTCTGTGTGCACTCAGCTCAGCCCAGTGTGCTGCACATCAATGTATAAAAGGCAAAGCTTATAATAATTGTGGGGGAGACTGGGGAGCACTGCAGGTTGTTATAGCAGGAGCCCCCAGGAGTACATAATATTATATTAATTTAAAATTAAACAGTGCACACTTTTGCTGCAGGAGTGCCACTGCCAGTGTGACTAGTGGTGACCAGTGCCTGACCACCAGTATAGTAGTATATTGTTGTATGTATTGTATACTATCTCTTTATCAACCAGTCTATATTAGCAGCAGACACAGTACAGTGCGGTAGTTCACGGCTGTGGCTACCTCTGTGTCGGCAGTCGGAACTCGGCAGGCAGTCCGTCCATCCATAATTGTATTACAATATATACCACCTAACCGTGGTATTTTTTTTTCTTTCTTTATACCGTCGTCATAGTGTCATACTAGTTGTTACGAGTATACTACTATCTCTTTATCAACCAGTGTACAGTGCGGTAGTTCACGGCTGTGGCTACCTCTGTGTCGGCAGTCGGCAGGCAGTCCGTCCATCCATAATTGTATTATTATTATAATATATACCACCTAACCGTGGTTTTTTTTTCATTCTTTATACCGTCATAGTGTCATACTAGTTGTTACGAGTATACTACTATCTCTTTATCAACCAGTGTACAGTGCGGTAGTTCACGGCTGTGGCTACCTCTGTGTCGGCAGTCGGCAGGCAGTCCGTCCATCCATAATTGTATTATTATTATAATATATACCACCTAACCGTGGTTTTTTTTTCATTCTTTATACCGTCGTCATAGTGTCATACTAGTTGTTACGAGTATACTACTATCTCTTTATCAACCAGTGTACAGTGCGGTAGTTCACGGCTGTGGCTACCTCTGTGTCGGCAGTCGGCAGGCAGTCCGTCCATCCATAATTGTATTATTATTATAATATATACCACCTAACCGTGGTTTTTTTTTCATTCTTTATACCGTCGTCATAGTGTCATACTAGTTGTTACGAGTATACTACTATCTCTTTATCAACCAGTGTACAGTGCGGTAGTTCATGGCTGTGGCTACCTCTGTGTCGGCAGTCGGCAGGCAGTCCGTCCATCCATAATTGTATTATTATTATAATATATACCACCTAACTGTGGTATTTTTTTTTCTTTCTTTATACCGTCGTCATAGTGTCATACTAGTTGTTACGAGTATACTACTATCTCTTTATCAACCAGTGTACAGTGCGGTAGTTCACGGCTGTGGCTACCTCTGTGTCGGCAGTCGGCAGGCAGTCCGTCCATCCATAATTGTATTATTATTATAATATATACCACCTAACCGTGGTATTTTTTTTTCTTTCTTTATACCGTCGTCATAGTGTCATACTAGTTGTTACGAGTATACTACTATCTCTTTATCAACCAGTGTACAGTGCGGTAGTTCACGGCTGTGGCTACCTCTGTGTCGGCAGTCGGCAGGCAGTCCGTCCATCCATAATTGTATTATTATTATAATATATACCACCTAACCGTGGTTTTTTTTTCATTCTTTATACCGTCGTCATAGTGTCATACTAGTTGTTACGAGTATACTACTATCTCTTTATCAACCAGTGTACAGTGCGGTAGTTCACGGCTGTGGCTACCTCTGTGTCGGCAGTCGGCAGGCAGTCCGTCCATCCATAATTGTATTATTATTATAATATATACCACCTAACTGTGGTATTTTTTTTTCTTTCTTTATACCGTCGTCATAGTGTCATACTAGTTGTTACGAGTATACTACTCTCTTTATCAACCAGTGTACAGTGCGGTAGTTCACGGCTGTGGCTACCTCTGTGTCGGCAGTCGGCAGGCAGTCCGTCCATCCATAATTGTATTATTATTATAATATATACCACCTAACCGTGGTTTTTTTTTCATTCTTTATACCGTCATAGTGTCATACTAGTTGTTACGAGTATACTACTATCTCTTTATCAACCAGTGTACAGTGCGGTAGTTCACGGCTGTGGCTACCTCTGTGTCGGCAGTCGGCAGGCAGTCCGTCCATCCATAATTGTATTATTATTATAATATATACCACCTAACTGTGGTATTTTTTTTTCTTTCTTTATACCGTCGTCATAGTGTCATACTAGTTGTTACGAGTATACTACTATCTCTTTATCAACCAGTGTACAGTGCGGTAGTTCACGGCTGTGGCTACCTCTGTGTCGGCAGTCGGCAGGCAGTCCGTCCATCCATAATTGTATTATTATTATAATATATACCACCTAACCGTGGTTTTTTTTTCATTCTTTATACCGTCATAGTGTCATACTAGTTGTTACGAGTATACTACTATCTCTTTATCAACCAGTGTACAGTGCGGTAGTTCACGGCTGTGGCTACCTCTGTGTCGGCACTCGGCAGGCAGTCCGTCCATCCATAATTGTATTATTATTATAATATATACCACCTAACCGTGGTTTTTTTTTCATTCTTTATACCGTCGTCATAGTGTCATACTAGTTGTTACGAGTATACTACTATCTCTTTATCAACCAGTGTACAGTGCGGTAGTTCACGGCTGTGGCTACCTCTGTGTCGGCAGTCGGCAGGCAGTCCGTCCATCCATAATTGTATTATTATTATAATATATACCACCTAACCGTGGTTTTTTTATACCACCTAACCGTGGCAGTCCGTCCATAATTGTATACTAGTATCCAATCCATCCATCTCCATTGTTTACCTGAGGTGCCTTTTAGTTCTGCCTATAAAATATGGAGAACAAAAAAGTTGAGGTTCCAAAATTAGGGAAAGATCAAGATCCATTTCCACCTCGTGCTGAAGCTGCTGCCACTAGTCATGGCCGAGACGATGAAATGCCAGCAACGTCGTCTGCCAAGGCCGATGCCCAATGTCATAGTACAGAGCATGTCAAATCCAAAACACCAAATATCAGAAAAAAAAGGACTCCAAAACCTAAAATAAAATTGTCGGAGGAGAAGCGTAAACTTGCCAATATGCCATTTACCACACGGAGTGGCAAGGAACGGCTGAGGCCCTGGCCTATGTTCATGGCTAGTGGTTCAGCTTCACATGAGGATGGAAGCACTCAGCCTCTCGCTAGAAAACTGAAAAGACTCAAGCTGGCAAAAGCACCGCAAAGAACTGTGCGTTCTTTGAAATCCCAAATCCACAAGGAGAGTCCAATTGTGTCGTTTGCGATGCCTGACCTTCCCAACACTGGACGTGAAGAGCATGCGCCTTCCACTATTTGCATGCCCCCTGCAAGTGCTGGAAGGAGCACCCGCAGTCCAGTTCCTGATAGTCAGATTGAAGATGTCAGTGTTGAAGTACACCAGGATGAGGAGGATATGGGTGTTGCTGGCGCTGGGGAGGAAATTGACCAGGAGGATTCTGATGGTGAGGTGGTTTGTTTAAGTCAGGCACCCGGGGAGACACCTGTTGTCCGTGGGAGGAATATGGCCGTTGACATGCCAGGTGAAAATACCAAAAAAATCAGCTCTTCGGTGTGGAGGTATTTCACCAGAAATGCGGACAACAGGTGTCAAGCCGTGTGTTCCCTTTGTCAAGCTGTAATAAGTAGGGGTAAGGACGTTAACCACCTCGGAACATCCTCCCTTATACGTCACCTGCAGCGCATTCATAATAAGTCAGTGACAAGTTCAAAAACTTTGGGTGACAGCGGAAGCAGTCCACTGACCAGTAAATCCCTTCCTCTTGTAACCAAGCTCACGCAAACCACCCCACCAACTCCCTCAGTGTCAATTTCCTCCTTCCCCAGGAATGCCAATAGTCCTGCAGGCCATGTCACTGGCAAGTCTGACGAGTCCTCTCCTGCCTGTGATTCCTCCGATGCATCCTTGCGTGTAACGCCTACTGCTGCTGGCGCTGCTGTTGTTGCCGCTGGGAGTCGATGGTCATCCCAGAGGGGAAGTCGTAAGCCCACTTGTACTACTTCCAGTAAGCAATTGACTGTTCAACAGTCCTTTGCGAGGAAGATGAAATATCACAGCAGTCATCCTACTGCAAAGCGGATAACTGAGTCCTTGACAACTATGTTGGTGTTAGACGTGCGTCCGGTATCCGCCGTTAGTTCACAGGGAACTAGACAATTTATTGAGGCAGTGTGCCCCCGTTACCAAATACCATCTAGGTTCCACTTCTCTAGGCAGGCGATACCGAGAATGTACACGGACGTCAGAAAAAGACTCACCAGTGTCCTAAAAAATGCAGTTGTACCCAATGTCCACTTAACCACGGACATGTGGACAAGTGGAGCAGGGCAGGGTCAGGACTATATGACTGTGACAGCCCACTGGGTAGATGTATGGACTCCCGCCGCAAGAACAGCAGCGGCGGCACCAGTAGCAGCATCTCGCAAACGCCAACTCTTTCCTAGGCAGGCTACGCTTTGTATCACCGCTTTCCAGAATACGCACACAGCTGAAAACCTCTTACGGCAACTGAGGAAGATCATCGCGGAATGGCTTACCCCAATTGGACTCTCCTGTGGATTTGTGGCATCGGACAACGCCAGCAATATTGTGTGTGCATTAAATATGGGCAAATTCCAGCACGTCCCATGTTTTGCACATACCTTGAATTTGGTGGTGCAGAATTTTTTAAAAAACGACAGGGGCGTGCAAGAGATGCTGTCGGTGGCCAGAAAAATTGCGGGACACTTTCGGCGTACAGGCACCACGTACAGAAGACTGGAGCACCACCAAAAACTACTGAACCTGCCCTGCCATCATCTGAAGCAAGAAGTGGTAACGAGGTGGAATTCAACCCTCTATATGCTTCAGAGGTTGGAGGAGCAGCAAAAGGCCATTCAAGCCTATACAATTGAGCACGATATAGGAGATGGAATGCACCTGTCTCAAGTGCAGTGGAGAATGATTTCAACGTTGTGCAAGGTTCTGATGCCCTTTGAACTTGCCACACGTGAAGTCAGTTCAGACACTGCCAGCCTGAGTCAGGTCATTCCCCTCATCAGGCTTTTGCAGAAGAAGCTGGAGGCATTGAAGAAGGAGCTAACACGGAGCGATTCCGCTAGGCATGTGGGACTTGTGGATGCAGCCCTTAATTCGCTTAACAAGGATTCACGGGTGGTCAATCTGTTGAAATCAGAGCACTACATTTTGGCCACCGTGCTCGATCCTAGATTTAAAGCCTACCTTGGATCTCTCTTTCCGGCAGACACAGGTCTGCTGGGGTTGAAAGACCTGCTGGTGACAAAATTGTCAAGTCAAGCGGAACGCGACCTGTCAACATCTCCTCCTTCACATTCTCCCGCAACTGGGGGTGCGAGGAAAAGGCTCAGAATTCCGAGCCCACCCGCTGGCGGTGATGCAGGGCAGTCTGGAGCGACTGCTGATGCTGACATCTGGTCCGGACTGAAGGACCTGACAACGATTACGGACATGTCGTCTACTGTCACTGCATATGATTCTCTCAACATTGATAGAATGGTGGAGGATTATATGAGTGACCGCATCCAAGTAGGCACGTCACACAGTCCGTACTTATACTGGCAGGAAAAAGAGGCAATTTGGAGGCCCTTGCACAAACTGGCTTTATTCTACCTAAGTTGCCCTCCCACAAGTGTGTACTCCGAAAGAGTGTTTAGTGCCGCCGCTCACCTTGTCAGCAATCGGCGTACGAGGTTACATCCAGAAAATGTGGAGAAGATGATGTTCATTAAAATGAATTATAATCAATTCCTCCGCGGAGACATTGACCAGCAGCAATTGCCTCCACAAAGTACACAGGGAGCTGAGATGGTGGATTCCAGTGGGGACGAATTGATAATCTGTGAGGAGGGGGATGTACACGGTGATATATCGGAGGGTGAAGATGAGGTGGACATCTTGCCTCTGTAGAGCCAGTTTGTGCAAGGAGAGATTAATTGCTTCTTTTTTGGGGGGGGTCCAAACCAACCCGTCATATCAGTCACAGTCGTGTGGCAGACCCTGTCACTGAAATGATGGGTTGGTTAAAGTGTGCATGTCCTGTTTTGTTTATACAACATAAGGGTGGGTGGGAGGGCCCAAGGATAATTCCATCTTGCACCTCTTTTTTCTTTTCTTTTTCTTTGCATCATGTGCTGATTGGGGAGGGTTTTTTGGAAGGGACATCCTGCGTGACACTGCAGTGCCACTCCTAGATGGGCCCGGTGTTTGTGTCGGCCACTAGGGTCGCTTATCTTTCTCACACAGTCAGCTACCTCATTGCGCCTCTTTTTTTCTTTGCGTCATGTGCTGTTTGGGGAGGGTTTTTTGGAAGGGACATCCTGCGTGACACTGCAGTGCCACTCCTAGATGGGCCCGGTGTTTGTGTCGGCCACTAGGGTCGCTTATCTTACTCACACAGCGACCTCGGTGCAAATTTTAGGACTAAAAATAATATTGTGAGGTGTGATGTGTTCAGAATAGGCTGAAAATGAGTGTAAATTATGTTTTTTGAGGTTAATAATACTTTGGGATCAAAATTACCCCCAAATTCTATGATTTAAGCTGTTTTTTAGGGTTTTTTGAAAAAAACACCCGAATCCAAAACACACCCGAATCCGACAAAAAAAATTCGGTGAGGTTTTGCCAAAACGCGGTCGAACCCAAAACACGGCCGCGGAACCGAACCCAAAACCAAAACACAAAACCCGAAAAATTTCAGGCGCTCATCTCTAATATATATATCACACTAGTACTGCAGCCGGACAGGTATATATTATGTAATGACGGACCTGCTGGACACTGTCTGTCAGACTCAGCACTGCAGACTCCTAAAGTAAGCTACTAGTATCAAGAAGATAGAAAAAAAAAAAACCACGGGTAGGTGGTATACAATTATGGATGGACGAGCGACTGCCGACACAGAGGTAGCTACAGCCGTGGACTACCGTACTGTGTCTGCTGCTAATATAGACTGGATGATAATGAGATAAAATTAAAATATATATATATATCACACTAGTACTGCAGCCGGACAGGTATATATTATGTAATGACGGACCTGCTGGACACTGTCTGTCAGCACTGCAGACTCCTAAAGTAAGCTACTAGTATCAAGAAGATAGAAAAAAAAAAACCACGGGTAGGTGGTATACAATTATGGATGCACGAGCGACTGCCGACACAGAGGTAGCTACAGTCGTGGACTACCATACTGTGTCTGCTGCTAATATAGACTGGATGATAATGAGATAAAATTAAAATATATATATATATCACACTAGTACTGCAGCCGGACAGGTATATATTATGTAATGACGGACCTGCTGGACACTGTCTGTCAGACTCAGCACTGCAGACTCCTAAAGTAAGGTACTAGTATCAAGAAGATAGAAAAAAAAAAAAAAAACACGGGTAGGTGGTATACAATTATGGATGGACAAGCGACTGCCGACACAGAGGTAGCTACAGCCGTGGACTACCGTACTGTGTCTGCTGCTAATATAGACTGGATGATAATGATATAAAATTAAAATATATATATATATCACACTAGTACTGCAGCCGGACAGGTATATATTATGTAATGACAGACCTGCTGGACACTGTCTGTCAGCACTGCAGACTCCTAAAGTAAGCTACTAGTATCAAGAAGATAGAAAGAAAAAAACCACGGGTAGGTGGTATACAATTATGGATGGACGAGCGACTGCCGACACAGAGGTAGCTACAGCCGTGGACTACCGTACTGTGTCTGCTGCTAATATAGACTGGATGATAATGAGATAAAATTAAAATATATATATATATATCACACTAGTACTGCAGCCGGACAGGTATATATTATGTAATGACGGACCATCTGGACACTGTCTGTCAGACTCAGCACTGCAGACTCCTAAAGTAAGCTACTAGTATCAAGAAGATAGAAAAAAAAAAACCACGGGTAGGTGGTATACAATTATGGATGGACGAGCGACTGCCGACACAGAGGTAGCTACAGCCGTGGACTACCGTACTGTGTCTGCTGCTAATATAGACTGGATGATAATGAGATAAAATTAAAATATATATAATATATATATATATATATCACACTAGTACTGCAGCCGGACAGGTATATATTATGTAATGACGGACCTGCTGGACACTGTCTGTCAGCACTGCAGACTCCTAAAGTAAGCTACTAGTATCAAGAAGATAGAAAAAAAAAAACCACGGGTAGGTGGTATACAATTATGGATGGACGAGCGACTGCCGACACAGAGGTAGCTACAGCCGTGGACTACCATACTGTGTCTGCTGCTAATATAGACTGGATGATAATGAGATAAAATTAAAATATATATATATATCACACTAGTACTGCAGCCGGACAGGTATATATTATGTAATGACGGACCTGCTGGACACTGTCTGTCAGACTCAGCACTGCAGACTCCTAAAGTAAGCTACTAGTATCAAGAAGATAGAAAAAAAAAAAACCACGGGTAGGTGGTATACAATTATGGATGGACGAGCGACTGCCGACACAGAGGTAGCTACAGCCGTGGACTACCGTACTGTGTCTGCTGCTAATATAGACTGGATGATAATGAGATAAAATTAAAATATATATATATATCACACTAGTACTGCAGCCGGACAGGTATATATTATGTAATGACGGACCTGCTGGACACTGTCTGTCAGCACTGCAGACTCCTAAAGTAAGCTACTAGTATCAAGAAGATAGAAAAAAAAAAACCACGGGTAGGTGGTATACAATTATGGATGCACGAGCGACTGCCGACACAGAGGTAGCTACAGTCGTGGACTACCATACTGTGTCTGCTGCTAATATAGACTGGATGATAATGAGATAAAATTAAAATATATATATATATCACACTAGTACTGCAGCCGGACAGGTATATATTATGTAATGACGGACCTGCTGGACACTGTCTGTCAGACTCAGCACTGCAGACTCCTAAAGTAAGGTACTAGTATCAAGAAGATAGAAAAAAAAAAAAACCACGGGTAGGTGGTATACAATTATGGATGGACAAGCGACTGCCGACACAGAGGTAGCTACAGCCGTGGACTACCGTACTGTGTCTGCTGCTAATATAGACTGGATGATAATGATATAAAATTAAAATATATATATATATCACACTAGTACTGCAGCCGGACAGGTATATATTATGTAATGACAGACCTGCTGGACACTGTCTGTCAGCACTGCAGACTCCTAAAGTAAGCTACTAGTATCAAGAAGATAGAAAGAAAAAAAACCACGGGTAGGTGGTATACAATTATGGATGGACGAGCGACTGCCGACACAGAGGTAGCTACAGCCGTGGACTACCGTACTGTGTCTGCTGCTAACATAGACTGGATGATAATGAGATAAAATTAAAATATATATATATATATCACACTAGTACTGCAGCCGGACAGGTATATATTATGTAATGACGGACCATCTGGACACTGTCTGTCAGACTCAGCACTGCAGACTCCTAAAGTAAGCTACTAGTATCAAGAAGATAGAAAAAAAAAAACCACGGGTAGGTGGTATACAATTATGGATGGACGAGCGACTGCCGACACAGAGGTAGCTACAGCCGTGGACTACCGTACTGTGTCTGCTGCTAATATAGACTGGATGATAATGAGATAAAATTAAAATATATATAATATATATATATATATCACACTAGTACTGCAGCCGGACAGGTATATATTATGTAATGACGGACCTGCTGGACACTGTCTGTCAGCACTGCAGACTCCTAAAGTAAGCTACTAGTATCAAGAAGATAGAAAAAAAAAAACCACGGGTAGGTGGTATACAATTATGGATGGACGAGCGACTGCCGACACAGAGGTAGCTACAGCCGTGGACTACCATACTGTGTCTGCTGCTAATATAGACTGGATGATAATGAGATAAAATTAAAATATATATATATATCACACTAGTACTGCAGCCGGACAGGTATATATTATGTAATGACGGACCTGCTGGACACTGTCTGTCAGACTCAGCACTGCAGACTCCTAAAGTAAGCTACTAGTATCAAGAAGATAGAAAAAAAAAACCACGGGTAGGTGGTATACAATTATGGATGGACGAGCGACTGCCGACACAGAGGTAGCTACAGCCGTGGACTACCGTACTGTGTCTGCTGCTAATATAGACTGGATGATAATGAGATAAAATTAAAATATATATATATCACACTAGTACTGCAGCCGGACAGGTATATATTATGTAATGACGGACCTGCTGGACACTGTCTGCAGAATGCGTTTATAAAAACACCACACGACGAGTGTTTAACTTTTTCAGGCAGACAATCACAATATACTGGTGGTCAGCAGACAATCACAATACTGGTGGTCAATGGTCACTGGTCAGTCACACTGGCAGTGGCACTCTGGCAGCAAAAGTGTGCACTGTACTTAAAATATGTACTCCTGCTATAACTGCTTCCCAGTCTCCCCCACAATTAAGCTGTGTGAGCAGTGAGCACTCAGCACAGTCAGATAATGATATACAGTATTACATATGATGCAGCACACTGGGCTGAGCACAGATATGGTATGTGACTGTGTCACACTGTGTATCGTTTTTTTTCAGGCAGAGAACGGATTAATTAAACTGGTGGTCACTGGTCACACTATCAGCAGCAAGTAGTACTCCTCCTAATAATATGCTCCCCAAAATTTGTGTCTCTCTCTAGTACTCTAGTCTAAACGGAGAGGACGCCAGCCACGTCCTCTCCCTATCAATCTCAATGCACGTGTGAAAATGGCGGCGACGCGCGGCTCCTTATATAGAATCCGAGTCTCGCGATAGAATACGAGCCTCGCGAGAATCCGACAGCGGGATGATGACGTTCGGGCGCGCTCGGGTTAACCGAGCAAGGCGGGAAGATCCGAGTCGCTCGGCCCCGTGTAAAAAAACCTGAAGTTCGGGCGGGTTCGGATTCCGAGGAACCGAACCCGCTCATCTCTATAAAAAAGAAGCAATTAATCTCTCCTTGCACAAACTACATATACAGAGGCAAGATGTCATCCTCATCCTCAAATTAACCCCCCTTCAGTGTTTACATCCTCATCCTCACAGAGAAATAATATTTAAACAAACCACATCATTTAGGTGTCAGTGGACTGCTTACGCTATTACCCAAAGTTTCTGAACTTGACAATGACTTACGATGAATGCACTGCAGGTGACGTATAAGGGAGGATGTTCCTAGGTGGTTAAGGTCCTTACCCCTACTTATTATGGATTGACAAAGGCAACACATGGCTTGACACCTGTTGTCCAGATTTGTGGAGAAATAATTCAACACCGAAGAGGTGGCTTTTTGGTAATTTGCCCAGGCATGACAATGGGCTTTTCATACCATGGCCAACAACTATCTCCACTGGTACCTTATTCAAACAAACCACATCAACATCAGAATCATCATTGTCAACTTCCTCCTCAGCGCCAGCTACACCAATATCCTCCTCATCCTGGTGTACTTCTACAGTGACATCCTCAATATCAATATCAGCAACTGGACTGGCGGTGCTCCTCCCAGCACTTGCAAGAGGCGTGCAAATGGTGGTAGGAGCCTCCTCTTCCCATACAGTCTTGGGAAGATCAGGCCTAGACATCGTAACCGCGGACACACTTAGATGGTCATTCCGAGTTGATCGCTCACTAGCAGTTTTTAGCACCCGTGCAAATGTATTGTCGCCGCCCACTGGGGAGTGTATTTTCTCTTTGCAGAAGTGCGAATGCCTGTGCAGCAGAGCGCCTGCAAAAACATTTTGTGCAAAACAAGACCAGCCCTGGACTTACTCTTCGTGTGCGATGATTCTAACGTTGGAGGGTTGGCTTTTGACATTACACACCCGCCCAGCGTTCGCCCAGCCACGCCTGCGTTTTCCCTGGCATGCCTGCATTTTTCTAAGCACTCCCTGAAAACGGTCAGTTACCACCCAGAAACGTCCCTTTCATGTCAATCTTCTTGCAGACGCCAGTGCGAATTAAAACGTTGCTAGAACCTGTGCAAAACCACAAAGGACTTTGTACCCGTACGTCGCGCGTGCGCAATGCGGTCCATACGCATGCGCAGAAATGCCAATTTTTAGCCTGATTGCTGCACTGCGAACAACGGCAGCTAGCGATCAACGCGCAATGAGCCCCTTGGACTCTCCTTGGGGATTTGTGATATCTCTGAATGCACAGTTGTTTTTTTCCTGTGCTTTAACAAGCTTTATTTGTTTTTACATTTTTCGAGAGGGAGGAAGGTTTCCATCTTCATGAGAAGCTGAACCACCAGTCATGAACATAGGCCAAGGCCTTAGCCTTTCCATGCCACTTCGTGTTGTGAATGGCATATTGTCAATTTTACATTTCTTACCAGATAAAAAAAAAAAAATCGGTTCTTAATTTTTGCTTCTTGGATTTTACATGACCTATACGACATTAGGCATCAGTCTTAGCAGACGACGTTGATGGAATTGCATCGTCAATGTCATGACTGGTGGCAGCAGCTTCAGCACTAGTACTAGCAACTGGAAGTGGTTCCTGATCTTTCACTATTTTTTCCTCCTAATTGTTGTTCTCCATTTCACAGGACAGCACCCCTTTATTATTACAGCACACATGACATTGCCCCTTTATTTTTACAGCACCCCTGAATTCTTACAGCATAAAATATAATGCCAGTGTATATTTATTTTCACAGCATCCCTGTATTTTTACAGGATAGTGCCAGCACCCCTGTATTTTCACAACACCCCTGTAATTTTAAAGCATACAAGACACGGCCAGTGTACAATTATTTTCACTGCACCCCTGAATTTTTACAGCATACAAGACAGAGCCTGTGTACATTTATTTTCACAGCACCTCTCTATTTTTACAGCATACAGTACAGTGCCAGTACCCCTGTATTTTCACAACACCCCTGTAATTTTACAGTTATACAAAACAGGTCCAGTGTACATTTATTTTCAAGGCACCCTTGTATTTTTACAGCATACAAGACAAGACCAGTGTACATTTATTTTCAATGCACCCCTGAATTTTTACAGCATACAAGACAGGGCCAGTGTACATTTATTTTCCGTGCACCCCTGAATTTTTACAGCATACAAGACAGGGCCGGTGTACATTTATTTTCACAGCAACCCTTTATTTTTACAGCAAAAAGGACAGGGCCAGTGTACATTTATTTATTTTCACTCCACCCCTGTATTTTTACAGCATACAGGACAGTGCCAGCACCCCTGTATTTTCACAACACCCCTGTAATTTTACAGCATACAAGACAGGGCCAGTGTACATTTATTTTCACAGCACCCCTGTATTTTTACAGCATACAAGACAGGGCCAGTGTACATTTATTTTAACAGCACCCCTGAAATTTTACAGCACACAATACAGGGCCAGTGTACATTTATTTTCACAGCTCCCCTGAATTTTTACAGCAAATAAGACAGGGCCAGCCCCGCTGTATTTTCACAGCATACAGGAGCACAGTGCCCCTGTACAACACAGTGACAGCCAGAACAGCAACAACCATGTACAGCTGCAGCACCCCTAACAGCACATGAAACACCAATGACAGTTAGCACAGCACCCTTAACATCACAGGGACACCACCGTGACAGGACAGTACCCCAGAGAGCACACAGTGACCCCACCTGACGCCACCACCCACAGAGAGAGACATAGGTCGGTCTTCCTCACTCTCCAAGTCCAGAGTAAAAATGGCAGCGACACGCAGCTCCTTATATGGAATCCAAAACCCGCAAGAATCCGACAGCGCGATGATGACGGTTTGCCTCGTTCTGGGATCCAAGTCTGGTGGGAAGTCTCGAGCTAGATTTGGTACCCAGCTCAGATCGTGAAGTTCAGGGGGTTTGGTTCTATGACCGAACCTGCTCATCTCTACTTATTACTAGTTGTAGTAGTGTAATTGCTGTCAGCACTAGGCACATCAGTGGTACCTGGAACTTGATAAATATGCAGACAACACTATACCTCCTGAGTGCTACACCACTTCTTCTACCTTTCAAACTGCACTCGCTGAATCCTGTGAGTGAATCATCACATCAGACACCGGACAGTGGAAGATTGTGGATGTAGCTGCGCAACATTAGCGTTGATATAATTAACAAGTACAAAAAAATTAACAAAATGAAATTATACATTAGATATCTATATTTAAAAATGTTTACATTCGAAAGGTTATTTTTAACAATAACTAATAAAAAGAATTTATAGCAATATTACAAGATACTCCACATGCACTTACCTACATCAAAGTGAATGTAATCTCCTTCTTTCTCAATCGCTTTTCGGTATTGTTTCTTGTGCTGTTTCTGGTGCAGCTATAAAATCAGCTCAGGAATACCAGCCTAGATTCTGTTAGGGGGAATGGTGGCAAATGAGAAGCATCACTATGGTGGTAGAGTGTGGCAGTGCAGTGTCTGGCAGTAGGATGGAGGAGTGTGGCAGGTGGTATATCCAGCGGTAGGTTGGGGGAGTGTGGTAGGTGGTGTGTCCGGCAGTAGGGTTGGGGAGTGTGGTAGGTCGTGTGTCCAGCAGTAGGGTGGGGGAGTGTGGCATGTGTGGTGTGTCCGGCACTAGGGTGGTGGAGTATAGCAGGTGTGGTGTCTGACAGTAAGAGGGGAGGGTGAGTGTGAGTGTGCATGTGTGGTGTCTGTCATTAGGGAGGGTGAGTGAGCAGATGGGGTGTTTGACAGTAACAAGGAGATGTGTGATAGGTTACGTGACTGGTAAGAGGGTGGATGAGTATGACAATTGGGGTGTCTGGCAATAGGGTGGTAGAGTATGGAAGTTGTGGTGTCTGTCAGTAGGGTAAGTGGTTACATGGTGAGAGTGGATAATTGAGTGTCAGGCAGAAGGGTGGATGATGATTATGATGATGCAACACCTTTCTAGCTATGAATCTAGTAGAGGCGTCACCTTTAAAACAGACAAAAAAAGAACATTAAAGTTGAAGAACAAACTGTGTGTTCACAAATCCCTGAAGAAAGTTTAGGGGTATCCGTGTTAGCTACAGTATGTGTGAGTCTGACATTTCTGACACTCCACTGTTCTGACACCATTTCTACACCCTATGCAAATATTGGGATGAGCAGTACAAGTAAAGATGGTGATATAGAAATTGAGGATGACCCTGTGGAAGTGCAACAGGATGAGGGAAATCTTTGTGGATTTGACACTAATGAGGATGTTGATGAGGAGGATGTTTGTTTCAAAGCAAGTCAGCCACTAGTGGCAGCAGGTCTTGCCCATAATAAAAAAGGCCATTGTCATCAATTTGCAAAGGCTAACCGACCCCTCCCCTATCTGGGATTCTTGTGCGCTAGGGCAGCTTTTGCTGCTGAGGGTGAATCTTCATCCAGAAGGGGACCAAGAAGACTAGTTGTTTCAACCAATTGATTGTGAAACAATCCTTTGCAAGAGGAAGCAAGTATGAAAGCTGCCATTCAGTTACGCAGATCACTAAAGCCATTCAGTATTATTATTAGATCTGTGTTCAATATATGCCGTCAATGCATCTGGTTTTAGACTTTTGATTGAGCATGCCCAAAAAATGGGTGTGGCCACATGCCACACAGGGCATGGCCATGAAAATGGGGGCATGATACACATATGAGGGGTCAGATACACATATGCCTCCAATAGTGCCAGATACACATATGCCCCCAGTAGTGCAGTGCCAGATACACATATAACCCCGATAGTGCCAGATACACATATGCCCTCCATAGAGTCATATACACATATGCCCCAAGTAGTGCCATTTATACATCAGCTCCCAGTACAGCCAGATACACAATTCCCCCGAATAGTGTTAAATACATATATGCCCCCAATAGTGCCAGATAAACATATGCCCCCAATAGTGACAGATACACATATACCCTCCATAGAGTCATATACACATATGCCCCCAGTAGTGCCATTTATACATCAGCTCCCAGTAGAGCCAGATACACAATTCCCCGAATAGTAGCAGATACATACACACCCCCAATAGTGCCAGATACACATATGCCCCCCAATAGTGCCAGATACACACATGCCCCCAGTAGTGCCAGATACACAATGCTCCCAGTAGATCCAGATGCACATGTGCCACCAATAGTGCCAGTTACACATATTTCCCCACATAACTTGAGTCTCACCCACAGTTTGCAGTGCTGCTATGCCAGCTCACTTAGCCCAGCAAGGAGGAGAAATGCAGGAAACCAATCAGGCGAGGATCTGGACCATCACTGTCACGCTGGCTGCACCTGCCACAAAGATGCGCGCCCACCCTATGCCACCCAGCCCCCAGGGTCATCTGTGCATCAGGTACGCACCACGCCAGTCATGGGAGCATAATCGTGCCGTGTCCTAGCAGTGCTGCAAATGTAGGAAGTGCCGCTGAGCATATCCTGGTGCTCGGCGGCAGACTTTAACAGTTATAGCCCCAAACTCTAGCTATAGGGTGAGCATATTGGCAGCCAGATTCTTACCAGTACACCGTAATGTAGCGTACCGCCACATTTGCAGGGCTGTTACATCACTGTGACAGCCCACTGGGTGGGTGTATCACCTTCAGCAGCAGTATGTAACACAAAACACCAGATCACTCATAAACAGGCTATTCTCTGTATCATTGGCTTCGCAAAGAGACATACAGATGGGTCCACATTTATCTTGACCTTTAATAGGATTAACTGAGACTGGCCAGTCGGATTTAATCCCCTGCTGTAATGACTTAATCCCCTGCTGTATTGTTCTTTGCATTGTATTGCAGTTGAGAACAATAGATGAAGGGTTTATGCTAATAAATCATGTTGTGCCTAGGCGCAGAAAACTAGTCAAGATAAACGCAGACCCATCTGTACAGTACCAATGTCAACCTCTGCCAAACTCAGGTGTGTCGTAGCAAAATGGTTTACCACACTAGGATTCTCCTCAGCATTTGTCATTTCTGATAACGCAACTAATATTGGGCCTAATTCAGACCTGATCGTAGCAGCAAATTTGTTAGCAGATGGGCAAAACCATGTGCACTGCAGGGGGGGGGGGGGTAGATATAACATGTGCAGAGAGGTAGATGTGGGTGGGGTGTGTTGAAACTGACTAAATTGCAGTGTAAAAATAAAGCAGCCATTATTTACTCTGCACAGAAACAAAATAGCCCACCCAAATCTAACTCTCTCTGCAAATGTTATATCTGCCCCCCCTGCAGAGCTTAAAGTGGTCCTAGAGAGGTGGTGGAAATCACCCCCCTTCCTCCTTCACAGCCGTGAAATAAAGGGATTGCGTGCGCCGCAGTCGTGCATCGCAAAAAAAGGGACGTGGTCTCAAAAAGAAAGGGTGTGTATCCCCAATTCAAATGATGCCGCACGGTAGCACAATCTAATTGACATTACACCACACATTAGTGCCCCTTATACATAAAGCCCACAGTAGTAGCACCCCAAATACATATAATGCCCACAGCAATAGTGCCCCTTATACAATGCCCTCAGTAGTAGTGCCCCTTATGTCACCAGGAGTGATGCCTCTTATAAAGTGCCCCCTATGCAATTCCCTCATTAGTAGTGCCCCCAGTAGTAATACCCCCAATGGTTATGCCCCGTGTAGTGTTACCCCCGTAGTTATGCCCCGTCAGTAGTTATGCCCCCAGTAGATATGCCCCCTGTAGTTACGCCACAGTAGATTTGCCCCCAGTAGTTATGCCCCTAGTAGTTATGTCCCCTTTAGTTATGCCCCCAGTCAGTAGTTATGCTTCCAGTCAGTAAATATGCCCATAGTTGTTATGCCTCCTGTAGTTGTGCACCCAGTAGATATGCCCCCAGTCAGACGTTATGCCCCCAGTAGTTATTCCCCTGTAGTTGTGCCCCCAGCAGATGTGCCCCCAGTAGATGTGCCCCCAGCAGATGTGCCCCCAGTCAGTAGATGTGCCCCCAGCAATTGTGTCCCCAGTAGATGTGCCCCCCGCAATTGTGACTCCAATAGTTGTGCCCCCAGAAGATGTGACCCCACTAGTTGTGCTCCCAGCAGATGTACCCCCAGCCATTGTGCCCCCTAGTAGATGTGCCCCCAGACATCGTGCCCTAAGTAGATGTGCCCCATAGTAGCGCTGCTTACACACATACAAAAACCCCCCCACAATACTCACCAGCTCCGCACGTGCTTCCAGACCGCTGCACTCTGTCTGGCCACCCGCTCTTCAAATCCATGGGAGAGATGTCATGACGTCTCTGCTGTAGCGCCGCATGCGCACACTGCCTGAGCCAGAGCTCAGGAGTATGCACTGGCGTCCAGTGGCCACTGAGAGCAAGAAGCCGGGCGCCCGCTGGTAACAAAATCTCATCGGGTTCTGGCTCACTTTAACCTCTGCCCCCCTGCAGTACCCATCTGCTAACAAATTTGCTGCTACGATCAAGTCTGAATTAGGCCCATTGTGAGATCATCATAACTGGGTGAATTTAAACACATCCCATGTTTTGCGTACCCAATAAACTTGGTGGTACATAATTATTATTTTTTAATTAGAGTGGCATTCAGGAGATGTTGTCTGTGGCCTGAAAAAATGCTGGGCATTTTTGGTATTATGGTATTGGTATTATGCAAACGCATGTAGATTGCAGTGTCTGCAAGAACAGTTCAATTTGCCATGCCACCAACTGAAGTAAGAAGTGGTATTCAGGTGGTATTCCACCCTTTATATGCTTCAGCAAATGGAAGAACCGCAACAAGCCACAATAAGCCATAACAGGGAGAGGAGGAGGACTGTACCTTAGACTAACACAGTGAAGAATACTTTCCATTTTATGTAAGCTACTGAAACCATTTGAAGAGGCAACCATGAAGTCAATTCAGACACTGACAGCCTGAGTCATGTGATTCCCTTAATTAACCACTGGAAAATCAGCTAGAGAAACTGAGAGAGGAGATGAAACAAAGTGATTCTGCTAAGTATGTTGGACTTGTAGATCAAATTCTACATTTGCTTCACAAGGATAAAAGAGTTGTCAACATCTTACAATCGGATCACTACATTTTGGCAACCATGCTTGATCATAGGTTTAAGGAATATGCAATGTCTTTATTTTAAAATAACCCAGATTTTAAGAGATGCAAAGATCCCCTTGTGAGTGTGAGTTTTCATCTCAAGGGGCACATGGGTGTGGATCATTAAATCTACAAGAAAAAGGTCTACAGTCATTAGGGTAGCGCGCATCTCTCTTGCCCCTCACTGTGTCCCGACTCCCGTCTCATGGGCCAATAAAAGCTTGCGGTCTGGCAGCCAATCAGGAGCTGTCACTTCCAGTCTGCAAGCTGTGATTGGCAGGTGGCCATCACCACATTAGAAATGGCAGGCCGCATCAGTGGTGGGGGAGCAGAAATTGACAGCAGCTGGCATGTGTGAGGGGGTACCAGACATGTCTGTGTGCACCAGGCATCCCCCATGCGAACACCAATGGTCACATGACAGATGTACAAAGTGTATCAGACATGTGGGACTGTGACTTTAACCACACAGGAATTAGTTTTACACATGTACACAGTCGCAGGAGAAGCATTATTATTATTTATTATTATCCTTTATTTATATGGCGCCACAAGGGTTCCGCAGAGCCCAATTACAGAGTACATAAACAAATAATCAAACAGGAAAACAGCAACTTACAGTTGATGACAGTATAGGACAAGTACAGGGTAAATGAACATAGTTACATCAGCAGATGACACTGGAATAAGTATCAGGTGGCAGAAGACTGCTGGATTTGGTGCAGATGAAGATTATTAAAGTAAGAAAGGATAAGCACATGAGGGAAGAGGGCCCTGCTCATGAGAGCTTACATTCTAAAGGGGAGGGGTAGACAGACAGGGGTGACACAGATGGGGTACATAGAGAGCGTAGAACAGAGAGTTAGGATGAGATTTGGCTGGGTTTGGTGAAGAAGTGGGTCTTGAGAGCCCATTTGAAGTTTTGTAGAGAGGTGGAGAGTCTGAGGGGGAGAGGTAGGGAATTCCAGAGAAGTGGTGCAGCACATGAAAAATCTTGGAGGTAGGAGTGGGAGGAAGTAATCCGTAGGCAGGAGAGTCGGTGTGCATTAGCAGAGCGAAGAGGACGGGTGGGAGTGTTAAGGGAGATAAGATCAGAGATGTAGATGGGAGAGTAGTGGGTGAGGGCTTTGTAAGCGAGTGTGAGAAGCTTGAAATGGATTCTGAAAGGGAAGGGGAGCCAGTGAAGGTCTAGTAAGAGAGGAGAGGTGGACGTAGTGCATTTGGTGAGGAAGATGAGCCGGGCAGCAGCATTGAGGATAGATTGGAGTGGAGAGAGGTATTTGTCAGGAATGCCAGTCAGGAGGAGATTACAGTAGTCCAGTCTGGAGATGACCAGTGAGTGGATAAGAGTTTTAGTAGCATCCTGGGTCAGAAAGGGTCTGATCCTGAAAATATTTTTTAGATGAAAACGGCAGGTTTGTGAGAGGTGCTGAATGTGTGGTTTGAAGGAGAGGGAGGAGTCAAGGCTTACTCCAAGACAGCGCACTTGGGGGCTAGAGGAGATAGTAGTGCCATCAATAGATAATGAGATTGTAGGAGGTGAGGTTATTCGGGAGGGAGGGAAGATGATCAGCTCGGTCTTAGACATGTTAAGTTTAAGAAAGCGCTGGGACATCCAGGAAGAGGTAGCAGAGAGACAGTTGGAGATACGAGTGAGGAGAGCAGGGGAGAGGTCTGGAGAGGAAAGATTTGGGTGTCATCAGCATAGAGATGATATTGGAAACCAAAAGAACTAATGAGCTTACCTAGTGAGGACGTATAGAGAGAGAAGAGAAGAGGACCAAGGACAGAACCTTGGGGTACCCCTACAGTTAGTGGAAGTGAGGGGGAGGTGGAGTCATGAGAGGAGACAGAGAATGAACGGTCAGAAAGGTAGGAGGAAAGCCAAGAGAGGGCAGTGTCACGCAGACCAATGGAGTGAAGGATTTGCAGTAGGAGAGGATGGTCCACAGTGTCAAAAGCAGCAGAGAGATCAAGTAGAATAAATAGACATAACACAACTCGCTGTGAGGAAAAGCTATGGCTGCTCGAATCAGAGCCCCTTTTATACAGATTTGGTCACACACAGATGCAAATACAGTATACAGCATAAACTTGAATTTTTCAACCTTCATTTGCCAGGTCTCCTAGCATATAGCTTTATCCATCCTGTGTCTCACCAGCCCCATACTTCAATGTTCTCTGCAGTGTCCCCTTCTATTGCATTCAGCCTCGTGCTCCCTTCAACTCTCCAGTCTCTCCAGCTTAATGTACCCATGTGTTTCTCCAGCCTCCACCACCCCAGCATCTCTTTCACCCTCATGCCCACCTGCATGTCTCCAGCCTCATTGTCATCTATGTTTCTCCAGCCATGGCTGATGTTATGGTGAGAGGGCAAACACCCCCCCCCCTCCCCTCCTCCCATGGCCACCCTTACCTCAGTGCATCTTTATATCCCTCTCCATGTCTGTCTCTCTTTCATCTCTGTCCCCCTCCCTTTTATCTCTGTTGCCCCCCCCCCCTTTCATTTCTGTCCTCCTCCTCCCCCCTTCATCTCTCTCATCTCTTTTCCCCTCCACACAGGGGGGCTCTCGAGTGGAAGGGCCATTGCCTAGGGCTACATGATCACGGGAGCCCCCAATTGGGGGAGTGAAGTCAAATGGTCATGAATACAGGGGGGAGGTGGGCGGAATCAGATGCTGATAGCACTAGCTGGGAGAGAGTCAAGGTTCTCTCTAGCAGTTAGCCAATGAGAGCTGTGAGTGGATGTAGGGGGCTGGGCTTTCCAGGAGTTCTCTACTGAGGATGTGCTAGATTAGTGGTTCTCAGACTCAGTCCTCAGGACCCCACACAGATCACGTGTTCCATGTCACCCAACTGGTGCGCTGTGTCACCAACTGTCACATTTTAAAAATACACAGGTAACCTGTAAAACATGATCTGATAACCTTACAGCATTATATAATAGATGATTTATCCATATCTATTCCTCCCCCAATTTTACTCACCTCACTTATGGCCCAGCTTATTTATATCCAGTGAATGTTGCAACAGAGGTGAGCAATCTGTGGTTCGCTAGTTATTGCAGAACCACAAGTCACAGCATGCACTGACCACATGCAGTTCCACAACGTCTGGAGAGCCACACTGTAACCCCGCCTGCTTTGCAGTAATTGCTAGAATATATATTGCCTGTGTGTTATGTGTAAACAGATGACACTATTCCTGACAAGCCTATAGTATTTCCATTCATGCGACCCTGGATGCAATCTTTACTGACAATGTATTATACAGCACAGTCACTTGCCAACCCATCCAGCAGACTTACAATGAACAACACTTCCAAATTATTAGACTCTAATTATTCTCTCATCCATCTAACAAGCTCATTCATTTTGGGGAACTAATAAAATGACACAAGACTCTCGGCAATGTTGATTTAAAATGTCAAAGTCACGGTGCGAAAATAAATCCATTTTATAATCTAATTGTGTTTAGTAATCATGAATTGGCTCATTATCCGTAGTTGTGATTTCATTATTATATTACCCTCTTTTTTTTTTCTTTGTAATGGGAAACTATAAGACTGCTATTTAAATGTACAATATATACCATGCAAGATCACGTGTCATATGTGTGTGGGAACTACGGTCAGCATCAGGCTGGTGATCTAGAAATGTGGATCAAATGAGTCTGATCCTTTAAGAAAAAAAATCAAACACTTGCGTAACACTATACAAATAAAAACACAGACAACTGTAAATGAATATATAGGTCATTAAGCTTATTGATAACATAAACTGTAAAAATGCATTTGGTGGCCAGGGAAAAGGGGGCAGACAGATCTAACTGCTAATTAGATGAAATTACAGACACTGTGATCGCAGACGTCTTAGGCAGTAATTCAGATCTGATCGCAGCAGCAAATTTGTTAGCTAATGAGCAAAACCATGGGGTTTATTTACTAATATTTGTGTTTTGGCCGTTTTGAAGGGTGTTTGAACTCGAATGGTATCGGGTGCATTTTACTGCAACTTTTTGAATCCTGATACGATCATTCACTAAACTGCCGAGTTTTGCACAATCGTTTTTTCCGATGTCAATGTGATTCGTAATATCAGGCAGTGTTTTACAGGAGTGATGAGTGAAACACTGCCTGAAAAAACACAAGGAATCCCGGCCGGATCTGTGAGATCCGTGCAGGGCTTCATTGTGTACCTTAAAAAGTTGATTAAAGTCTTAAAAAATCTGGAAAAAATTGCGTGGGGTCCCCCCTCCTAAGCACAACCAGCCTCGGGCTCTTTGAGCCGGTCCTGGTTGAAAAAATATGGAGAAAAAAATGACAGGGGCTCCCCCATATTTAATCAACCAGCACCGGGCTCTGCGCCTGGTCCTGGTTCCAAAAATACGGGGGACAAAAAGCGTAGGGGTCCCCCGTATTTTTAAAACCAGCACCGGGCTCCACTAGCCAGGTACATAATGCCACAGCTGGGGGACACTTTTATACTGATCCCTGCGGCCCTGGCATTACATACCCAACTAGTCACCCTTGGCCGGGGTACCCTGGAGGAGTGGGGACCCCTTCAATCAAGGGGTCCCCCCCTCCAGCCACCCAAGGGCCAGGGGTGAAGCCCGAGGCTGTCCCCCCCATCCAAGGGAGGCGGATGGGGGGCTGATAGCCTTGTGAAAAATTGTGAATATTGTTTTTAGTAGCAGTACTACAAGTCCCAGCAAGCCTCCCCCGCAAGCTGGTGCTTGGAGAACCACAAGTACCAGCATGCGGTGGAAAACCGGGCCCGCTGGTACCTGTAGTACTACTACTAAAAAAATACCCCAATAAAAACAGGACACACACACTGTGACAGTACAACTTTATTACATACATGCACACCAACATACACACATACTTACCTATGTTCCCACGAGGCTCGGTCCTCTTCTCCATGTAGAATCCTTCGGGTACCTGTGAAAAAAATTATACTCACATAATCCAGTGAAGAATCCGACCTTTGAATAATCCACGTACTTGGCAAAAAAATAAAACGGAAACCCGACCACTCACTGAAAGGGGCCCCATGTTTACACATGGGACCCCTTTCCCAGACTGCCAGGACCCCCCCTGACTCCTGTCAAAGAGGGTCCCTTCAGCCAATCAGGGAGCGCCACGTCGTGGCACCCTCCTGATTGGCTGTGTGCTCCTGTAGTGTTTGTCAGGCAGCATACGGCAGTGATACAATGTAGCGCCTATGCGCTCCATTGTAGCCAATGGTGGGAACTTTGCGGTCAGCGGTGAGGTTACTTTCGGTCAACCGCTGACCGCAAAGTTCCCACCATTGGCTACAATGGAGCGCATAGGCGCTACATTGTATCACTGCCGTGTGCTGCCTGACAGACACTACAGGAGCACACAGCCAATCAGGAGGGTGCCACGACGTGGCGCTCCCTGATTGGCTGAAGGGACCCTCTTTGACAGGAGTCAGGGGGGGTCCTGGCAGTCGGGGAAAGGGGTCCCATGTGTAAACATGGGGCCCCTTTCAGTGCGTGGTCGGGTTTCCGTATTTTTTTTTTGCCAAGTATGTGGATTATTCAAAGGTCGGATTCTTCACTGGATTATGTGAGTATAATTTTTTTCACAGGTACCCCAAGGATTCTACATGGAGAAGAGGACTGAGCCTCGTGGGAACATAGGTAAGTATGTGTGTATGTTGGTGTGCATGTATGTAATAAAGTTGTACTGTCACGGTGTGTGTGTCCTGTTTTTATTGGGGTATTTTTTTAGTAGTAGTACTACAGGTACCAGCAGGCCCGGCTTTCCACCGCATGCTGGTACTTGTGGTTCTCCAAGCACCAGCTTGCGGGGGAGGCTTGCTGGGACTTGTAGTACTGCTACTAAAAACAATATTCACAATTTTTCACAAGGCTATCAGCCCTCCATCCGCCGCCCTTGGATGGGGGGGACAGCCTCGGGCTTCACCCCTGGCCCTTGGGTGGCTGGAGGGGGGGACCCCTTGATTGAAGGGGTCCCCACTCCTCCAGGGTACCCCGGCCAGGGGTGACTAGTTGGGTATGTAATGCCAGGGCCGCAGGGACCAGTATAAAAGTGTCCCCCGGCTGTGGCATTATGTACCTGGCTAGTGGAGCCCGGTGCTGGTTTTAAAAATACGGGGGACCCCTACGCTTTTTGTCCCCCGTATTTTTGGAACCAGGACCAGGCGCAGAGCCCGGTGCTGGTTGATTAAATATGGGGGAACCCCTGTCATTTTTTACCCCATATTTTTTCAACCAGGACCGCCTCAAAGAGCCCGAGGCTGGTTATGCTTAGGAGGGGGGATCCCACGCAATTTTTTTCCTGTTTTTACACTAAACAGACCCTTTCCCATAGATAACCATGCACAGATCTCACTGATCCGTGCATGGTTATCCAAACTCGACTGGAAAAAGCAGGTCTATTTTTTTGCTGCTTTTTTTAACGAATCGGAAAAAAACAGACCCGCACTTGAGCACTCAGAGACTAACACCCAAATACGAATGAATAGTGAATGGCCGTATTCTATGAAATAACAGCCGCGTTTGACCGATGGTCTATTCATTCGTATTTCGGAAGGTTGTCATTCAAACCATTACGAATAGACCAGACACTGCCGAGATTGGTGCTTAGTGAATTCCCGGATTTGGACTTAGAAAAAAAAACACAAATCGGCCAAACTCGGATTTTTAGTAAATACTGGCCCATGTGCACTGCAGGTGGGGCAGATGTAACATGTGCAGAGAGAGGTAGATTTGGGTGGGTTATATTGTTTCTGTGCAGGGTAAATACTGGATGCTTTATTTTTACACTGCAATTTAGATTTCATATTGAACACACCCCACCCAAGTCTAACTCTCTCTGCACATGTTACATCTACCCCCCCCCCCCCCCTGCAGTGCACATGGTTTTGCCCATCTGCTAACAAATTTGCTTGCTGCGATCAGATCTGAATTTGGCCCTTAAAACGTTAAACATGGTGTAATCGGCTATCCGGAAAAGTGGTGCACAGCTACCAGCAAGTCTTTCTCCTTACCATGCCTATACCGTAAAATCCATCCGGTAACGTGAAGTTGCTGCCACCGGACTAGAGGCTAACTGCAAAACGCCACCGGGTACGTGAGTGTAACAGCTGCCCACCAAATAACTTCATCTGCCCGACTCCTCCGCCACCAACGTGCAAGAGACAGATCTGCACCGGTGCAGATGATAATAAAGGGGTGTGATACAATATACCGGCGGTTGGGATGACGGCAGTCACATGACCGATACTGGAATCCTGAGAATGCTCCTTTGTCCCCTGCACTATCCCTGGCAAGGTAACAGATTTCTATCGTCTGTGCACACAGAAGAAGGTGCTACTAGTAGAAGGTAGGGGGATACTTCGTGGAGCGGGGTTAGGGGACAATGCACATCCTCCCAGACGCTAAAATGCCCCTGGGTACTGTAACTATGTAAAGTTCAGAAAGTGATCCTAATTGCTGCTGATAACTAGTGAGGCATTCCAATGGGCTCGTGAAAATTGCAGGTGCAAGATGCACCCCTTAAATTTTTGCTTATACCCCTTTCACACCACAGCAAAAACCCAGGTTATTACTGGATTAACCTGGGCCGCAGCTCGTTGTGACAGATTTAATCCAGGTCCACTGACCTGAGAATCCAATCCGGGAAGCTACCTAGTTGGTCCGGGAAGGATCCGGGCTACAGGGTAATGTGAATGGTTAACCCGGGTCATCCGACGAGGGTCCCATTCACTGCCGCCAGGAATAGCCGTGGCAGTATCCCAGGTCCAGCCAGCGGTGTGAACGGGTTACAAGTGTGAAAGGGGTTTGCCCCAGAAAGTGTGACTCCACAGTGCTAGTAGCTAGGGTTACAGTTGCAGCACACAATTCATTTACAATACTGTATGTCTGATTGCAAATAGTATGTCAGAGAAGTTTGTATTTGTACCACACGTACCCTCACACTGTGATCTGCCCCTCCACCTCAATCTGTGTATCTCTATTCTGTATCTCTATACAGGGTTGGACTGGCCCACAGGGGTACAGGGGAAACCACCGGTGGGCCCTACTGCCTGGGGGCCCACCTCCTCCACTAGGGATCAGGTTCCAGACTGTGCTGTTACTAATCTAGTACATTTTCATGCATGCACTACAGTATTTACTGTATATATTTATCTATGGGACCAACCCATGCAAAATGATTAGGCAAACCAATGTGGCAGCTGGGTACACCCCCTCTAGAGACTGGCCACACCCCTAAACATGGGCCTCTACCACTGCATTCCTCCGGTGGGCCCTACAGGCCCCAGTCCGACACTGTCTCTGTATATTGGGCTAGATTAACTAAGCGAACAGTTCTCAGCAGGTTTGACCCCAAAATTTAAAAACGCAATAATATGACAAACCAGGCATACACATTTTACCTTTAATCTTATTGTCCTATTACATTTTAGTTTCAAACCCTCTGAGAATTGGAGGCCTGCAGAAGCCATCGTTAAGTTAATTAAGCTAATAGTTTGAAAATAAATGTTTTATTTTATATGTAAACATTTTGAATTTACATATTACTTGAAATGAAATTAAATCCAGCAAGCGATCATTCTTAATATGAATATAATTGTCCTTGTGGTATTTTGTACAGATATGGTACACTGCAACTTTGCGAGTGGAATATTAATTATTAATAATAATTAGCTATTAAACTGAATAGTGTAGCTGCTTCAGTAAGACCCTCAGGGCAATGGAAAATAAATATAAATACATCAAAGGATACATCCAAGGATACTAAAAGAGTTTAAAGGGGTGCTGGTAGGACCATTAACAGAAATATTCAAGTCACTAGCTACAGGAGATATTCCAGCGGACTGGAAAACAGTGAATGTAGTTCCACTGCACAAAATTGGAAGCAAGGAAGAGGCAATCAACTACAGACCAGTGAGTCTTACATCAGTAGTAGGGAAATTGATGGAAACACTCTTAAAAGAAATAGTTGTAGATTGTCTCAAATCCAGCAATTTACAGGATCCCAACAGCATTGATTCACTGGGGGGAGATCATGTCAAACAAATCTTATTGACTTTCTGACTGTGTGATAAATAAATAGAGATGGGGCCGTAGATATAGCTTATGTAGACTTTAGTAAGGCTTTTGACACTGGTCCACATCGCAGACTGCTAAATAAACCCGAAAGTTTGGGATTGGATATCAAGATGGTTGAATAGATAAGATCTTGGTTGCACGATAGAAAACAGAGAGTTGTGGTAAATGGAGAGCATTCACAGGAGGGAAATGTTACCAGTGGAGTACCCCAGGGATCTGTACCAGTGCTTTTTAATATCTTTATTGGTGACACTGCAAATGGCATTAAAGGGAAGGTATGCCTTTTTGCAGATAAGGGGTAAAACAAATTATTGAGGATCTATGTAGACTAGAAGAATGGTCAAGAGCATGCCAATTACAGTTTAATGCCAAAAAAAGCAAAATCATGCACTTGGGTCTCAAAAAGCCAAAGGCTATATATAGTATTAATGGCACTATAATGAAAACTACTGAGGAGGAAAGGGATCTAGGAGTCACTATTTCAGGTGACATAAAGGCAGGAAAGCAATGTAACAAAGCAATGAGGAAGGCTAGTCAGATGCTTGGCTGCACTGGAATACGAATCAGCAGCAGAAAGAAAGAAGTAATAATGCCACTGTATAGGTCATTGGTACGGCCTCATCTAGAATACTGTGTTCAATTCTGGAGGCCAAATCTTCAGGAGGATATTAATACATTAGAGACTGTACAAAGAAGGGCAACTAAAATGGTGCATGGCCTACATCACAAAACATATCCAGAAAGACTAAGAAATCTCAATATGTATAGTTTAGGAAGAGAAAGGGGGGACAAGATAGAAACTTTCACATATATAGGGGTTTTTCTACCTTCCACTCAGCATGTAGGATCTGGAGCAGTAATTTCTAATTACTCCTTTACTGCACAGATGGTGGGAGATGGGGCGGAATGAATCTTTAGAAGGGGGCACTGGGCTGAAAGAAGGGGCACTGGTACATGACTTCCAGTGTGGTAGGGGGTGTTTAATACTCAGGGGAGGGGTGGATAGTGGAGTGGGCTAAATATTCATCATTTTCCACAAGAGGGCAGCTTGCTTAACTGCAGATATCTCCAGTTCTTGGAAATAGCTTTATTAGATTTCAGTGGGATAAAAAATACAAGAGAATCCCACTTTTCAGGAGGTACTGAGGACTTGGGGATCACAGTTCAGGAGCCAGAGCAATTCTCTGATGAAAATATAAAGCTGCATACCAGGCATGTGGAGCTGGAGCGGGGACCAGCTGCTGGAAGGCTGATATCTCTGGTTCTGGGCATAGTAGAGACAAGCTAAAAGGGTCAGACTAAATGGGCCAAGTGGTTCTTATCTTCCGTCAAATTCTATGTTTCTATGTAAGCTGCCAGTGTCCACTGAAAGGGGAGAGTCCCAGCTTTTAGAGTTTTCCCTCAGAAAAAGTCTAAGTCAGACAGAACCCGAGATATCTGGCTGGGAAGAGCAATTATCAGGCTCGGATGGAGACCAGTGCTTTAAAGTTAGATATCTTCAGTTTCCCGTGGCTGATTTTCACAAATCTGGTATCCCTGGAAAAAGCGGAACTGCCCATTGAGCCCATATGAAAAGACAGCCCTGTAAGATAGTAGAGCAATTTAAACCTGCATGGGATAGACATAAGGATATCCTTACAAAGAAGTAAGGATCAAATAAGGTTTGAGGTAAAAATATGGCAAAAAAAAGGGGCAGCCTAGACGGGCAAAGTGTTTCTTATCTGCCATCAATTCCATGTTTGTATGTTTCTATAAATAGAAAGCTCTTTATAAACACTTTCCCAATGACATCATATCAATCTGCTAATGATTTTGTATCACTAACTCAATGATCTCACACTTCTCCCACAATTATATCATACCACTCCTCTTCCTATGATATTATAATCCTCCCCCAATTATATCATACTACTCTTCTTCCTTCCAGTGACATCATACCTCTATGCAAATAACAACAGGCTCTGTTCTTGCTAGAGATGTGCGTTTCAGTTACCATGGAAACCGAAGAATCAGAATAAATTTATTGACCAGGTATACTTCCACACACCTGGAATTTGTCTCTGGGTTAACTGCACGCCACAGGAATTTACACAAATACCTCACATACATTCTTTAAAATACAGTCAGGTACAAAAAATAATAACAGCAATAATAAAACACCCATATTTTTTTTTTTTTTTTTAAAAGGAGAAATGCATAATTCAGCATGAAAAATAAGAGTATTGCCTGCGGAAAAAAATATTTTTTGTGTCTAACGGTTTTTACTGGGTGCGCTCTATAGCGCCTACCTGAGCAACTAAAACAGGGACCAGCCACGATGCATCTGGTCCTTTACAATATTGCTGGCATGTTTCTTTACCCTCAATAAGTATAGCTCCTGAATGGATGGCAGACCCACTCCAATGGCCCTTTCTGCAGTTCTCACAAATTTTTGGAGCCTAAGCCAGTCACGTTCAGTCGCTGAACCAAACCAGACTATAAACGATGAACATAACACAGACTCGATTTTGGCCGAGTAGAACAGGATTAGCAACTCACGAGGGAGGTTACATTTTTTCAGCTGCCGTAGGAAGAACAGTCTTTGCTGAGCTTTTTTGACAATAGCATCAGTGTTGGGCCCCCACTTAAGGTCACATGAGATTTTTGACCCCAAGCACTTAAAGGAGCCCACCACAGACGCAATATTGCCAGTTATTGTAAGTGAAAGCACAGGGGCGAAACCCCTCCTAAAATCCATAACCATCTCCACAGTTTTAAGTGTGCTTTGCTCCAGATTGTTCCTGCAGCACCACCGGGCCATCTGGTCCACCTCTCTCCTTTAAGTGGACTCATCCCCATCCTTAATTAGGCCAACAACAGTGGTGTCATCCGCATTATTTACAAAATTCACGGATGGCTCACCAGCAGCACTTTGTATTCGGTCATTCGTATATAGTGAAAATAGCATAGGGGATAGGACGCACCCATGCTAAGGCGTCAGTACAGGTCGTATATAAACTCAAAGTGACTTCCTCTGCTTTCACATACTGTTTCCTACCCGTCAAGAAATCAATAATCCATTTACAAGAGGAAAAGGGAACCCCACAGTTTAACAACTTGGGAGAACACTATCTCTGGAACAATCGTGTTAAATGCTCAACGGAAATCAATTAACAGGATCCTCGCATAGGTACCAGGCAAGTCAACATGTTGCAAGATGTAATGAAGCCCCATGTTGACCGCATCCTCCACAGACCTATTTGCACAATAGCACAAAAGGCAAACTGCAGGGAGTCCAAGGGAGGACCTAACGTCTCTTTCAGATGATTCAGCATCAGACGTTCAAAGGTTTCATGACTACAGATGTAAGGGCAATAGGCCTGTAGTCATTCAAACCTGAAATGGCAGATTTCTTAGGTACCGGAATGATGGTGGAACACATAACACAAGTGGGAACCACACACAATTCCAAGGATTGATTAAATATCCTTGAGAAAATAGGTGCCAGCTGGTCAGCACAGGTCTTCAAGACAGAAGGTAAGGTCCCGTTGCCTTCCTAGACTAAATCATTTACCAACTTGTCTGTAAAACACTTCTTGGCAACCTTAATTTCCCTAGTCAAGGTGTTTTTGGACCTACCCCCGCTACTGTAGGCCTCCTCCTTGGCTCAATGCAACTACCTAATCTTAGAATTAAACCATAGCTTGTTATTATTAAAAATGCAAATAGATTTAGATGGAACACACAAGTTCTCGTAAAAACTAATATATGATGTCACAGCATCTGTTAAATCAACCAAATCAGTGGCCGCACCCAAACTTAGTGGTTGCGAGTTGATCCAAACCCTGACTCGTGTCTTCACGCCAAGTTCAGATCCCAAAGTAAGGAAAAAATCATCTTCCCAGTGCCGGATCTTGCATGTTTTGTATTGAGTACAACAGAGTCGCTCCACACACAGAACATCAGACTACGAGGATGGCTGCTCACCTGAACTATAAGACACTGCACTGTGTAAAAAAAAAAACTGCAGTCTGTTCTAACTAAATAAAAAAATTATGTTGTATACAGATGGAGCCTCCGTTATCTTGGCTCCCTGTGTGACTAGGCGCACCCGTCTGGGTGCACCTAGTCACTGTGAGCTTCTCCGTCTGGACGGGCGCGCATGCCCGGACGGAGAGGCTCCCCATTCACTTTAATTAAGAGCTTCTCCGTCCACACATCCGGACAGAGAGGCTCTGAATGGGAAGCGGCTCGTGCACTCCCAGCGTGACAAGGCGGATGGATCACCTAGTGATGCCGGGAGTGCACGCCTGCGCCTCAGCCAGCAAAGATAATGCTGGCTGCATCTGTATTTATTAAGTGTATGTTCAGATGAGTGATGCAGCGTGTATAACTGTTCTGTGTGCGGTGGTGTCCTCCATCATCTACACCCCAAAAAAATATTCAAGTGTAAAAAAAACATTTTCTGCCTGGTGGCAAAAATAAAACCAATCATGGATCAGTTGATGGAAGAGCAGGAGCTGCAACCCAGTACTAGTGCTGCAGCTGCTGCCAGTCACTATAGTACTTCAACATCTACTAAAGCCAGTGGTCAAGGGGAAAGAAGGTTTAAGAAAGGACACCTGAAATCTAAGCAATATTTCCCAATGTTGAACATCACCTCTAATAATAAAGGAACAAAATTGCTAATATGCCTTACACTACATGCGGTGACAAGGAAAGGCTAAGGCCACAGCCTTTGTTTGTGAGTGGTGGTCCTGCTATTGCTACTGCTGTTTCATGCACTAGAATGCCTATTGCGGAAGCTGGGGCTCAACAGTCAGGAATCTTCTTTTATAACATCAAATGATGATTCACCTTCTCACCCCCAAACAAAGCAAGCACTTCAGCCACAAAAGTGGCAGTCACGGTCGCTAAAGTACTTTATTTGTTGAACTGTGCATGTCCTATTTAATATTCATCACAAGAGTAGGAGGTCCCAAAGACATTTCCCTCATTCACCACTTTTCTTTTCATTACGTCAGTGGTTTCCAAACTTTATTCAATCATGGCACCCTAGAATATCAGAATATTTTCAAGGCACCCCTAGTCCAAAAGTTTCTTATTGATAAATGTAAAAAATTATATTAGATTACATAAATTGTGCGTAATTGTCACCCTTTGGTTCAGTTATGTGGTGGTGGACATAGTTGTGGTTCTAATTGCCCAATACTTTATAATTGGCAGCCAGTAGCACTAGTTTTGCCTATCACTTTGACAATAAATAATTTATTTTGGTTCTTGACCACCAACCTAATGCACCCCTGCAAGTGTCTCATGGCACCCCAGAGTGTCTAGGAAGACAGCTTAGGAACCACTGCATTGCATGCAGTATTTTTGAAGGGCCATTGGTGATGGTCTTTTTTGCATAGACTCGAATACATGACTAATTTGCATCACATTTTAACCAGAAATAATGTGGTGCCTCAAAAAAAAAACACACATAACTCTTCAACTGCTCTGCTGACTGCTCCCCACCACCCCACCCCACGCTCGTCCCACTGCTCCATCCCACCACACGCTATGTCATTTATTTATTTTATCTCTTAACAGTTTCTTATATAGCGCAGCAAATTCCATTGCGTTTTATACTTACCCTTCCTAGAGTAGAATGGTGAGATCCTCCAGCAAAGGTCTGTGCATTTGTACTGCATTGGGAGCCGTTGGCATGCTCTTGTATTGTATGCAGGATTCAGGACAAACCTTACCAGATTTTATATAGATAACACAAGAGATTCCAATCATAAAAGAACAAACACTATATCTATCTTAGATTAGCAAAGTTACTTTAATTTTACTACAAAGACCGTTAACATAATTTATTATATCCATCAATCGTTTCATACTAGTACCATAAAAATGAATTTTCTTTAACATTACGTTTTGCTGAAATTGTATCTGCATGTTTTTTTTTTGTTTTGTTTCTTTGTTTAATTAGTTACCCCTGAGTGGGAGTACTCATGAAATAACCCAGCTCCGAGACATTTTCTTATATTACAAAATGCAAATAAGGAACTTGCTATCCATTATAAAATATGTCTTTATCTTTCGGTGAGCTCATATAAAGTAATGAGAATAGAATCCCTTTATTGTTACTATACGTTATATAATCCTTATAAACCATGTGTTCTATGCAGCTGAGCTGTAGTGTTGGCTATTCTGCCAGAGATCTATGCAAAATAAAAAAGAAGAAGAAGAAAGGAACAAACACAGATATAAACCCTCCATAAAGTAATAATTTCATGGTTTGTAAACTGCGCCAGCAATAAATGCTTAATATCCTCTCCGCTCGTACTTTCCAGTCTGTTCATCAAAAGTAAAGTTTATTGCGATTTTTGAGGTGAAAGATAATTTCTTTTACTGATCCAGATGAAAAAAATAATTACTCAACTGTTTAAAGCCATTTTCCTTGGTAATGATAAACAGCAACAATAGAATTCTATGTACCATGTCTTATAATATTCTGCCGTGCTGTATTTTCTGCAAAACCATTGGATTATGATGAAATAACAGAAGTGTGGCTTAGCAAGTCCTAAGAGGTTTAAGGTCTGTATAAAAATGTTAAATGAGAGCGTTAGATTTTATCGCAAACTCTCCCTCTGCCTGGACACTGCTCAGTGCGGTGGAAGTTCTGTTGCGGAAGGCTGTATTTACTCAAATATGGCTAACTAGCTGGGATACCCGGCATTGCCCAGGTTGAAGAATGGAACTTGAAGTACATCTGCAGTCTGCAGTTTTTTACAATGTCCCCACACATAACCCAATTTCATTGATCCTGAAAGGACCCCACTGTTTGCTAACATGGTTTCGGCCATGAAAAGGACCTATCTAGCCATTTCTATGGAGTATTTAGACATTGTTACCTCAGTACTAAGGTATAAACAATTTTGCTTGTTTTTCCAATAGGAGCCAGAATGAGAAGGTTTTTGGAAGCCCCCTCTCTTGAACATGCCACATACAACCGTCCAGGGGAAAAACTAAGAGTCAATACCTGCTACCTTCATAGATTGACCTTGGGCATTATTGATGGTCATTGCAAAGGAGAGACGGATTGGAAATTGCAATCTCTTGAATTGAAATGGCAAGTCTGTTGGTATGAGAGGGATGTGAGGAATGAACAACACTTCTTTACCACATCCTGTCATGATAGTAGCTTCAATGACATGGGCTTTGAGAGTTTTTCAGCAAAGTCTTGCAATGCTTTGGAGCATCCAACGTACTAAGCAGCATGACTGGTGCTCCGACTTTCAACAATAATTTGTGCAGAGGCTTCCCTGGTGGTTCCTGGCAGTTCAGAAATTCAGTTGGATAATGCACAGCTTGGTCTGGGTCAGTGACAGTGTCAATTGATCTACAATTGATAAATCCACCGATCAGTTACTGCAATATTGTGTCTTGAGTACACTCTTGCATATAACATGGGCCAACAGTGGATGAAGATGGCAAAATGAGTGTCTGACCAATGTTGTCAGCAAGGCCATCATTCTCCATGGCATCGTGTAAGTGAATGTACTCTGTTGCTGGAAGTGTCTTTTAGTTTAACTTGAGGCACGGATGATCATCTAACTGACGGCGTGTTTTCTAAGGCACTCTTAAAGCTCTTGATGTAGTCATTGGTAGCATGCAACATTTCTTGCAACTGAAAGACTATGTGGAAATCAAGGGCAGGAATATTTTCACATCATCTTTTTGGTTCCTGGTTCCCAACTCCAATGAAGAAAATTTGAAGGAAATTATGTTTCTCAATGGGAGGTGGAAGCAGTGATCCTACTCGATGGTGGACTTGACCATGGACTTACATTTTCCACAGGGCCAGCACCAGAAATTCTGGGGCCCTGTACACGGATATCTCTTGGTCCCTACCCCTCGATCCGCACTTAGGGGAGCACAGTCATATAAGGAGGCAGTGCACTGTCAAATATAAGGTGCACTGTCCTATACGGGGAGGGGGGGGGGGGGGGGGGTCAGTCATACAAGGAACACCCTGGTCCAAACACATATTTGGTAAGAGTGTGCCACTCTCATTTTACTGATGGAGAAAGTGGAGAGAGGCCAGGCTGACACACACACAGAGACGGAGACTGACACACACAGAGAGACTGGCACACACAGAGAGACAGAGACTGGCACACACGGAGACTGGCTCACACAGAGAAAGAATCTGACACACACAGAGACTGGCACACACAGAGATAAAGAGACTACCATAAACACAGACAGAGACTGGCACACAGAAAGAATGACACACAGAGAGACAGACTGATACAAACAGACTGGCTCACACACACAGACTGGCACACACACACACACACACACACACACACAGTCTGGCACACACAAAGAAACAGACTGGCACACACATAGACCGGCACATAGAGAGACAGAAACTGGCACACACAGACTGACACACACACACACACACAGACTGGCACACACAAAGACTGACAAACGTAGAGACTGGCACACAGAGACTGGCATACACAGAGAGGCAGAGAATGGCACACACAGACTGACACACACAAAGAGTCAGTGACTGGCACGCACAGAGACTGGCACACACAGAGAGACAGAATGGCACACACAGACTGAAACACACACGCAGACTGGTACACACACAGAGGCTGGCACACACTGATACACATGGACTGACACACACTGATACACATGAACTGACACACACAGAGACTGGCACACACACAGAGACTGGCACACACACGGAGACTGACAAACACAGAGTTGTTGTACCGGGGCCCAGGCTTTCTCTTGGCAGCCCTGACTTCAGACCTACTCAGAGACTACACAAACTGTTTTTGTACTGCTCAGCTGCACATGCGTTCGCACACTTGCACAGCTAAAATACACTCCCCTGTGGGCGGCAACTATGCGTTTGCACAGCTGCTAAAAACAGCTAGCGAGTGATCAATTCAGAATGACCCCCGTAGTTGTTGAGAAAAAAAGTGATATTTATATGTTTGGGTACAGTAACTATAATTGAGACATTACTAAGTGGTACAACAAAATTATATACTCAAGCACCACGAGAGCCATATAGGATATTTATTTTTCTAGAAGGACTGTGTTAACCAGGGCCGGTGCTAGGGTTTTCGGCGCCCCCCTGCAAACTATAAATTTGCGCCCTCCCATATTCCTTTGGGGCGCGCCGGTAAAAGGGGTGTGGTCTCACAAGTAAGGGGCATGGCCACACAGTAGTACCCCCATTTAAAATTACGCCACAATGTAGCACAATCTTATTAATCTTATACGTAATGCCCCACCCGTAGTAGTGGCGTCCTTATATGTAATGCACCCGAGTAGTAGTAGCATCCTTATACATAATGCCCCCCCAGTAGTAGTAGCATCCTTATACATAATGCCCCCCCCCCCGTAGTAGTAGTGTCCTTATACATAATGCCCCTCAGTAGTAGTAGCATCTTTATACATAATGCACCCACAGTAGTAGTAGCGTCCTTATACGTAGTGCACCCCCAGTAGTAGTAGCGTCCTTATACGTAATACCCCCAGTAGTAGTAGCATCCTTATACGTAGTGCACCCCCAGTAGTAGAAGCGTCCTTATACGTAATACCCCCAGTAGTAGTAGCATCCTTATACGTAGTGCACCCCCAATAGTAGAAGTGTCCTTATACGTAATGTCTCCCCAGTAGTAGAAGCGTCCTTATACGTAATTCCCCCCTAGAAGTAGGAGCGTCCTTATACGTATTGCCCCCCCCCAGTAGTAGTAGCATCCTTATACGTAGTGCACCCCCAGTAGTAGTAGCGTCCTTATACGTAATGTCTCCCCAGTAGTAGTAGCGTCCTTATACGTAATGCCCTCCCAGTAGTAGTAGTGTTCTTATACGCAATGCACCCCCAGTAGTAGTACCGTCCTTATACATAATGCCTCCCGCAGTAGTAGCATCCTTATACGTAATGCCCTCCCCCCAGTAGTAGTAGCATTGTTATACTTAATGCCCTCCCAGTAATAGTAGCGTCCTTATACATAATGCCCCCAAGTAGTAGTATCGTCCTTATACGTAATGCCCCCCCAGTAGAAGCGTCCTTATACGTAATTCCCCCCTAGAAGTAGTAGTGTTCTTATACGTAGTGCACCCCCAGTAGTAGTAGCGTCCTTATACGTAATGCCCTCCCAGTAGTAGTAGCGTTCTTATAAGTAATGTGCCCCCAGTAGTAGTACCGTCCTTATACATAATGCCCCCCCGAGGTAGTAGCATCCTTATACGTAATGCCCTCCCCCCAGTAGTAGTAGCATTGGTATAGATAATGCCCTCCCAGTAGTAGTAGCGTCCTTATACATAATGCCCCCAAGTAGTAGTATCGTCCTTATACGTAATGTCCCCCCAGTAGCAGTAGCGTCCTTATACGTAGTGCACCCCAGTAGTAGTATCGTCCTTATACGTAATGCCCCCCCAGTAGTAGTAGCGTCCTTATACGTAGTGCACCCCAGTAGTAGTATCGTCCTTATACGTAATGCCCCCCCAGTAGTAGTAGCGTCCTTATACGTAGTGCACCCCAGTAGTAGTATCGTCCTTATACGTAATGCCCCCCCAGTAGTAGTAGCGTCCTTATACGTAATGCCCCCACCCCCAGTAGTAGTAGAGTCTTTACACGTAATGGCCCCCCCAGTAGTAGCGTTGTTACACGTAATGCCCCCCTGTAGTAATAACGTCCTTATACGTAATGCCCCCCAGTAGTAGTAGCATCCTTATATGTAATGCCCCCACCAGTAGTAGTAGCGTCCTTATACGTAATGCCCCCCACAGTAGAAGTAGCGTCCTTACATGTAATGCCCCCGTAGTAGCATTGTTATACGTAATGCCCCCCCCAGTAGTAGCGTCCATAAAGTGAGTGCACAGACATACCTCACACACACACACACACACACACACCTCTCTCACCCTCCACGTACCTAAGCCAGTCTCCCTCTGTACAGCAGCCAGGTCCGTGTAGCTCCGCCCCTTCTGTTCCGTTTAGCCACGCCCCCTTCCGTCCCATGTAGCTCCGCCCCCTTATGTCCCGTAATCGGCGCTGTCACACAGTTGAGGGGAGGGAGAAGGCGTTTCATGCTGCAGGTGCCCGCTGCCAGTGCCTGTCATACAGTGACTGACACAGCACTGGCAGCAGCAGCAGCAGCACGAGGGGGGACAGGACGGTGCAGCAGGGAAGGGATGCAGAGCAGGGGAAGCGCCTATCCGTCCCAGCGCCTCCCTGCACTGCATCCCTTCGCTGAGCGGGTAGCGCCGGGCCTGGTGTTAACATTCAATAGTCCCATTTGGACACTGTGTTCACCCATTTAGTTTATGTTTTTAAACAAGTTGTATGTGTATATGTGTATGTGTAACAAGTTATATGTATGACACTGTTGATCTGTGCAGTGTAACTGTCACTGATCACTTAGGAAATATTTGTTTAGAGAGGTAAAACAATACTTCCCATAAATCTGGTAAAACAATTGTTAGATCTATGTTGATAAATAATACATACTGTATGAGATAATAAGATGTCAGGAGCTGAGTGATGTGTCAGTGAGGGGGAGGAGCAGGGTCCCCCAGCAGCACAGAGTATATCAGGAGATGAGTGATGTGTCAGTGAGGACAGGGCTGCATGTGACAGGGGCAGTGACATGATGTGAGGAGGGGAATGGAGGCAGCAGGAAGCCACAGACTGAGAGTTATATAGTGGGAGGAGCAGGGTCCCCAGAAGCATAGAGTATATCAGGAGATGAGTGATGTGTCAGTGAGGACAGGGCTGCATGTGACAGGGGCAGTGACATGATGTGAGGAGGGGAATGGAGGCAGCAGGAAGCCACAGACTGAGAGTTATATAGTGGGAGGAGCAGGGTCCCCAGCAGCACAGAGTATATCAGGAGATGAGTGATGTGTCAGTGAGGACAGGGCTGCATGTGACAGGGGCAGTGACATGATGTGAGGAGGGGAATGGAGGCAGCAGGAAGCCACAGACTGGGAGTTATATAGTGGGAGGAGCAGGGTCCCCAGCAGCACAGAGTATATCAGGAGATCAGTGATGTGTCAGTGATGACAGAGCTGCATGTGACAGGGACAGTGACATGATGTGAGGAGGGGAATGGGGGCAGCAGGAAGCCACAGACTGAGAGTTATATAGTGGGAGGAGCAGGGTCCCCAGCAGCACAGAGTATATCAGGAGCTGAGTGATGTGTCAGTGAGGACAGGGCTGCATGTGACAGGGGCAGTGACATGATGTGAGGAGGGGAATGGAGGCAGCAGGAAGCCACAGACTGGGAGTTATATAGTGGGAGGAGCAGGGTCCCCAGCAGCACAGAGTATATCAGGAGATCAGTGATGTGTCAGTGAGGACAGGGCTGCATGTGACAGGGACAGTGACATGATGTGAGGAGGGGAATGGAGGCAGCAGGAAGCCACAGACTGGGAGTTATATAGTGGGAGGAGCAAGGTCCCCAGCAGCACAAAGTATATCAAGAGATGAGTGATGTGTTACTGAGGAAGGGGCTTCATGTGACAGGGGCAGTGACATGATGTGAGGAGGGGAATGGAGGCAGCAGGAAGCCACAGACTGGGAGTTATATAGTGGGAGGAGCAGGGTCCCCAGCAGCACAGAGTATATCAGGAGATGAGTGATGTGTCAGTGAGGACAGGGCTGCATGTGACAGGGGCAGTGACATGATGTGAGGAGGGGAATGGGGGCAGCAGGAAGCCACAGACTGAGAATTATATAGTGGAAGAAGCAGGGTCCCCAGCAGCACAGAGTATATCAGGAGATGAGTGATGTGTCAGTGAGGACAGGGCTACATGTGACAGGGGCAGTGACATGATGTGAGGAGGGGAATGGGGGCAGCAGGAAGCCACAGACTGAGAATTATATAGTGGAAGAAGCAGGGTCCCCAGCAGCACAGAGTATATCAGGAGATGAGTGATGTGTCAGTGAGGACAGGGCTGCATGTGACAGGGGCAGTGACATGATGTGAGGAGGGGAATGGGGGCAGCAGGAAGCCACAGACTGAGAGTTATATAGTGGGAGGAGCAGGGTCCCCAGCAGCACAGAGTATATCAGGAGATGAGTGATGTGTCAGTGAGGACAGGGCTGCATGTGACAGGGGCAGTGACATGATGTGAGGAGGGGAATGGGGGCAGCAGGAAGCCACAGACTGAGAGTTATATAGTGGGAGGAGCAGGGTCCCCAGCAGCACAGAGTATATCAGGAGCTGAGTGATGTGTCAGTGAGGACAGGGCTGCATGTGACAGGGGCAGTGACATGATGTGAGGAGGGGAATGGAGGCAGCAGGAAGCCACAGACTGGGAGTTATATAGTGGGAGGAGCAGGGTCCCCAGCAGCACAGAGTATATCAGGAGATCAGTGATGTGTCAGTGATGACAGGGCTGCATGTGACAGGGACAGTGACATGATGTGAGGAGGGGAATGGGGGCAGCAGGAAGCCACAGACTGAGAGTTATATAGTGGGAGGAGCAGGGTCCCCAGCAGCACAGAGTATATCAGGAGCTGAGTGATGTGTCAGTGAGGACAGGGCTGCATGTGACAGGGGCAGTGACATGATGTGAGGAGGGGAATGGAGGCAGCAGGAAGCCACAGACTGGGAGTTATATAGTGGGAGGAGCAGGGTCCCCAGCAGCACAGAGTATATCAGGAGATCAGTGATGTGTCAGTGAGGACAGGGCTGCATGTGACAGGGACAGTGACATGATGTGAGGAGGGGAATGGAGGCAGCAGGAAGCCACAGACTGGGAGTTATATAGTGGGAGGAGCAAGGTCCCCAGCAGCACAAAGTATATCAAGAGATGAGTGATGTGTTACTGAGGAAGGGGCTTCATGTGACAGGGGCAGTGACATGATGTGAGGAGGGGAATGGAGGCAGCAGGAAGCCACAGACTGGGAGTTATATAGTGGGAGGAGCAGGGTCCCCAGCAGCACAGAGTATATCAGGAGATGAGTGATGTGTCAGTGAGGACAGGGCAGCCTGTGACAGGGGCAGTGACATGATGTGAGGATGGGAATGGAGGCAGCAGGAAGCCACAGACTGAGAGTTGTATATTGGGAAGAGCAGGGTCCCCAGCAGCACAGAGTATATCAGGAGATGAGTGATGTGTCAGTGAGGACAGGGCTGTATGTGACAGGGGCAGTGACATGATGTGAGGAGGGGAATGGGGGCAGCAGGAAGCCACAGACTGAGAATTATATAGTGGAAGGAGCAGGGTCCCCAGCAGCACAGAGTATATCAGGAGATGAGTGATGTGTCAGTGAGGACAGGACTGCATGTGACAGGGGCAGTGACATGATGTGAGGAGGGGAATGGAGGCAGCAGGAAGCCACAGACTGAGAGTTATATAGTGGGAGGAGCAGGGGCCCCAGCAGCACAGAGTATATCAGGAGATGAGTGATGTGTCAGTGAGGACAGGGCTGCATGTGACAGGGGCAGTGACATGATGTGAGGAGGGGAATGGAGGCAGCAGGAAGCCACAGACAGAGGTATATAGTGGGAGGAGCAGGGTGCCCAGCAGCACAGAGTATATCAGGAGATGAGTGATGTGTCAGTGAGGACAGGGCTGCCTGTGACAGTGGTAGTGACATAGTGTGAGGGAGGGAAAAAGAGACAGCTGGAGGCCACAGACACAGGGAACCTTACATAATGGAAAGGGCAGGGTCCACAAGAGTAGTCATTCTTATGTGAAAAAAGTCAAGGAGCCAAATACAAAAATACTAAAAAAACTGTTTATATGGCTAATATCTGCTGTTGTTGTTCTATCAGTCATACAATATGTACACTGCTTCTGCTGCTCCTGAATCCGTCCTATTCATTTCCCATCCTACGTGCACGCAGTGCTGGATTGTATAGAATCAGGTTTATTATAACACTTTAGGGGGTAATTCCAAGTTGATCGCAGCAGGATTTTTGATAGCAATTGGGAAAAACCAGGGCCCTCATTCCGAGTTGATCGGTCGCAAGGCGAATTTAGCAGAGTTACACACGCTAAGCCGCCGCCTACTGGGAGTGAATCTTAGCTTCTTAAAATTGCGACCGATGTATTCGCAATAATGCGATTACTAACTACTTAGCAGTTTCAGAGTAGCTCCAGACTTACTCTGCCTGTGCGATCATTTCAGTGCTTGTCGTTCCTGGTTGACGTCACAAACACACCCAGCGTTCGCCCAGGCACTCCCACCGTTTCTCCGGCCACTCCTGCGTTTTTCCCGGAAACGGTAGCGTTTTCAGCCACACGCCCCTGAAACGCCGTGTTTCCGCCCAGTAACACCCATTTCCTGTCAATCACATTACGATCGCCGGAGCGAAGAAAAAGCCGTGAGTAAAAATACTTTCTTCATAGTAAAGTTACTTGGCACAGTCGCAGTGCGAACATTGCGCATGCGTACTAGGCGGATTTTCACTGCGATGCGATGAAAAATACCGAGCGAACAACTCGGAATGAGGGCCCATGTGCACTGCAGGGAGGACAGATATAACATGTGCAGAAAGAGTTAGATTTGGGTGGGTTATTTTATTTCTGTGCAGGGTAAATACTGGCTGCTTTATTTTTACACTGCAAATTAGATTGAGAGATTGAACACACCCCACCCAAATCTAACTCTTTCTGCACATGTTATATCTGCCTCCCCTGCAGTGCACATGGGCCCTCATTCCGAGTTGTTAGCTCGCTAGCTGATTTTAGCAGCTTTGCATACGCTAAGCCGCCGCCCTCTGGGAGTGTATCTTAGCTTAGCAGAATTGCGAACTAAAGATTCGCAAAATTGCGAATAGAAATTTCTTAGCAGTTTCTTAGTAGCTTGAGACTTACTCCATACCTCCCAACATGACCCTCTCCAGGAGGGACACAATGCTCTGCTCCTGGACTTCCCTCTTAATTTGTGATTACCATCACCTGTGCTGAAACACCTTTCTTATCCATTAACCTATCCAAAACAGGTGCCGGCAATCATAGAGAAAGGGAAAAGTCCAGAAGCAGAGCATTGTGTCCCTCCTGGAGAGGGTCATGTTGGGAGGTATGCTTACTCTGCCATTGCGATTAGTTCAGTCAGTTTTGTCCTGGTTTGACGTCACAAACACACCCAGCGTTCGCCCAGGCACTCCCCCGTTTCTCCAGACACTCTCGCGTTTTTCCCTGAAACGGCAGCGTTTTTTCACACACACCCATAAAACGGCCAGTTTCCACCCACTTCCTGTCAATCACACTCCGATCACCAGAACGAATAAAAAACCTCGTAATGCCGTGAGTAAAATACCAAACTTCCTAGCAAATTTACTTGGCGTAGCCGCAGTGCGAACATTGCGCATGCGCAGTTAGCGGAAAATCGCACCGAAGCGAAGGAAAATAATGAGCGAACAACTCGGAATGAGGGCCCTGGTTTTGCCCAATTGCTAACAAAAATCCTGCTGCGATCAACTTGGAATTACCCCCTTAGTTCCAGCACACACTGCATCATACTGCACCTTCTAACCAGATGGACTTATAACTTACTTTAAATAATGCAAACTGCTCTTGTTTCTCTCGTGTTACCGGGTGCCTCTCTCAGAGCCTTTCCTGTATACTGTACATTGTAATTCTGTTGTGCAAATCTCAACAAAAAGCCAGAATAACTCCTGCAAATCCCACAGCACATACATAACGTAACCTGTACTTGATGTTCTCTGAGAATGATTGATACCTCCATCAATTGTTTTACTTCTTTACAAAAATGCTATAAGGATTGCCACTTCATTTTGCCTTTTGCCAGCTCTACCCTCAGTGGAATTGGAATAGGTATAAAATCTGTTTAATGGACCATGATTTTGATTCATCATTCCAGTTATTATGTATGAAACGTCCTGCAAGCACTTTATTGCGTACAGTTACACAATGTATATTGTACTAGCTATATACTGTACCACGTTTTTTTTTTTTTTAATATTACCAGAATATATGCACAAACAAGAGATACATTTACATCAACTGTGTGCACTTTGGCCCTCATTCCGAGTTGTTCGCTCGGAAATTTTCTTCGCATCGCAGCGATTTTCCGCTAATTGCGCATGCGCAATGTTCGCACTGCGACTGCGCCAAGTAAATTTGCTAAGAAGTTTGGTATTTTACTCACGGCATTACGAGGTTTTTTCTTCGTTCTGGTGCTCGTAATGTGATTGACAGGAAGTGGGTGTTTCTGGGCGGAAACTGGCCGTTTTATGGGAGTGTGTGAAAAAACGCTGCCGTTTCTGGGAAAAACGCGGGAGTGGCTGGAGAAACGGGGGAGTGTCTGGGCGAACGCTGGGTGTGTTTGTGACGTCAAAACCAGGAACGAAACTGACTGAACTGATCGCAGTGGCAGAGTAAGTCTCGAGCTACTCAGAAACTGCAAAGAAATTTCTAATCGCAATTTAGAGAATCTTTCGTTCGCAATTTTGCTAAGCTAAGATTCACTCCCAGTAGGAGGCGGCTTAGCGTGTGCAATGCTGCTAAAAGCAGCTTGCGAGCGAGCAACTCGGAATGAGGGCCATTGTTAGGTTATGACAACACATAGAAACCTGCTATGTATCACTTTGAATATAGACGTTGGATAATTTATGCAGTGACGGACTGCAGTATGAAATGCATTTGACAGGTTTATGCTGGGAAAGACTAGGAGCTATCTTGTGACTGATTAGCTGCGAATATTCCCAAGTGCCTGAAAGCTATAATATTAATATCAATGAGGGAGACAGAGGCAGGGATGGATCAGCACCATAACAAGGCAGCTGCATCTCTTAGGGGGATCTAGACACTGACGTTTCTATAATGGGTGCAGTGTGTGCAGTGCACACGGCCCCTGAGTCCAGAGGGGACCCCCACTGCACACACTGCACCCATTTTCTGAATACACACCCCTCCAGAGTCCCGCGGCGACGTCCACAGCAGTGTTAAAACTCCGTGAAAATGGCCAAGGCCATTTTCACGGAGTTCTGCACATGCGCAGTAGAGAAATCTCAGGGAAAATGGCCACCGCGCCATTTTCCCTGAGATCTGCGCATGCGCAGTAGAGTCTGAGCGCTCTAGTGCTCAGACTCTCAGCGCTGCCGGCAGAGAGGAGGAGGCCCGAACAGAGGAGGCTGCATCCGGGCCTCCTCCTCTCTTATAACACCCCTGGATCTGGAAACACCCATTGCAGAACAGACAATAGTAAGTGAGGCGGATGCTACAGTGTAAAGGGGAGGTTTATCAAATCTTGGAGGGGGATACAGTACTAGCCTATAACTGTAATTTCAAAGACTGTGCTCGATAAATGACTGTTACTGTAGAAGCTAATTGGTATGAGCAGCTTTTCCACTTTATCTCTCTCCAAAATTTGATAAGTCTCCCCCTAGGAAATGTAAATCACTATACACTGAATGATAATCCTTCGATAAAATGACCATACTGAATATCACTCATACCGCTTTCAGATCGCAAATGCCGGGTCGCACCTGGGAATTGGAAACGGGTCCTTCCCGGTTGCGTCCCGGTATTGGACCCTGAGATCTGGCTTCCTGACCTGGGTCGGGTAGCCATCAGGGGCGGGGGCCGCGGCAGCATCGGGTGTGGAAGCGGAAGCAGAGGTGGCGCTGGGAGATGAGATCATCTCCGCACCGCCTCTCCCTATGCTGTGAACGTGTACCGAGCCGCATCACCCCGGGTAACCAGTTCACACTGCACCTGACCCGTTAATAACTCTTCTTAATTCCCGGGTTGAATAACCGGGTCAGGTGACCCGGGAATTCGGGAGTGACCCTTTCACACCGCACTGCGACCCGCATCGACCTGGCAATATAAGGGGTCGGTAGCGGGTTATTTGTGCGGTGTGAAAGGGGTATCAGTAAATATATACTGTATGAACAATAATCACATTATAAACAGCAAAAAAATCAGTGAAAACTGCTGGAAAAATGTAGGGATCGCCTAATTTGATGATCAATCCTTCAGACGCTTCGCTTCCATGCCGTTGTATATACCTTGCTGTATATGGCGGCACAGTGATTATCGCCCATAGATTCGCCACCATCCGTTCATCTGATCGTCTGCACAATCATGCAATCTATGGTCAGTTTTGAATGAGAGCATAAAAAGCAAGAACATTACCATCATCAACACAGGCCCAATACACGCTGGCAGGGCCGGCGAGAGTGGCAGCGGGCCCGGGTACTGAGGGGGCATTTCTAGCCACCTCCCTCATTTCAAACCCAGCGGCTGGAATAGAAGACTCGGCGTCTTGGAAAAAGAGCTGCTTAGTAAGTGTCAATATAACTGCCTTTATTCAGTTCTTAAAACACCTTCAGACTATGGGGGTCATTCCGACCCGATCGCTCGATGCAGTTTGTCGCATCGCAACGATCAGGTCGGAACTGCGCATGGCAGTCGTCGGTGCCCAGCGATCGCCTCTGAGACAGAGGCGGTCACTGGGCGGGAGGGGGCTGAACGGCGGCGTCAAGCCGCCGTTATGTAGGCCTGGTCCGGCCAATGCAGGCGTGGCTGGACCGTTGGGGGGGCGTGGCGCGGCGGCTGAGTGACGTCTCACGCATCTGCTGCGGCCAGCGGCAGCGACACACAACTCCCGGCTAGCCGCAGGAGCTGCGGTGGCCGGGAGTTACTCCACAGATACAAAGGCATCGCCTCTATGCGATGCTTTTGTATTTGTGCGGGAGAGGGGGGAGGGGGGGGGCGGCACTGACATGCGGGGCGGACTAGTCCTGTGCTGGGCGTCCCCCCGCATGTCTGAGTTTACGATCGTAGCTGTGCTAAATTTAGCACAGCTACGATGAACTCGGAATGACCCCCTATATTCAAATACGTTCATTCATATCCTCAGTGTTCTAATAACATGATAATAATAATTGTATTAATGTGCTGAGCATGCTTGCAGGATGCACTGCACTAGAATCCTCATACGTCATGTGTTATTTCCAGCAGCGGCTAGCTGGGAGAGGAATGAGAACACTTACCTTTCCCACATACTGTATGCTACAGGTGCTGATGTCATTACAGACTTTGCAGTGGCCATAACCCAGAGGAGGCCGAGCCTATTGCCAAGTTACTAATGGCACTGTCAACACAGCTCTGTTATATTTAGACATTGGATGAAATGACGAGCGTGCACCAGCATCACTCACAAGGCGGAAGAAGGTCGCCCAGGCGGGTAATAATAAGTAGACCTTTGCAGATGGAAGATGATGAAAAGCACAGAAAAGAGAAGGCAATGACACAATAAGGAACAATGATGAGTAATAGCAAAACGTGCGACATCTATCTCTGTGGCATCTGGCAGATAATAATCGCACAGACATATACATTCATTCAGCGCAGATCTACTATGAAACTAATGAAGCTTAAGCTTCAGGGCCCTTAATCCAAAAAGGCCACTGAAGCACCCTTTTTTTTATGGAGTTTTGCAAGTGTGTGTTATTAAAATAAGTAGTGATGAGCGGGTTCGGTTTCTCGGAAACCGAACCCCCCCGAACTTCACCTTTTTTACACGGGTCCGAGGCAGGTTAGAACATTCCCGCCTTGCTCGGCTAACCCGAGCGCGCCCGAACGTCATCATCCCGCTGTCAGATTCTTGCGAGATTCGGATTCTATATAAGCAGCCGCGCGTCGCCGCCATTTTCACTCGTGCATTGGAGATGATAGGGAGAGGACGTGGCTGGCGTCCTCTCCGTTTATTGTAGAAGTTGATTGGTTGTTTATTGCTTAATTGTGGGGAGGATTGGGGAGCAGCTGTTAGGAGGAGTACAGTGCAGAGTTTTGCTGATAAGTGACCACCAGTTTTTATCCGTTCTCTGCCTGAAAAAAACGCTCCATACCATATCTGTGCTCAGTGTGCTGCATAATATATCTGTGCTGAGTGCTGCTCACACTGCTTAATTGTGGGGACTGGGGAGCAGCTATAGCAGGAGTACAGTGCAGAGTTTTGCTGACAGTGACCACCAGTATACGTTGTCTGCCTGAAAAACACTCCATATCTGTGCTCAGTGTGCTGCTTTATTGTGGGGACTGGGGACCACCAGTATAATTAATATTATATAGGAGGAGTACAGTGCAGAGTGCACTGCTGTACCTACCTCTGTGTCGTCACTCGTCATCCATTAAGTATACTATCCATCTACATTCTATACCTGTGGTGCATTTTAGTTTTGCAGTTTGCTGACAGTGTCCACCAGTATACTATATATAGCAGTACGGTAGGCCACTGCTGTACCTACCACTGTGTCATCACTCGTCATCCATTAAGTATACTATCCATCTACATTCTATACCTGTGGTGCATTTTAGTTTTGCAGTTTGCTGACAGTGTCCACCAGTATACTATATATAGCAGTACGGTAGGCCACTGCTGTACCTACCTCTGTGTCGTCACTCGTCATCCATTAAGTATACTATCCATCTACATTCTATACCTGTGGTGCATTTTAGTTTTGCAGTTTGCTGACAGTGTCCACCAGTATACTATATATAGCAGTACGGTAGGCCACTGCTGTACCTACCTCTGTGTCGTCACTCGTCATCCATTAAGTATACTATCCATCTACATTCTATACCTGTGGTGCATTTTAGTTTTGCAGTTTGCTGACAGTGTCCACCAGTATACTATATATAGCAGTACGGTAGGCCACTGCTGTACCTACCTCTGTGTCGTCACTGGTCATCCATTAAGTATACTATCCATCTACATTCTATACCTGTGGTGCATTTAGTTTTGCAGTTTGCTGACAGTGTCCACCAGTATACTATATATAGCAGTACGGTAGGCCACTGCTGTACCTACCTCTGTGTCGTCACTCGTCATCCATTAAGTATACTATCCATCTACATTCTATACCTGTGGTGCATTTTAGTTGTGTGCAGTTTATATAGTAGTTGGCCATTGCTATTGATACTGGCATATAATTCCACACATTAAAATATGGAGAACAAAAATGTGGAGGTTAAAATAGGGAAAGATCAAGATCCACTTCCACCTCGTGCTGAAGCTGCTGCCACTAGTCATGGCCGAGATGATGAAATGCCATCAACGTCGTCTGCCAAGGCCGATGCCCAATGTCATAGTAGAGAGCATGTAAAATCCAAAAAACAATAGTTCAGTAAAATGACCCAAAAATCTAAATTAAAAGTGTCTGAGGAGAAGCGTAAACTTGCCAATATGCCATTTACGACACGGAGTGGCAAGGAACGGCTGAGGCCCTGGCCTATGTTCATGGCTAGTGGTTCAGCTTCACATGAGGATGGAAGCACTCATCCTCTCGCTAGAAAAAAGAAAAGACTTAAGCTGGCAAAAGCACAGCAAAGAACTGTGCGTTCTTCAAAATCACAAATCCCCAGGGAGAGTCCAATTGTGTCGGTTGCGATGCCTGACCTTCCCAACACTGGACGTGAAGAGCTTGCGCCTTCCACCATTTGCACGCCCCCTGCAAGTGCTGGAAGGAGCACCCGCCGTCCAGTTCCTTATAGTCAAATTGAAGATGTCACTGTTGAAGTACACCAGGATGAGGATATGGGTGTTGCTGGCGCTGGGAAGGAAATTGACAAGGAGGATTCTGATGGTGAGGTGGTTCGTTTAAGTCAGGCACCCGGGGAGACACCTGTTGTCCGTGGGAGGAATATGGCCATTTGACATGCCTGGTCAAAATACAATAAAAATCAGCTCTTCGGTGTGGAATTATTTCAACACAAATGCGAACAACAGGTGTCAAGCCGTGTGTTGCCTTTGTCAAGCTGTAATAAGTAGGGGTAAGGACGTTAACCACCTCGGAACATCCTCCCTTATACGTCACCTGCAGCGCATTCATCATAAGTCAGTGACAAGTTCAAAAACTTTGGGCGACAGCGGAAGCAGTCCACTGACCACTAAATCCCTTCCTCTTGTAACCAAGCTCCTGCAAACCACACCACCAACTCCCTCAGTGTCAATTTCCTCCTTACCCTGGAAAGCCAATAGTCCTGCAGGCCATGTCACTGTCAAGTCTGACGAGTCCTCTCCTGCCTGGGATTCCTCCGATGCATCCTTGAGTGTAACGCCTACTGCTGCTGGCGCTGCTGTTGTTGCTGCTGGGAGTCGATCGTCATCCCAGAGGGGAAGTCGGAAGACCACTTGTACTACTTCCAGTAAGCAATTGACTGTCCAACAGTCCTTTGCGAGGAAGATGAAATATCACAGCAGTCATCCTGCTGCAAAGCAGATAACTCAGGCCTTGGCAGCCTAGGCGGTGAGAAACGTGGTTCCGGTATCCATCGTTAATTCAGAGGCAACTATTGACTTGATTGAGGTACTGTGTCCCCGGTACCAAATACCATCTAGGTTCCATTTCTCTAGGCAGGCGATACCGAAAATGTACACAGACCTCAGAAAAAGACTCACCAGTGTCCTAAAAAAATGCAGTTGTACCCAATGCCCACTTAACCACGGACATGTGGACAAGTGGAGCAGGGCAGACTCAGGACTATATGACTGTGACAGCCCACTGGGTAGATGTATTGCCTCCCGCAGCAAGAACAGCAGCGGCGGCACCAGTAGCAGCATCTCGCAAACGCCAACTCGTTCCTAGGCAGGCTACGCTTTGTATCACCGCTTTCCAGAATAGGCACACAGCTGACAACCTCTTACGGCAACTGAGGAAGATCATCGCAGAATGGCTTACCCCAACTGGACACTCCTGGGGATTTGTGACATCGGACAACGCCAGCAATATTGTGCGTGCATTACATCTGGGCAAATTCCAGCACGTCCCATGTTTTGCACATACATTGAATTTGGTGGTGCAGAATTATTTAAAAAACGACAGGGGCGTGCAAGAGATGCTGTCGGTGGCCCGAAGAATTGCGGGCCACTTTCGGCATTCAGGCACCGCGTACAGAAGACTGGAGCACCACCAAACATTCCTGAACCTGCCCTGCCATCATCTGAAGCAAGAGGTGGTAACGAGGTGGAATTCAACCCTCTATATGCTTCAGGATGGAGGAGCAGCAAAAGACCATTCAAGCCTATACATCTGCCCACGATATAGGCAAAGGAGGGGGAATGCACCTGACTCAAGCGCAGTGGAGAATGATTTCAACGTTGTGCAAGGTTCTGCAACCCTTTGAACTTGCCACACGTGAAGTCAGTTCAGACACTGCCAGCCTGAGTCAGGTCATTCCCCTCATCAGGCTTTTGCAGAAGAAGCTGGAGACATTGAAGGAGGAGCTAAAACCGAGCGATTCCGCTAGGCATGTGGGACTTGTGGATGGAGCCCTTAATTCGCTTAACCAGGATTCACGGGTGGTCAATCTGTTGAAATCAGAGCACTACATTTTGGCCACCGTGCTCGATCCTAGATTTAAAACCTACGTTGTATCTCTCTTTCCGGCAGACACAAGTCTGCAGAGGTTCAAAGACCTGCTGGTGAGAAAATTGTCAAGTCAAGCGGAACGTGACCCGTCACCATCTCCTCCTTCACATTCTCCCGCAACTGGGGGTGCGAGGAAAAGGCTAAGAATTCCGAGCCCACCCGCTGGCAGTGATGCAGGGCAGTCTGGAGCGAGTGCTGACATCTGGTCCGGACTGAAGGACCTGCCAACGATTACTGACATGTCGTCTACTGTCACTGCATATGATTCTGTCACCATTGAAAGAATGGTGGAGGATTATATGAGTGACCGCATCCAAGTAGGCACGTCAGACAGTCCTTACCTATACTGGCAGGAAAAATAGACAATTTGGAGGCCCTTGCACAAACTGGCATAATTCTACCTAAGTTGCCCTCCCTCCAGTGTGTACTCCGAAAGAGTGTTTAGTGCAGCCGCTCACCTTGTCAGCAATCGGCGTACGAGGTTACTTCCAGAAAATGTGGAGAAGATGATGTTCATTAAAATGAATTATAATCAATTCCTCCATGGAGACATTCACCAGTAGCAATTGCCTCCAGAAAGTACACGGGGACCTGAGATGGTGGATTCCAGTGGGGACGAATTAATAATCTGTGAGGAGGGGATGTACACAGTGAAAGGGGTGAGGAATCGGAGGATGATGATGAGGTGGACATCTTGTCTCTGTAGAGCCAGTTTGTGCAAGGAGAGATTGATTGCTTCTTTTTTGGTGGGGGCCCAAACCAACCAGTCATTTCAGTCACAGTCGTGTGGCAGACCCTGTCACTGAAATGATGGGTTCGTTAAAGTATGCATGTCCTGTTTATACAACATAAGGGTGGGTGGGAGGGCCCAAGGACAATTCCATCTTGCACCACTTTTTTCTTTCATTTTTCTTTGCATCATGTGCTGTTTGGGGACTATTTTTTTGAAGTGCCATCCTGCCTGACACTGCAGTGCCACTCCTAGATGGGCCAGGTGTTTGTGTCGGCCACTTGTGTCGCTTAGCTTAGTCACACAGCGACCTTGGTGCGCCTCTTTTTTCTTTGCATCATGTGCTGTTTGGGGACTATTTTTTTGAAGTGCCATCCTGCCTGACACTGCAGTGCCACTCCTAGATGGGCCAGGTGTTTGTGTCGGCCACTTGTGTCGCTTAGCTTAGTCACACAGCGACCTTGGTGCGCCTCTTTTTTTCTTTGCATCATGTGCTGTTTGGGGACAATTTTTTTGAAGGGCCATCCTGCGTGACACTGCAGTGCCACTCCTAGATGGGCCAGGTGTTTGTGTCGGCAACTTGTGTCGCTTAGCTTAGCCATCCAGCGACCTCGGTGCAAATTTTAGGACTAAAAATAATATTGTGAGGTGTGAGGTGTTCAGAATAGAGTGGAAATTATGGTTATTGAGGTTAATAATACTATGGGATCAAAATGACCCCCAAATTCTATGATTTAAGCTGTTTTTTAGGGTTTTTGGAAAAAAACACCCAAATCCAAAACACACCCGAATCCGACAAAAAAATTTCGGTGAGGTTTTGCCAAAACGCGTCCGAATCCAAAACACGGCCGCGGAACCGAACCCAAAACCAAAACACAAAACCCGAAAAATTTCCGGTGCACATCACTAAAAATAAGGTTATTTTAGGGCTAGAATCATCACTCGCTTGTACATTTTAACACCAAAAGTCAGATTTTCACCTCTTGTGTGTATGTACTGTATGCTTATAGCTCGTCACCAATCACACCATGACAGCCAGGCTTCTAGTACAGGGTGGCTGCTATTACAGCTTGTAGTACAGTGAGAGCTGCTGGGAGTTGTAGTCTAGCTCTGTGATTTGCTCAGATTCCCGACAGCCTGCAGAACTTGTCAGAGTGCCATTCCCAGGAGGGCCGGTCCTAGGAAGGAGGCTGGCAATGAAAGGTAAGAAGGAGTCCGGAACAAGGGGACGTCTAATAGGGTAATTTTGCTGGCACTGAGTGTTGCGTGCTGTCAGGTGTTTATTAGAGATGAGCGCCTGAAATTTTTCGGGTTTTGTGTTTTGGTTTTGGGTTCGGTTCCGCGGCCGTGTTTTGGGTTCGACCGCGTTTTGGCAAAACCTCACCGAATTTTTTTTGTCGGATTCGGGTGTGTTTTGGATTCGGGTGTTTTTTTTAAAAAACACTAAAAAACAGCTTAAATCATAGAATTTGGGGGTCATTTTGATCCCATATTATTATTAACCTCAAAAACCATAATTTCCACTCATTTTCAGTCTATTCTGAATACCTCACACCTCACAATATTATTTTTAGTCCTAAAATTTGCACCAAGGTCGCTGGATGACTAAGCTAAGCGACACTAGTGGCCGACACAAACACCTGGCCCATCTAGGAGTGGCACTGCAGTGTCACGCAGGATGTCCCTTCCAAAAAACCCTCCCCAATCAGCACATGACGCAAAGAAAAAAAGAGGCGCAATGAGGTAGCTGACTGTGTGAGTAAGATAAGCGACCCTAGTGGCCGACACAAACACCGGGCCCATTTAGGAGTGGCACTGCAGTGTCACGCAGGATGTCCCTTCCAAAAAACCCTCCCCAATCAGCACATGACGCAAAGAAAAAAAGAGGCGCAATGAGGTAGCTGACTGTGTGAGTAAGATTAGCGACCCTAGTGGCCGACACAAACACCGGGCCCATTTAGGAGTGGCACTGCAGTGTCACGCAGGATGTCCCTTCCAAAAAACCCTCCCCAATCAGCACATGACGCAAAGAAAAAAAGAGGCGCAATGAGGTAGCTGACTGTGTGAGTAAGATTAGCGACCCTAGTGGCCGACACAAACACCGGGCCCATTTAGGAGTGGCACTGCAGTGTCACGCAGGATGTCCCTTCCAAAAAACCCTCCCCAATCAGCACATGACGCAAAGAAAAAAAGAGGCGCAATGAGGTAGCTGACTGTGTGAGTAAGATTAGCGACCCTAGTGGCCGACACAAACACCGGGCCCATTTAGGAGTGGCACTGCAGTGTCACGCAGGATGTCCCTTCCAAAAAACCCTCCCCAAACAGCACATGACGCAAAGAAAAATAAAAGAAAAAAGAGGTGCAAGATGGAATTGTCCTTGGGCCCTCCCACCCACCCTTATGTTGTATAAACAAAACAGGACATGCACACTTTAACCAACCCATCATTTCAGTGACAGGGTCTGCCACACGACTGTGACTGATATGACGGGTTGGTTTGGACCCCCCCCAAAAAAGAAGCAATTAATCTCTCCTTGCACAAACTGGCTCTACAGAGGCAAGATGTCCACCTCATCATCACCCTCCGATATATCACCGTGTACATCCCCCTCCTCACAGATTATCAATTCGTCCCCACTGGAATCCACCATCTCAGCTCCCTGTGTACTTTGTGGAGGCAATTGCTGCTGGTCAATGTCTCCGCGGAGGAATTGATTATAATTCATTTTAATGAACATCATCTTCTCCACATTTTCTGGATGTAACCTCGTACGCCGATTGCTGACAAGGTGAGCGGCGGCACTAAACACTCTTTCGGAGTACACACTTGTGGGAGGGCAACTTAGGTAGAATAAAGCCAGTTTGTGCAATGGCCTCCAAATTGCCTGTTTTTCCTGCCAGTATAAGTATGGACTGTGTGACGTGCCTACTTGGATGCGGTCACTCATATAATCCTCCACCATTCTTTCAATGGTGAGAGAATCATATGCAGTGACAGTAGACGACATGTCCGTAATCGTTGTCAGGTCCTTCAGTCCGGACCAGATGTCAGCATCAGCAGTCGCTCCAGACTGCCCTGCATCACCGCCAGCGGGTGGGCTCGGAATTCTGAGCCTTTTCCTCGCACCCCCAGTTGCGGGAGAATGTGAAGGAGGAGATGTTGACAGGTCGCGTTCCGCTTGACTTGACAATTTTCTCACCAGCAGGTCTTTCAACCCCAGCAGACTTGTGTCTGCCGGAAAGAGAGATCCAAGGTAGGCTTTAAATCTAGGATCGAGCACGGTGGCCAAAATGTAGTGCTCTGATTTCAACAGATTGACCACCCGTGAATCCTTGTTAAGCGAATTAAGGGCTCCATCCACAAGTCCCACATGCCTAGCGGAATCGCTCCGTGTTAGCTCCTCCTTCAATGTCTCCAGCTTCTTCTGCAAAAGCCTGATGAGGGGAATGACCTGACTCAGGCTGGCAGTGTCTGAACTGACTTCACGTGTGGCAAGTTCAAAGGGCATCAGAACCTTGCACAACGTTGAAATCATTCTCCACTGCGCTTGAGACAGGTGCATTCCACCTCCTATATCGTGCTCAATTGTATAGGCTTGAATGGCCTTTTGCTGCTCCTCCAACCTCTGAAGCATATAGAGGGTTGAATTCCACCTCGTTACCACTTCTTGCTTCAGATGATGGCAGGGCAGGTTCAGTAGTTTGTGGTGGTGCTCCAGTCTTCTGTACGTGGTGCCTGTACGCCGAAAGTGTCCCGCAATTTTTCTGGCCACCGACAGCATCTCTTGCACGCCCCTGTCGTTTTTTAAATAATTCTGCACCACCAAATTCAAGGTATGTGCAAAACATGGGACGTGCTGGAATTTGCCCATATTTAATGCACACACAATATTGCTGGCGTTGTCCGATGCCACAAATCCACAGGAGAGTCCAATTGGGGTAAGCCATTCCGCGATGATCTTCCTCAGTTGCCGTAAGAGGTTTTCAGCTGTGTGCGTATTCTGGAAACCGGTGATACAAAGCGTAGCCTGCCTAGGAAAGAGTTGGCGTTTGCGAGATGCTGCTACTGGTGCCGCCGCTGCTGTTTTTGCGGCGGGAGTCCATACATCTACCCAGTGGGCTGTCACAGTCATATAGTCCTGACCCTGCCGTGCTCCACTTGTCCACATGTCCGTGGTTAAGTGGACATTGGGTACAACTGCATTTTTTAGGACACTGGTGAGTCTTTTTCTGACGTCCGTGTACATTCTCGGTATCGCCTGCCTAGAGAAGTGGAACCTAGATGGTATTTGGTAACGGGGGCACACTGCCTCAATAAATTGTCTAGTTCCCTGTGAACTAACGGCGGATACCGGACGCACGTCTAACACCAACATAGTTGTCAAGGCCTCAGTTATCCGCTTTGCAGCAGGATGACTGCTGTGATATTTCATCTTCCTCGCAAAGGACTGTTGAACAGTCAATTGCTTACTGGAAGTAGTACAAGTGGGCTTACGACTTCCCCTCTGGGATGACCATCGACTCCCAGCAGCAACAACAGCAGCGCCAGCAGCAGTAGGCGTTACACGCAAGGATGCATCGGAGGAATCCCAGGCAGGAGAGGACTCGTCAGAATTGCCAGTGACATTGCCTGCAGGACTATTGGCATTCCTGGGGAAGGAGGAAATTGACACTGAGGGAGTTGGTGGGGTGGTTTGCGTGAGCTTGGTTACAAGAGGAAGGGATTTACTGGTCAGTGGACTGCTTCCGCTGTCACCCAAAGTTTTTGAACTTGTCACTGACTTATTATGAATGCGCTGCAGGTGACGTATAAGGGAGGATGTTCCGAGGTGGTTAACGTCCTTACCCCTACTTATTACAGCTTGACAAAGGGAACACACGGCTTGACACCTGTTGTCCGCATTTCTGTTGAAATAGTTCCACACCGAAGAGCTGATTTTTTTGGTATTTTCACCAGGCATGTCAACGGCCATATTCCTCCCACGGACAACAGGTGTCTCCCCGGGTGCCTGACTTAAACAAACCACCTCACCATCAGAATCCTCCTGGTCAATTTCCTCCCCAGCGCCAGCAACACCCATATCCTCCTCATCCTGGTGTACTTCAACACTGACATCTTCAATCTGACTATCAGGAACTGGACTGCGGGTGCTCCTTCCAGCACTTGCAGGGGGCGTGCAAATGGTGGAAGGCGCATGCTCTTCACGTCCAGTGTTGGGAAGGTCAGGCATCGCAACCGACACAATTGGACTCTCCTTGTGGATTTGGGATTTCGAAGGACGCACAGTTCTTTGCGGTGCTACTGCTTTTGCCAGCTTGAGTCTTTTCATTTTTCTAGCGAGAGGCTGAGTGCCTCCATCCTCATGTGAAGCTGAACCACTAGCCATGAACATAGGCCAGGGCCTCAGCCGTTCCTTGCCACTCCGTGTGGTAAATGGCATATTGGCAAGTTTACGCTTCTCCTCCGACAATTTTATTTTAGGTTTTGGAGTCCTTTTTTTACTGATATTTGGTGTTTTGGATTTGACATGCTCTGTACTATGACATTGGGCATCGGCCTTGGCAGACGACGTTGCTGGCATTTCATCGTCTCGGCCATGACTAGTGGCAGCAGCTTCAGCACGAGGTGGAAGTGGATCTTGATCTTTCCCTAATTTTGGAACCTCAACATTTTTGTTCTCCATATTTTAATAGGCACAACTAAAAGGCACCTCAGGTAAACAATGGAGATGGATGGATACTAGTATACAATTATGGACGGACTGCCGAGTGCCGACACAGAGGTAGCTACAGCCGTGAACTACCGTACTGTGTCTGCTGCTAATATAGACTGGTTGATAAAGAGATGTCGTAGTATGTATGTATGAAGAAGAAAGAAAAAAAAAACACGGTTAGGTGGTATACAATTATGGACGGACTGCCGAGTGCCGACACAGAGGTAGCCACAGCCGTGAACTACCGTACTGTACTGTGTCTGCTGCTAATATAGACTGGTTGATAAAGAGATGTCGTAGTATGTATGTATAAAGAAGAAAGAAAAAAAAACCACGGTTAGGTGGTATACAATTATGGACGGACTGCCGAGTGCCGACACAGAGGTAGCCACAGCCGTGAACTACCGTACTGTACTGTGTCTGCTGCTAATATAGACTGGTTGATAAAGAGATGTCGTAGTATGTATGTATGAAGAAGAAAGAAAAAAAAACCACGGTTAGGTGGTATACAATTATGGACGGACTGCCGAGTGCCGACACAGAGGTAGCCACCGCCGTGAACTACCGTACTGTACTGTGTCTGCTGCTAATATAGACTGGTTGATAAAGAGATGTCGTAGTATGTATGTATAAAGAAGAAAGAAAAAAAAACCACGGTTAGGTGGTATACAATTATGGACGGACTGCCGAGTGCCGACACAGAGGTAGCCACAGCCGTGAACTACCGTACTGTACTGTGTCTGCTGCTAATATAGACTGGTTGATAAAGAGATGTCGTAGTATGTATGTATAAAGAAGAAAGAAAAAAAAACCACGGTTAGGTGGTATACAATTATGGACGGACTGCCGAGTGCCGACACAGAGGTAGCCACAGCCGTGAACTACCGTACTGTACTGTGTCTGCTGCTAATATAGACTGGTTGATAAAGAGATGTCGTAGTATGTATGTATGAAGAAGAAAGAAAAAAAAACCACGGTTAGGTGGTATACAATTATGGACGGACTGCCGAGTGCCGACACAGAGGTAGCCACAGCCGTGAACTACCGTACTGTACTGTGTCTGCTGCTAATATAGACTGGTTGATAAAGAGATGTCGTAGTATGTATGTATAAAGAAGAAAGAAAAAAAAACCACGGTTAGGTGGTATACAATTATGGACGGACTGCCGAGTGCCGACACAGAGGTAGCCACAGCCGTGAACTACCGTACTGTACTGTGTCTGCTGCTAATATAGACTGGTTGATAAAGAGATGAAGTAGTATGTATGTATAAAGAAGAAAGAAAAAAAAACCACGGGTAGGTGGTATACAATTATGGATGGACTGCCGAGTGCCGACACAGAGGTAGCCACAGCCGTGAACTACCGTACTGTACTGTGTCTGCTGCTAATATAGACTGGTTGATAAAGAGATGAAGTAGTATGTATGTATAAAGAAGAAAGAAAAAAAAACCACGGGTAGGTGGTATACAATTATGGATGGACTGCCGAGTGCCGACACAGAGGTAGCTACAGCCGTGAACTACCGTACTGTGTCTGCTGCGACTGGATGATAAATAATGATATAAAAAATATATATATATCACTACTGCAGCCGGACAGGTATATATATTATATAATGACGGACCTGCTGGACACTGTCTGTCAGCAGAATGAGTTTTTTATAGAATAAAAAAAAAAACACCACACAAGTGAAGTCACACGACGAGTGTTTAACTTTTTCAGGCAATCACAATATAGTATACTACTAACTATACTGGTGGTCAGTGTGGTCAGGTCACTGGTCAGTCACACTGGCAGTGGCACTCCTGCAGCAAAAGTGTGCACTGTTTAATTTTAATATAATATGTACTCCTGGCTCCTGCTATAACCTATAACTGGCACTGCAGTGCTCCCCAGTCTCCCCCACAATTATAAGCTGTGTGAGCTGAGCACAGTCAGATATATAATATATACATAGATGATGCAGCACACTGGGCTGAGCAGTGCACACAGATATGGTATGTGACTGTCTTGTACTCCTGGCTCCTGCTATAACCTATAACTGGCACTGCAGTGCTCCCCAGTCTCCCCCACAATTATAAGCTGTGTGAGCTGAGCACAGTCAGATATATAATATATACATAGATGATGCAGGCATGCAGCACACTGGGCTGAGCAGTGCACACAGATATGGTATGTGACTGAGTCACTGTGTGTACCGTTTTTTTCAGGCAGAGAACGGATATATTAAATAAAACAACTGCACTGCTGGTGGTCACTGTGGTCAGTCACTAAACTCTACACTCTCTTCTACAGTATCAGCCTCAGGTCAATCTCTCTCTCTCTCTCCTAATCTAAATGGAGAGGACGCCAGCCACGTCCTCTCCCTATCAATCTCAATGCACGTGTGAAAATGGCGGCGACGCGCGGCTCCTTATATAGAATCCGAGTCTCGCGAGAATCCGACAGCGTCATGATGACGTTCGGGCGCGCTCGGGTTAACCGAGCAAGGCGGGAAGATCCGAGTCGCTCGGACCCGTGAAAAAAAACATGAAGTTCGTGCGGGTTCGGATTCAGAGAAACCGAACCCGCTCATCTCTAGTGTTTATTGAAGAGTGCGGAGTGCAGTAACTTTGGAAGGTGTTTTGTTCATATGTTTGTAAATCCAGTCATAAGGACACAGAGACATGTGAGTTCACTGCTGTGCTGTTTATTCCCTCACCAACTCCAGACACACTGCACACTTGAACACCCACTTCCCAGCGTCCCCCTGGTCCCAGGGACCATCACTGAAGATTCAGGCTTACACAGATTAGTAAGGGAGTGTCTACAAATATTAAGCATTCTAATACACTAACATCACAGTATGAATCTCACCATACACTTAAAAGTAAATCCTCTTCTCTAAATGTCTGTCTCCCTGGGCACAGTTCCTATACTGAGGTCTGGAGGAGGGGCATAGAGGGAGGAACCAGTTCACACTCTGGAAAAGTCTTAAAGTGCCCATGGCTCCTGCGGAACCTTCTATACCCCATGGTACTGAAGTGGACCCCAGCATCCCTCTGTTCCTAGGGACCATCACTGAAGATTCAGGCTTACACAGATAAGTAAGGGAGTGTCTACAAATATTAAGCATTCTAATGCACTAACATAACAGAAGGGGCTCACTTTATGACCCATTTTCAAGGATTCCACCCCACCACCCCGTTCTCTGCCATTGGTGCCTCGAGGTCCTTGCACGGGCAGCACGGCCTTTTGGACGTTGTTGGTTGCTGCCCTATTGTTGTCCCCATAACAGTTCAAGCTTCAGGGTCTCCAAAATGTAGGTCCGCCACTGCATTCATTACTGTATGTGAGAAATGCACAGGCAAATATCCTTATATATAGTGTAAGAACATTCCCAGGAATGCTACTCTCCTGAAACATCTGGGTGACTCACATATTTTTGGGATTCGAAATGGGCGGGACAGGGGACGTGATGAGGTAGTTTTCAGGGAATTGTGTTATTTTGATGCCTAATGACGTGAAGCGACTGTCCCAACCCTGACAGTGATCAGCTGCATCTATGGGAGCTCTCCTGGAGGGGAACATTTTAAAGTTGTTAAGTATGGTATAGACCAGAGATGGGGAACCTTTGGTCATCCAGCTGTTGTTAAACTACACATCCCAGCATGCCCTGCAACAGTTTTGGCATGGCCAAATAGCAAAACTGTTGCAAGGCATGCTGGTATGTGTAGTTCAACAACAGCTGGAGGGCTGAAGGTTCCCCATCCCTTGTGTAGACACTTATTGTAGTTGCGGACTAATTCACCCGCGCATGCAGCTGTGCTCGCCACATGTTCCATTCCTACTCTATGGTTGTCGTGGACATCCATGAGTGGGAATAGTCCCTGTTGGTCGGCATGGCGACCGTCGGGATAGTGAGCGGGCGGGATGTAGGTTGAGGTGTTTTGATCGGCGGTCTCCTGACCAAAGGTTACATAACTACATCCCTCACATTCATACACTTGAATGGATAAATGAGCTTGCTTCCACTGCACACATGAATACGGCCTGTGCCATGCAGAATCCATGGCTTTAAACCTTCTGGGTTAGTGTAAGTCCACCACTGATCTATCTGTGGTTATAATATGTAAATTATAATAAGATCTGCTGGGAGCTCCTCTGTGCATCCTCTACACGCGCTAGCCAGGGTCCAAATATCCCACCGGGACACCGGGTGAGTGTACCGCTGGGACAGTCCGATAGTATCCATTGCCGGGCCGGTCCCATAGTTTCCACACTGCCAGCCCACAACCGCACTTCCAGGATTTGTGTTCCACTGTGAAACACAAACCAGAAGCTGTCATCTGATCTGGCTAGCGGTCACTTCCTGGTGCCACTAGCTGGGAGCAGCAGCGGCGTAGGGTGGCTCCGGTGACCTCAACCTCTGCCGGCCCTGGACCTTGATGCCATTCTAGACCAGCTGGAGACTGGGAAGCAGGATCTGGTGCATAAGGCACTTATGGAGTATAATAAGAAGGTAAGAATGCACCATAATTAGAGATGTGCACCGGAAATTTTTCGGGTTTTGTGCTTTGGTTTTGGATTCGGTTCCGCGTCCGTGTTTTGGATTCGGACGCGTTTTGGCAAAACCTCCATGAAAATTTTTTGTCGGATTCGGGTGTGTTTTGGATTTGGGTGTTTTTTTTAAAAAAAAAACCCTCAAAAACAGCTTAAATCATAGAATTTGGGGGTAATTTTGATCCCATAGTATTATTAACCTCAATAACCACAATTTCCACTCATTTCCAGTCTGTTCTGAACACCTCACACCTCACAATACTATTTTTAGTCCTAAAATTTGCACCGAGGTCGCTGGATGACTAAGCTAAGCGACCCAAGTGGCCGGCACAAACACCTGGCCCATCTAGGAATGGCACTGCAGTGTCAGACAGGATGGCACTTAAAACACATGATGCAGAGATAAATAAAATAAAAAAAAGAGGAGCACGATGGAATTGTCCTTGGGCCCTCCCACCCACCCTTATGTTGTATAAACAGGACATGCACACTTTAACAAACCCATCATTTCAGCCACAGGGTCTGCCACACGACTGTGGCTGAAATGACTGGTTGGTTTGGGCCCCCACCAAAAAAGAAGCAATCAATCTCTCCTTGCACAAACTGGCTCTACAGAGGCAAGATGTCCACCTCCTCCTCGTCAGATTCCTCACCCCTTTCACTGTGTACATCCCCCTCCTCACAGATTATTAATTCGTCCCCACTGGAATCCACCATCTCAGGTCCCTGTGTACTTTGTGGAGGCAATTGCTGCTGGTGAATGTCTCCACGGAGGAATTGATTATAATTCATTTTGATGAACATCATCTTCTCCACATTTTCTGGAAGTAACCTCGTACGCCGATTGCTGACAAGGTGAGCGGCTGCACTAAACACTCTTTCGGAGTACACACTGGAGGGGGGGGCAACTTAGGTAAAATAAAGCCAGTTTGTGCAAGGGCCTCCAAATTGCCTCTTTTTCCTACCAGTATACGTACGGACTGTCTGACGTGCCTACTTGGATGCGGTCACTCATATAATCCTCCACCATTCTTTCAATGGTGACAGAATCATATGCAGTGACAGTGGACAATATGTCCGTAATCGTTGGCAGGTCCTTCAGTCCGGACCAGATGTCAGCACTCGCTCCAGACTGCCCTGCATCACCACCAGTGGGTGAGCTCGGAATTCTTAGCCTTTTCCTCGCAGCCCCAGTTGCAGGAGAATGTGAAGGAGGAGCTGTTGATGGGTCACGTTCCGCTTGACTTGACAAGTGTCTCACCAGCAGGTCTTTGAACATCTGCAGACTTGTGTCTGCCAGAAAGAGAGATACATCGTAGGCTTTAAACCTAGGATCGAGCACGGTGGCCAAAATGTAGTGCTCTGATTTCAACAGATTGACCACCCGTGAATCCTGGTTAAGCGAATGAAGGGCTCCATCCTCAAGTCCCACATGTCTAGCGGAATAGCTCTGTTTTAGCTCCTCCTTCAATGTCTCCAGTGTCTTCTGCTAAAGCCTGATGAGGGGAATGACCTGACTCAGGCTGGCAGTGTCTGAACTGACTTCACGTGTGGCAAGTTCAAAGGGTTGCAGAACCTTGCACAACGTTGAAATCATTCTCCACTGTGCTTGAGTTAGGTGCATTCCCCCTCCTTTGCCTATATCGTAGGCAGATGTATAGGCTTGAATGGCCTTTTGCTGCTCCTCCATCCTCTGAATCATTTAGATGGTTGAATTCCACCTCGTTACCACTAGAGATGAGCGGGTTCGGTTTCTCTGAATCCGAACCCGCCCGAACTTCATGTTTTTTTTCACGGGTCCGAGCGACTCGGATCTTCCCGCCTTGCTCGGTTAACCCGAGCGCGCCCGAACGTCATCATGACGCTGTCGGATTCTCGCGAGGCTCGGATTCTATCGCGAGACTCGGATTCTATATAAGGAGCCGCGCGTCGCCGCCATTTTCACACGTGCATTGAGATTGATAGGGAGAGGACGTGGCTGGCGTCCTCTCCATTTAGATTAGGGTTGAGAGAGAGAGAGAGAGATTGACCTGAGGCTGTGATACTGTAGAAGAGAGTGCAGAGTTTAGTGACTGACGACCACAGTGACCACCAGACAGTGCAGTTGTTTGTTTTATTTAATATATCCGTTCTCTGCCTGAAAAAAACGATACACACAGTGACTCAGTCACATACCATATCTGTGTGCACTGCTCAGCCCAGTGTGCTGCATCAATGTATATATATATCTGACTGTGCTCAGCTCACACAGCTTATAATTGTGGGGGAGACTGGGGAGCACTGCAGTGCCAGTTATAGGTTATAGCAGGAGCCAGGAGTACATAATATTATATTAAAATTAAACAGTGCACACTTTTGCTGCAGGAGTGCCACTGCCAGTGTGACTAGTGACCAGTGACCTGACCACCAGTATATATAATATTAGTAGTATACTATCTCTTTATCAACCAGTCTATATTAGCAGCAGACACAGTACAGTGCGGTAGTTCACGGCTGTGGCTACCTCTGTGTCGGCACTCGGCAGCCCGTCCATAATTGTATATACCACCTAACCGTGGTTTTTTTTTCTTTCTTTATAGTCATACTAGTTACGAGTATACTATCTCTTTATCAACCAGTCTATATTAGCAGCAGACACAGTACAGTGCGGTAGTTCACGGCTGTGGCTACCTCTGTGTCGGCACTCGGCAGCCCGTCCATAATTGTATATACCACCTAACCGTGGTTTTTTTTTCTTTCTTTATACATACATACTAGTTACGAGTATACTATCTCTTTATCAACCAGTCTATATTAGCAGCAGACACAGTACAGTGCGGTAGTTCACGGCTGTGGCTACCTCTGTGTCGGCACTCGGCAGCCCGTCCATAATTGTATATACCACCTAACCGTGGTTTTTTTTTTCTTTCTTTATACATACATACTAGTTACGAGTATACTATCTCTTTATCAACCAGTCTATATATTAGCAGCAGACACAGTACAGTGCGGTAGTTCACGGCTGTGGCTACCTCTGTGTCGGCACTCGGCAGCCCGTCCATAATTGTATATACCACCTAACCGTGGTTTTTTTTTCTTTCTTTATACATACATACTAGTTACGAGTATACTATCTCTTTATCAACCAGTCTATATATTAGCAGCAGACACAGTACAGTGCGGTAGTTCACGGCTGTGGCTACCTCTGTGTCGGCACTCGGCAGCCCGTCCATAATTGTATATACCACCTAACCGTGGTTTTTTTTTCTTTCTTTATACATACATACTAGTTACGAGTATACTATCTCTTTATCAACCAGTCTATATTAGCAGCAGACACAGTACAGTGCGGTAGTTCACGGCTGTGGCTACCTCTGTGTCGGCACTCGGCACCCCGTCCATAATTGTATATACCACCTAACCGTGGTTTTTTTTTCTTTCTTTATACATACATACTAGTTACGAGTATACTATCTCTTTATCAACCAGTCTATATATTAGCAGCAGACACAGTACAGTGCGGTAGTTCACGGCTGTGGCTACCTCTGTGTCGGCACTCGGCAGCCCGTCCATAATTGTATATACCACCTAACCGTGGTTTTTTTTTCTTTCTTTATAGTCATACTAGTTACGAGTATACTATCTCTTTATCAACCAGTCTATATTAGCAGCAGACACAGTACAGTGCGGTAGTTCACGGCTGTGGCTACCTCTGTGTCGGCACTCGGCAGCCCGTCCATAATTGTATATACCACCTAACCGTGGGTTTTTTTTCTTTCTTTATACATACATACTAGTTACGAGTATACTATCTCTTTATCAACCAGTCTATATTAGCAGCAGACACAGTACAGTGCGGTAGTTCACGGCTGTGGCTACCTCTGTGTCGGCACTCGGCAGCCCGTCCATAATTGTATATACCACCTAACCGTGGTTTTTTTTTCTTTCTTTATACATACATACTAGTTACGAGTATACTATCTCTTTATCAACCAGTCTATATATTAGCAGCAGACACAGTACAGTGCGGTAGTTCACGGCTGTGGCTACCTCTGTGTCGGCACTCGGCAGCCCGTCCATAATTGTATATACCACCTAACCGTGGTTTTTTTTTCTTTCTTTATACATACATACTAGTTACGAGTATACTATCTCTTTATCAACCAGTCTATATATTAGCAGCAGACACAGTACAGTGCGGTAGTTCACGGCTGTGGCTACCTCTGTGTCGGCACTCGGCAGCCCGTCCATAATTGTATATACCACCTAACCGTGGTTTTTTATTCTTTCTTTATACATACATACTAGTTACGAGTATACTATCTCTTTATCAACCAGTCTATATATTAGCAGCAGACACAGTACAGTGCGGTAGTTCACGGCTGTGGCTACCTCTGTGTCGGCACTCGGCAGCCCGTCCATAATTGTATATACAACCTAACCGTGGTTTTTTTTTCTTTCTTTATACATACATACTAGTTACGAGTATACTATCTCTTTATCAACCAGTCTATATATTAGCAGCAGACACAGTACAGTGCGGTAGTTCACGGCTGTGGCTACCTCTGTGTCGGCACTCGGCAGCCCGTCCATAATTGTATACTAGTATCCAATCCATCCATCTCCATTGTTTACCTGAGGTGCCTTTTAGTTGTGCCTATTAAAATATGGAGAACAAAAATGTTGAGGTTCCAAAATTAGGGAAAGATCAAGATCCACTTCCACCTCGTGCTGAAGCTGCTGCCACTAGTCATGGCCGAGACGATGAAATGCCTGCAACGTCGTCTGCCAAGGCCGATGCCCAATGTCATAGTACAGAGCATGTCAAATCCAAAACACCAAATATCAGTAAAAAAAGGACTCCAAAACCTAAAATAAAATTGTCGGAGGAGAAGCGTAAACTTGCCAATATGCCATTTACCACACGGAGTGGCAAGGAACGGCTGAGGCCCTGGCCTATGTTCATGGCTAGTGGTTCAGCTTCACATGAGGATGGAAGCACTCAGCCTCTCGCTAGAAAAATGAAAAGACTAAAGCTGGCAAAAGCAGTAGCACCGCAAAGAACTGTGCGTTCTTCGAAATCCCAAATCCACAAGGAGAGTCCGACTCCAATTGTGTCGGTTGCGATGCCTGACCTTCCCAACACTGGACGTGAAGAGCATGCGCCTTCCACCATTTGCACGCCCCCTGCAAGTGATGGAAGGAGCACCCGCAGTCCAGTTCCTGATAGTCAGATTGAAGATGTCAGTGTTGAAGTACACCAGGATGAGGAGGATATGGGTGTTGCTGGCGCTGGGGAGGAAATTGACCAGGAGGATTCTGATGGTGAGGTGGTTTGTTTAAGTCAGGCACCCGGGGAGACACCTGTTGTCCGTGGTAGGAATATGGCCGTTGACATGCCTGGTGAAAATACCAAAAAAATCAGCTCTTCGGTGTGGAAGTATTTCACCAGAAATGCGGACAACAGGTGTCAAGCCGTGTGTTCCCTTTGTCAAGCTGTAATAAGTAGGGGTAAGGACGTTAACCACCTCGGAACATCCTCCCTTATACGTCACCTGCAGCGCATTCATAATAAGTCAGTGACAAGTTCAAAAACTTTGGGTGACAGCGGAAGCAGTCCACTGACCAGTAAATCCCTTCCTCTTGTAACCAAGCTCACGCAAACCACCCCACCAACTCCCTCAGTGTCAATTTCCTCCTTCCCCAGGAATGCCAATAGTCCTGCAGGCAATGTCACTGGCAATTCTGACGAGTCCTCTCCTGCCTGGGATTCCTCCGATGCATCCTTGCGTGTAACGCCTACTGCTGCTGGCGCTGCTGTTGTTGCTGCTGGGAGTCGATGGTCATCCCAGAGGGGAAGTCGTAAGCCCACTTGTACTACTTCCAGTAAGCAATTGACTGTTCAACAGTCCTTTGCGAGGAAGATGAAATATCACAGCAGTCATCCTGCTGCAAAGCGGATAACTGAGGCCTTGACAACTATGTTGGTGTTAGACGTGCGTCCGGTATCCGCCGTTAGTTCACAGGGAACTAGACAATTTATTAAGGCAGTGTGCCCCCGTTACCAAATACCATCTAGGTTCCACTTCTCTAGGCAGGCGATACCGAGAATGTACACGGACGTCAGAAAAAGACTCACCAGTGTCCTAAAAAATGCAGTTGTACCCAATGTCCACTTAACCACGGACATGTGGACAAGTGGAGCAGGGCAGGGTCAGGACTATATGACTGTGACAGCCCACTGGGTAGATGTATGGACTCCCGCCGCAAGAACAGCAGCGGCGGCACCAGTAGCAGCATCTCGCAAACGCCAACTCTTTCCTAGGCAGGCTACGCTTTGTATCACCGCTTTCCAGAATACGCACACAGCTGAAAACCTCTTACGACAACTGAGGAAGATCATCGCGGAATGGCTTACCCCAATTGGACTCTCCTGTGGATTTGTGGCATCGGACAACGCCAGCAATATTGTGTGTGCATTAAATATGGGCAAATTCCAGCACGTCCCATGTTTTGCACATACCTTGAATTTGGTGGTGCAGAATTTTTTAAAAAACGACAGGGGCGTGCAAGAGATGCTGTCGGTGGCCAGAAGAATTGCGGGACACTTTCGGCGTACAGGCACCACGTACAGAAGACTGGAGCACCACCAAAAACTACTGAACCTGCCCTGCCATCATCTGAAGCAAGAAGTGGTAACGAGGTGGAATTCAACCCTCTATATGCTTCAGAGGTTGGAGGAGCAGCAAAAGGCCATTCAAGCCTATACAATTGAGCACGATATAGTAGGTGGAATGCACCTGTCTCAAGCGCAGTGGAGAATGATTTCAACGTTGTGCAAGGTTCTGATGCCCTTTGAACTTGCCACACTTGAAGTCAGTTCAGACACTGCCAGCCTGAGTCAGGTCATTCCCCTCATCAGGCTTTTGCAGAAGAAGCTGGAGACATTGAAGGAGGAGCTAACACGGAGCGATTCCGCTAGGCATGTGGGACTTGTGGATGGAGCCCTTAATTCGCTTAACAAGGATTCACGGGTGGTCAATCTGTTGAAATCAGAGCACTACATTTTGGCCACCGTGCTCGATCCTAGATTTAAAGCCTACCTTGGATCTCTCTTTCCGGCAGACACAAGTCTGCTGGGGTTGAAAGACCTGCTGGTGACAAAATTGTCAAGTCAAGCGGAACGCGACCTGTCAACATCTCCTCCTTCACATTCTCCCGCAACTGAGGGTGCGAGGAAAAGGCTCAGAATTCCGAGCCCACCCGCTGGCGGTGATGCAGGGCAGTCTGGAGCGACTGCTGATGCTGACATCTGGTCCGGACTGAAGGACCTGACAACGATTACGGACATGTCGTCTACTGTCACTGCATATGATTCTCTCAACATTGATAGAATGGTGGAGGATTATATGAGTGACCGCATCCAAGTAGGCACGTCACACAGTCCGTACTTATACTGGCAGGAAAAACAGGCAATTTGGAGGCCCTTGCACAAACTGGCTTTATTCTACCTAAGTTGCCCTCCCACAAGTGTGTACTCCGAAAGAGTGTTTAGTGCCGCCGCTCACCTTGTCAGCAATCGGCGTACGAGGTTACATCCAGAAAATGTGGAGAAGATGATGTTCATTAAAATGAATTATAATCAATTCCTCCGCGGAGACATTGACCAGCAGCAATTGCCTCCACAAAGTACACAGGGAGCTGAGATGGTGGATTCCAGTGGGGACGAATTGATAATCTGTGAGGAGGGGGATGTACACGGTGATATATCGGAGGGTGATGATGAGGTGGACATCTTGCCTCTGTAGAGCCAGTTTGTGCAAGGAGAGATTAATTGCTTCTTTTTTGGGGGGGGTCCAAACCAACCCGTCATATCAGTCACAGTCGTGTGGCAGACCCTGTCACTGAAATGATGGGTTGGTTAAAGTGTGCATGTCCTGTTTTGTTTATACAACATAAGGGTGGGTGGGAGGGCCCAAGGACAATTCCATCTTGCACCTCTTTTTTCTTTTCTTTTTCTTTGCGTCATGTGCTGTTTGGGGAGGGTTTTTTGGAAGGGACATCCTGCGTGACACTGCAGTGCCACTCCTAGATGGGCCCGGTGTTTGTGTCGGCCACTAGGGTCGCTTATCTTACTCACACAGCTACCTCATTGCTCCTCTTTTTTTCTTTGCGTCATGTGCTGTTTGGGGAGGGTTTTTTGGAAGGGACATCCTGCGTGACACTGCAGTGACACTCCTAGATGGGCCCGGTGTTTGTGTCGGCCACTAGGGTCGCTTATCTTACTCACACAGCTACCTCATTGCGCCTCTTTTTTTCTTTGCGTCATGTGCTGTTTGGGGAGGGTTTTTTGGAAGGGACATCCTGCGTGACACTGCAGTGCCACTCCTAGATGGGCCCGGTGTTTGTGTCGGCCACTAGGGTCGCTAATCTTACTCACACAGCTACCTCATTGCGCCTCTTTTTTTCTTTGCGTCATGTGCTGTTTGGGGAGGGTTTTTTGGAAGGGCCATCCTGCGTGACACTGCAGTGCCACTCCTAGATGGGCCCGGTGTTTGTGTCGGCCACTAGGGTCGCTTATCTTACTCACACAGCGACCTCGGTGCAAATTTTAGGACTAAAAATAATATTGTGAGGTGTGAGGTATTCAGAATAGACTGAAAATGAGTGGAAATTATGTTTTTTGAGGTTAATAATACTTTGGGATCAAAATGACCGCCAAATTCTATGATTTAAGCTGTTTTTTAGGTTTTTTGGAAAAAAACACCCGAATCCAAAACACACCCGAATCCGACAAAAAAAATTCGGTGAGGTTTTGCCAAAACGCGGTCGAACCCAAAACACGGCCGCGGAACCGAACCCAAAACCAAAACACAAAACCCGAAAAATTTCCGGCGCTTATCTCTAGTTACCACCTCTTGCTTCAGCTGATGGCGGGGCAGGTTCAGGAGTGTTTGCAGGTGCTCCAGACTTCGGCATGCGATGGCTGAATGCCGAAAGTGGCCCGCAATTCTTCGGGCCACCGACAGCATCTCTTGCACGCCCCTGTCATTTTTTAAATAATTCTGCACTACCAAAATCAATGTATGTGCAAAACATGGGACGTGCTGGAATTTGCCCAGATGTAATGCACGCACAATATTGGTGGCGTTGTCCGATGTCACAAATACCCAGGAGAGTCCAATTGGGATAAGCCATTCTGCGATGATCTTCCTCAGTTTCCGTAAGAGGTTGTCAGCTGTGTGCCTCTTATGGAAAGCGGTGATACAAAGCGTAGCCTGCCTAGGAACGAGTTGGCGTTTGCGAGATGCTGCTACTGGTGCTGCTGCTGCTGTTCTTGCTGCGGGAGGCAATACATCTACCCAGTGGGCTGTCACAGTCATATAGTCCGGAGTCTGCCCTGCTCCACTTGTCCACATGTCCGTGGTTAAGTGGACATTGGGTACAACTGCATTTTTTAGGACACTGGTGAGTCTTTTTCTGACGTCTGTGTACATTCTCGGTATCGCCTGCCTAGAGAAGTGGAACCTAGATGGTATTTGGTACCGGGGACACACTACCTCAAGAAATTCTCTAATTCCTTGTGAATTAATGGTGGATACCGGACACACGTTTAACACCAACACAGCTGTCAAGGCCTCAGTTATCCGCTTTGCAGCAGGATGACTGCTGTGATATTTCATCTTCCTCGCAAAGGACTGTTGAACAGTCAATTGCTTACTGGAAGTAGTACAAGTGGGCTTACGACTTCCCCTCTGGGATGACCATCGACTCCCAGCAGCAACAACAGCAGCGCCAGCAGCAGTAGGCGTTACACGCAAGGATGCATCGGAGGAATCCCAGGCAGGAGAGGAATCGTCAGAATTGCCAGTGACATGGCCTGCAGGACTATTGGCATTCCTGGGGAAGGAGGAAATTGACACTGAGGGAGTTGGTGGGGTGGTTTGCGTGAGCTTGGTTACAAGAGGAAGGGATTTACTGGTCAGTGGACTGCTTCCGCTGTCACCCAAAGTTTTTGAACTTGTCACTGACTTATTATGAATGCGCTGCAGGTGACGTATAAGGGAGGATGTTCCGAGGTGGTTAACGTCCTTACCCCTACTTATTACAGCTTGACAAAGGGAACACACGGCTTGACACCTGTTGTCCGCATTTCTGGTGAAATACCTCCACACCGAAGAGCTGATTTTTTTGGTATTTTCACCTGGCATGTCAACGGCCATATTCCTCCCACGGACAACAGGTGTCTCCCCGGGTGCCTGACTTAAACAAACCACCTCACCATCAGAATCCTCCTGGTCAATTTCCTCCCCAGCGCCAGCAACACCCATATCCTCCTCATCCTGGTGTACTTCAACACTGACATCTTCAATCTGACTATCAGGAACTGGACTGCGGGTGCTCCTTCCAGCACTTGCAGGGGGCGTGCAAATGGTGGAAGGCGCATGCTCTTCACGTCCAGTGTTGGGAAGGTCAGGCATCGCAACCGACACAATTGGACTCTCCTTGTGGATTTGGGATTTCGAAGAATGCACAGTTCTTTGCTGTGCTGCTTTTGCCAGCTTGAGTCTTTTCATTTTTCTAGCGAGAGGCTGAGTGCTTCCATCCTCATGTGAAGCTGAACCACTAGCCATGAACATAGGCGAGGGCCTCAGCCGTTCCTTGCCACTCCGTGTCGTAAATGGCATATTGGCAAGTTTACGCTTCTCCTCCGACAATTTTATTTTAGGTTTTGGAGTCCTTTTTTTTCTGATATTTGGTGTTTTGGATTTGACATGCTCTGTACTATGACATTGGGCATCGGCCTTGGCAGACGACGTTGCTGGCATTTCATCGTCTCGGCCATGACTAGTGGCAGCAGCTTCAGCACGAGGTGGAAGTGGATCTTGATCTTTCCCTAATTTTGGAACCTCAACATTTTTGTTCTCCATATTTTAATAGGCACAACTAAAAGGCACCTCAGGTAAACAATGGAGATGGATACTAGTATACAATTATGGACTGCCTGCCGAGTGCAGACACAGAGGTAGCCACAGCCGTGAACTACCGCACTGTACTGTGTCTGCTGCTAATATATAGACTGGTTGATAAAGAGATAGTATACTCGTAACTAGTATGTATGTATAAAGAAAGAAAAAAAAACCACGGTTAGGTGGTATATACAATTATGGACGGGCTGCCGAGTGCCGACACAGAGGTAGCCACAGCCGTGAACTACCGCACTGTACTGTGTCTGCTGCTAATATAGACTGTTTGATAAAGAGATAGTATACTCGTAACTAGTATGACTATAAAGAAAGAAAAAAAAACCACGGTTAGGTGGTATATACAATTATGGACGGGCTGCCGAGTGCCGACACAGAGGTAGCCACAGCCGTGAACTACCGCAATGTACTGTGTCTGCTGCTAATATATAGACTGGATGATAAAGAGATAGTATACTCGTAACTAGTATGTATGTATAAAGAAAGAAAAAAAAACCACGGTTAGGTGGTATATACAATTATGGACGGGCTGCCGAGTGCCGACACAGAGGTAGCCACAGCCGTGAACTACCGCACTGTACTGTGTCTGCTGCTAATATAGAATGGTTGATAAAGAGATAGTATACTCGTAACTAGTATGTATGTATAAAGAAATAAAAAAAAACCACGGTTAGGTGGTATATACAATTATGGACGGGCTGCCGAGTGCCGACACAGAGGTAGCCACAGCCGTGAACTACCGCACTGTACTGTGTCTGCTGCTAATATATAGACTGGTTGATAAAGAGATAGTATACTCGTAACTAGTATGTATGTATAAAGAAAGAAAAAAAAACCACGGTTAGGTGGTATATACAATTATGGACGGGCTGCCGAGTGCCGACACAGAGGTAGCCACAGCCGTGAACTACCGCACTGTACTGTGTCTGCTGCTAATATAGACTGGTTGATAAAGAGATAGTATACTCGTAACTAGTATGTATGTATAAAGAAAGAAAAAAAAACCACGGTTAGGTGGTATATACAATTATGGACGGGCTGCCGAGTGCCGACACAGAGGTAGCCACAGCCGTGAACTACCGCACTGTACTGTGTCTGCTGCTAATATATAGACTGGTTGATAAAGAGATAGTATACTCGTAACTAGTATGTATGTATAAAGAAAGAAAAAAAAACCACGGTTAGGTGGTATATACAATTATGGACGGGCTGCCGAGTGCCGACACAGAGGTAGCCACAGCCGTGAACTACCGCACTGTACTGTGTCTGCTGCTAATATATAGACTGGTTGATAAAGAGATAGTATACTCGTAACTAGTATGTATGTATAAAGAAAGAAAAAAAAACCACGGTTAGGTGGTATATACAATTATGGACGGGCTGCCGAGTGCCGATACAGAGGTAGCCACAGCCGTGAACTACCGCACTGTACTGTGTCTGCTGCTAATATAGACTGGTTGATAAAGAGATAGTATACTCGTAACTAGTATGTATGTATAAAGAAAGAAAAAAAAACCACGGTTAGGTGGTATATACAATTATGGACGGGCTGCCGAGTGCCGACACAGAGGTAGCCACAGCCGTGAACTACCGCACTGTACTGTGTCTGCTGCTAATATATAGACTGGTTGATAAAGAGATAGTATACTCGTAACTAGTATGTATGTATAAAGAAAGAAAAAAAAACCACGGTTAGGTGGTATATACAATTATGGACGGGCTGCCGAGTGCCGACACAGAGGTAGCCACAGCCGTGAACTACCGCACTGTACTGTGTCTGCTGCTAATATATAGACTGGTTGATAAAGAGATAGTATACTCGTAACTAGTATGTATGTATAAAGAAAGAAAAAAAAACCACGGTTAGGTGGTATATACAATTATGGACGGGCTGCCGAGTGCCGACACAGAGGTAGCCACAGCCGTGAACTACCGCACTGTACTGTGTCTGCTGCTAATATAGACTGGTTGATAAAGAGATAGTATACTCGTAACTAGTATGTATGTATAAAGAAAGAAAAAAAAAACCACGGTTAGGTGGTATATACAATTATGGACGGGCTGCCGAGTGCCGACACAGAGGTAGCCACAGCCGTGAACTACCGCACTGTACTGTGTCTGCTGCTAATATAGACTGGTTGATAAAGAGATAGTATACTCGTAACTAGTATGACTATAAAGAAAGAAAAAAAAACCACGGTTAGGTGGTATTTACAATTATGGACGGGCTGCCGAGTGCCGACACAGAGGTAGCCACAGCCGTGAACTACCGCACTGTACTGTGTCTGCTGCTAATATAGACTGGTTGATAAAGAGATAGTATACTACTAATATTATATATACTGGTGGTCAGGTCACTGGTCACTAGTCACACTGGCAGTGGCACTCCTGCAGCAAAAGTGTGCACTGTTTAATTTTAATATAATATTATGTACTCCTGGCTCCTGCTATAACCTATAACTGGCACTGCAGTGCTCCCCAGTCTCCCCCACAATTATAAGCTGTGTGAGCTGAGCACAGTCAGATATATATATACATTGATGCAGCACACTGGGCTGAGCAGTGCACACAGATATGGTATGTGACTGAGTCACTGTGTGTATCGTTTTTTTCAGGCAGAGAACGGATATATTAAATAAAACAAACAACTGCACTGTCTGGTGGTCACTGTGGTCGTCAGTCACTAAACTCTGCACTCTCTTCTACAGTATCACAGCCTCAGGTCAATCTCTCTCTCTCTCTCTCTCAACCCTAATCTAAATGGAGAGGACGCCAGCCACGTCCTCTCCCTATCAATCTCAATGCACGTGTGAAAATGGCGGCGACGCGCGGCTCCTTATATAGAATCCGAGTCTCGCGATAGAATCCGAGCCTCGCGAGAATCCGACAGCGTCATGATGACGTTCGGGCGCGCTCGGGTTAACCGAGCAAGGCGGGAGGATCCGAGTCTGCTCGGACCCGTGAAAAAAACATGAAGTTCGTGCGGGTTCGGATTCAGAGAAACCGAACCCGCTCATCTCTACTTGGTAGTTAGTACTTTGTTCATGGCTATGTGTGATTGAATGAAAAAAAACTGTAGTCTATTGTTCCAGACCTCTCACCACTGATCCCTATATTTAATAATCCTTGTTTTAAACCAAGGCTGGGTCCTTATTTGCCAGTGGTTGGAAGGTGGCATTAGATTCTCAAACAATACAGCTCAATTCCAGTTCTGGTATCTGCGGGATAATTTTAATATCCATTGTAAGAGTTTTTCCCATTCGTGCAAAACAGAGGTTTCCATTTCTTTTAAAAGAGAACATCTAATAGAGTCCTCCTACAACATTTTAGAAATGACCCTTCCACCAATGATTTAAAATACCACCAATGATTTAATAAACCTGTAAAACTGTTGATACGACAGAACTGTATCACAAACTATGGTCAGGGCAGGTGACAAACAACAATAACTAGTAATCAAGCTGAAATTAGTGCAGGCGGCAAACAAGAATGGTCAAAAATGAGCAGGGTCAAGGAGACAATAAAGAAAATGCTAAATTACAGTTAGGACCTGGTTGGCTGGTCATTTATCATCAAGGCTTAATACATTAGGGCCCTAGTGCTGTATCAGGCAATCAGAGGGTGCTGCTAACAGTGTTGCAACCACCCCCAATAAGTTTTTAAACCTACTGTAGCTCTCACAGTGCTGACCAGTAATGACAAGCACTTACAGTAAGTGTGAGGGAAGTTCTTTCTTAACCTCTGTCCATAATCCTAACACGAACTTGCTTGTTGCTCCAAGGTCTCCTTCCTGTTTCTCCTAAATATTATCTCCTACCATCGGTTCCCCCAGCATTATCAAACTTGAAATGAAGCTTATTTGTCACGTGATATCTGCTGCCACCTGCCAACTAACGGCCAACCGGAAATCTCCATTAGCTCCTCTCGTGTCAGCGGTTATTAATAGAATTCGTTACACATACAAAATTATGTTTATAACATGAATGATCAATCAGTCAGTCTTCTTAATCCTTTGCTAAGGTTTGGGAGTCATGGGCCTCTCACTTTATTTCCCATGTGTAGTAGTCTTCTTATACTGTTATATATATATCAATCTACTTGTAAGAAAAAGAAAAAAGAAAAAAAAAAACTTCCAAGAGTCTAATTTTTTTGACAATTGAAATCAATATAAAAAGTTTCCAGGCTTGGGAAAAGAACATTTACTGTACTCTGATGATCTGTTATTAGTTTTTCTGTCTTAGGATAGTTGATCTTTAAGATTGGTTGAAGCCCTTCATCTAAAGAGAGATACGCTGTGAAAAAAAACTGTTTTACCACCAATTTCAGCCATGGCAGGTATTCTGTACTGTACAGTAGTTTCCCAGGAGGCACTACAGAAAGAGTTTATCCTTATTAAGGTTACTCAGCGTAACTCATTGCAGCGATGGATATAAATGTGCGTCACATCACATAGTGGATACTGCTTCCTACTGTGCTGTGCTGTATCTTATTTTCCACCAAGCTTTGAAGTACTATCTGAACTCCATTGTGAACTGTAGTGGGCATTGGTCTATCTCACAGGTTCTCAAACTCGGTCCTCAGGACCCCACACGGTTCATGTTTTGTAGGACACCTGTACATTTTTAAAATATGACAGTTGGTGATACACAGTTCACCTGCTGGGTGACATGGAAAACATGAACCGTGTGGGGTCCTGAGGACTGAGTTTGAGAACCACTGGTCTATCTTATGCCCAGTGCCAGATCAGCAACGGGGCTGATGGGACAACAGCTTCAGGCCTCCATATAAAGATAGGCCCATCATCATGACAGCACGATGATGACAGGACACTCAGCTGCCACACTGTAGGCCATAAGTCAAAAGTATTACAATTACATTTCTACTTTCCAAAGAAAAGGATTTAATTTTTACATTTTTACATATTTATGGACACATTGGAGCTAATAGTGTACATGCCCATATGGAACTGGCCACACCCGCACAGAACTGGTCACACCCACACATCACTGGCCACACCCACACATCACTGGCCACACCCATATAGCACTGGTCACACCCACATAGCGCTGGACACACTCATACATCACTAGTCACACCTCCTCCCCTTCTCACAATAGACCCTTGGTCATTTTCAGCCCTAAGGCCATGTGCCACGTACTCTGGTGCTTCTAGCATCATATTAAAGTATGAAACAGCAAATTGGCAGTCGACCAGCTCCATACTGTAATCCAGCCAGAGAGAATAAGTATCATATACTGCAGTTAACTATATACGTCGTATTCATGGGTGCAATCATTTCTGGCTGTTCCAGCCTACATTTTCCTATGCTACAGTGTTACACCTGATGACCCTCCCATTGTCTCTGTATCTGCTCTGTGGGCATTTTTGCACATTTCCCTTCTAGTTTCAATTGCAAGCTCATATGGATACTTTTTGTATCAGGGTATATTTACAATTTGTACTGAAATTTTATCATATTGAGTGTTATGTAACATGCAGTGGCAGTTTCAGGTGCCAGCTAGCAAGGCAGTGAGACATACACACTCTCACTCTCTCTTACTCTCTCTCTCTTTATAGTGGGTCTCTGCCTGGTGCAATGTGTATAAGGGGCTGCCTGGTGCAATGTGTATAATGGGCTACTTGGCGCAATGTGTGTTAGAGGCTCTACCTAGTGCAATGTGTATAAGGGGCTACCTGGTGCAATGTGTATAAGAGGCTCTACCTGGCACAATGTGTATAAGGCACTCTACCTGGCGCAATGTGTATAAGGGGCTACTGGGTGCAATGTGTATAAGGGGCTCTTCCTAGCGTGTATAATGGATATGACTAGTACATAGTGTAATGTGACTAATGGACACTACTGTGCAGTGTAATGTGAATTGGTACTATCCCCCATGAAGCCACGTCCCAATATTTTCGGCATGTGCCTTCGGCACGCTCTGTCCCTGTTTTGAATGTGGAAGACGGGGTGCCAAAGGAAATGTTTGCGCTGAGTGCCACAAGGTCTAAAACCAGCCCTGGTAACATGCTGGCACTAATAATAATAATAATAATAATAATAATACAGAACGTTATTTTAGCACTTGAGTAGACTTGTACCCTTTTCACATCACAATAATAACCCGGTATCGGCACGGTATATTGCCGGGTCAACACGGGTCAGTGTGCAATGTGAAAGGGGCCTTGGAGAATTCCCGGGTCGCCTGATCCGGTAATTCACCCCGGGTAATAAGAGGGGTTATTCCTGGGTTGAATACCGGGTCAGTGGCAGTGCAAACGGGTTACCGGGTCGATGCGACTCGGGACCCGTTTACTACATAGGGAAAGGCAGCGTGGAGATGAGCTCACCTCCCAGCACTGCCCCCACCCCCGCTGCCGGCTCAGCCCCCCTGCGCTATGGCAACCGGGCCCAACATATTGCTTGGTCAGGAAGCCAGCGCTGATGCTCCAATGCTGGATCCCACCCTGAAAGGACCCATTTCCAAATCCCGGGTGGGATCCGGCATTGGAGATGTGAAAGGGGTATTAGTGTAATATTGAATAATCCTCTATAGTCTGTCCAACATGTGTATTGCCAGTTGGGGCACATGCCGCAACAGCTCACACTGTTAGTGAGATGGTGTAAAGTTATCTTTGTAGAATTCACCACAGGACTCTGGAGGACTGCAAAAGTGTGTCTTTACTCACTGCTGAAGCACTTCCTGTACATCAAACACTTTCTCTATAGGAAAATGTCCTGTATGGCAAGTGAATAGCAATGATGCAATCCATACAGTACCTGTACAGCCTACATCTACAGATGGAACAGACCCTAGCCTAGCAGGAGAGGAGGGGGACTAGGATCCAGGCTGCCAGGAACAAAGGTAGCTATAAGAGTGGGATGGAATGGGGAAGGGGGGGAGATAATGTGGGGGAGGGACAAAGAAGTGAAGCTGCAGGACAAAGCGGGGTGGAGTGGTATAGAGCTGAAGGCTCCGACATCTGAGTATTCAATGAAAGGCCAAATCCGAAAGGATTTGGCCATTCACGACAATGCCAATCCGAATTTTGTGAAAGGTGGACTGACGTTGTCGGAACCGGGGCCAAAACCTGTCAGATTTGGCCGCGTTTCCGACAAAACACGTGGATCGGCAGTTTAAGCCACCGATCCGCGAGCTGTCCGACATGTCGGAAAATCTGAGGCGGCATTGAATAGGTCGGAACCCCTTCCGACCTAAACAAGTCGGAAACTGCCATCTTTCCGACAAGACGGCAGTTTCCGACAATAATTGAATACACCCATATGACCTGATGCAGAATGAAAATTTGGCTTAATCTGCGCTGAAAAAATCTATATGTAAAATTACCATATTTACACCAATAGACTTGCACTGTAAATCTGATTCTCCGCTTTTATTTACTGCACAGAAAAGTAACAGCTGAAATACATGGGATGTTTCCTGGAGGGATCTGGGAGGGATTTGGGACTCTTGAAATTCTGACACTATGGATATGGTAATCTCTATATCCTCATTAATGTATGCTTATTTCCAGGCTCAGAGAGGAATTAGCCTGCTAACTAACGACAATAGACAAAATGATGTTTACACATGTTATTTAGCATAAGCCCCATTTGTCAGCTGTTTCAGATGAGAAATCCTATAGACCACAGGTTCTCAAACTCGGTCCTCAGGACCCCACACAGTGCATGTTTTGCAGGTCTCCTCACAGAATCACAAGTGACATAATTAGCTCCACCTGTGGACCTTTTACAATGTGTCAGTGAGTAATTAATACACCTGTGCACCTACTGGGTTACCTGCAAAACATGCACTGTGTGGGGTCCTGAGGACCGAGTTTGAGAACCTCTGCTATAGACTGATGACTGAAAGCAGCTGTTCTTAGGAGAGTATTATATTCCAAGACAATTCTTGTATATTAATGATATGTATTCTATCTGCATAATACACTAATGGTTATAGGACGCCCTCTTTTTCTTACCAGTTTTTTTATTGAAACTGATTTAGATTAATGTTTCAGTGTACTATAAAAAACAGATGGACATAAATTTTTTTTAAAAATAATGAAAAGAATAATATTTTTTTTTAACAATATTGTTCACATTTTTTTAATCCACAATGGGCCTAATTCAGACCTTATCGTAGATGTACTAAATTTAGCACATCTACGATCAGTTTCACAGACATGCGGGGGGACGCCCAGCACAGGGCTAATCCACCCCACATGTCTGGCTCTACACCCCCTCCCCCGCACAGGTACAAAAGCATCGCACGGCGACGATGCTTTTGTACCTGAGGAGTAGCAGCGCAGGTCATGCAGCCACTGCGGCCACCCCCCCACACGGTCCAGGCACGCCTGCGGTGTCCAGCCCGCCCCCTCCCACCCAGCGACCGCCTCTGCCTGTCAATCAGACAGAGGTGATCGCTGGGCTGAGATGGCCATCGGCTCTTTGGCATGGGCCGGCGCGTGCAATTCAGACCTGATCGCACGCTGTGCGAAAACACACAGTAGGGATCAGGTCTGAATTAGGCCCATTGTTTCCACTTTCTGCAGCTATAACAGCCGAACACATCCCTGGCACCAGGGAAAGCGAATATTGAGCCTAATTCAGTAAGGATTGCAAATTTTGCTAATTAGCAGAATTTGCAATCCTTTTGTTAGTATGCTGGGTGCCGCCTATCGCAGGGCAAGGCCGCCCAGCATGCTGACTGGAGCCTCCCCTCCCTTCAACAAGCAGAAATTGCGATCGCATCACAATTTCTGCTTGTTAGCAGAAATTAAGGTTGCCTCCTGTCGGCACAGCTTAGCTGCGCCCGCAGGAGGCCCGACGCCATGTTTCCGATCGTGGCGGCTCCATGTTACGTCACACATCCGCCGCAATCATGACCCCGTCACACCCACCATTTCTGCATCGCTGCCCCCATTTCCCCGTTGCTGCCCCCACAACGCTCCGTCTCCTGAACCTGAATTAGCCCCATTATTCGAGAAGTTTTTCCCAGCATTGTTGCAGATGTTCCCACAAATGTGTGGCATCTGTAGGTTGCTTTGCTTTCACCCTTCTGTCCATGCTAAACCAGCTTGATGGGGTGCAAGTTTGGGAGCCGTGCGGCCATTCCATGATTTGAAGCCTACGTCTTGTTCTGTGCCTCAAAAGTACAGTAGTTCTGACATAACTTGGAGGTATGGTTTGGGTCATTATGTTGCTAGAAGATGTACCCTTGACCACCTAGGTGTGGTCAAGGGTATTGCATGGCGATGCAAAATGCTGTGGTAGCCCTTCAGGTACATGGTGCCAGCTACTGTACCCTGGGCAAGTCACTGAATCAGGATCCAGCAAAGAGCACTAGATTATCACACTTCCGCCTCCATGTTTGACAGTTGTATTATAGGGGTTTATTTACTAAGTGGTAGCTCACAAAAGCTCCCGCTTCCCGACATCTTTAAGCCTTACATTTAAATGTGCAATGCTTTTTATAGCAAAACATGGAGTTGTTTGCTATGTAAAGCATTGCCCTTTTAAATGTTGGGTTTACTTTAAACACATCTGGAAGTGCAGTAAATAAACCCAGAACTGCAGAACCATTCCTTTTGCCTATTCTGTGGGGCACAAGTACGTTTAGTGATGAACCAAAAATGTCAAGTTTGATTTGTTAGTCCATTATATCTTCTTGTGATTTGATATGTGATTTGTAAATCAACAGCATGAAACAAAACTGCAAATGCAAAGTCAATATCTGCATTTGTGGTTTGAAGACCTTGCTGGCATACAAACCTTCCCATTTAACAAAAGCGGAGAAAAGGCATGTTGCAGCTGAATGTTAAAAAAAACATGGTGGTGAAATGTGAACCTATGCCAAGATCTCCTTTATCTGGGATAGGGTCACGGCACCCACCTTCTCCCACACAACCCCCCCCCCCTTCACACACACACACACACACACACACACACACACACACACACACCCCCAAGCGCCGGTCACCCATACCCAACCCGTGGGAAGGTATAAAGGAGGAATACAGTATATATTTGAGATTGTTAAGTTACATGTATCCTATTGTTCAAATTTATAAGACTCTGTAAATGTTTATTGTTAAATAGTCACATACAGTATATATTATTATATTTTGGTGTCTTTGAAAGTTTTAAATATAAATCTACAGTATGTAACTCAGACTCCTCCACGGGTTCTGCGTGAATGTTTCCTCAAATTTCTCATATTATAATTTTTCCAATTTATTTTGCTTCTTCTGAATAATTTCTCCCTCCACTTTGCTCATCCGCCTATGTATACTGATTTCAATAACCTTACAGTCTTCAGACTCTTCAAATGGATCTAAAAGTTTATCCATTTCAATTCCACTATTTAATGATTGCATTTTCCTCATTTATATTGTGAAATTGAATGGGTTTAAAGAAAAGCCATGTAGTACATCCTATAGCTCCTTATTTCAGAGGCTGGAACATTAGCTAATATCACAATGAATGGGATTGGGCTCTATTTCATAGTCTAGAGAGATTTTACCTCCCTGACTTCTCCATTTCATTAACTCTTTCAACTATCTGTGGTACACTAATGATTGAAAAAACAATTTGGCAAAGTTCACAGTATGAAATGCGCAATGGTGACAAAGGGGTGGACGCAAATGTCACCGCCGCTGTGCCTTTCTACGCAGCAGCTGTGCGAAAATATGCAAATGCTGCCAGAGGCATCTAAAGACGCAACTCCGGATCCACAGCATAAACATCGTCCAGCTCAGGTTACTCAGGTCTAACAAAACTATGCTGGCACACCGATGTTTTATGGAACGCTCTCCATCGCTGCCCCCAAACACCAGAAACATGTCAATAATGCCACGGCTTATGGGGCACAGTGGCTGACATCGCAGCTGTATGGAGGTGCATCACCATCGCATGTGCAGCCCTCCAAACATCGGCAAACGGCAAAAACATGGGAACCTCGTCCACCTCTGAATCAGCCCCAGTAGAACCTCTAATGGGAGGAAGACAGGCGATGAACGCTTGCTAGGTCAAAGGAGAAGAGACTGTAGAATATTTGAAGAAAGAGGAAAACAAGGTCAGCAGCAAGTTAGCGCAATATCGTGGATTAAACATTGTTGTGTTTACTCTTTCAACCGTATTTAATATATACGTTATGGTAAGAACTTACCGTTGATAAGGTGATTTCTCTTATGTCCACAGGTATCCACAGGATAACATTGGGATATTGTCGAGCGACAGCGAAAATGGCACCAACACGGTCACAAGCTTTCTGGCCTCCCAGGATGCATTGGGTCCTCCACTATATAGTCCCGCCCACTGACTCAGTCAGATCAGTTCTTTCCACAGCGATTTTAGGCAGGAAGATCAGGCAGAGACCTGTTTAGGCGATAAGAACACACATGCACACCCTTCCATGCAAGAAGGAAGAGGTTTTAGTGATTGTCTAGATCCTCAAATCAGATGCGTCAGGGTGGGATCCCTGTGGATACCTGTGGACATAAGAGAAATCACGTTATCAACGGTAAGTTCTTACCGTAACGTATATTTCTCTGGCTGGGTCCACAGGATTATCCACAGGATAACATTGGGATTCCTAAAGCCATTTTAGTGGTGGTCCCCACCTTTCGCCCAAAGTCTGCGTCATGAGAGGCAAAAGTATCCAAGGCATAATGTCTAATGAATGTGTTTATGGAAGACCATGTGGCTGCCCTACATATCTGTTCTGCTGAAGCACCCTGTTGTGCTGCCCAAGAAGGACCTACCTTATGTGTAGAGTGTGCAGAGACATTAGCTGGAATAGGGAGATCTGCATGAGAATAAACTTCTGATATTACCATTCGGAGCCATCTCGCCAGCGTCTGTTTACTAGCAGGCCATCCTCTTCTATGGAATCCGTAGAGGATGAAGAGAGAATCTGTTTTCCTGATGGCACTAGTACGATCTATGTAGATTCTTAAAGCCCAGACCACGTCCAGCGACGCTTCTCCCGCAGATAGTTCCGATACCTGAAAAGCTGGGACTACAATCTCTTCATTCAGGTGAAACTTTGATATCACCTTTGGAAGATAGCTAGATCTCGTTCTGAGAACTGCTCTGTCTGGAAAAAAACTTAGGAAAGGAGACTTACATGATAATGCTCCTAAATCTGACACTCTTCTGGCTGACATCATTGCCAGTAAAAAAAGAACTTTAACCGTTAACCACTTAAGATCTGCTCTCTCAAGTGGTTCAAACAGAGGACCCTGGAGAAATTTAAGAACTAAATTCAAATCCCAGGGAGCTGCAGGAGGAACAAATGGAGATTGAATATGTACTACTCCTTGGAAAAATGTACGTACATCCTGTAAATCAGCGTTAACTGTATGGTTTCAGCAGAAGATTGCTACTGCCGTCGCATTGTCTGAGCGGATCTGGACTGGTCTTCCTTGTAGATTGTCCTTTGCCTGAACTAGAGCCAAGTAAACAGCCCTTATCTCCAACAGATTTATCGGCAGGCGACTTTCCCTTGCGGTCCACTTTCCCTGGAACCATAGGCTTCCGAGTGCCGCCCCCCAGCCCTGCAGGCTGGCATCTGTTGTCAGGACTTGCCTCTCTTTTATCCAAAAGGGTCTCCCCTTGTTTAAATGGTCTGTCTGTAGCCACCACGCTAGAGACCTTTTTACATATACTGGAATCTTTATCATCTACTTCTTTATCGTCTGATTTTTTCCGTTCCATTTGGTCAGAATACGGTGCTGCAACGGTCTGGAGTGGAATTGCGCATATTGCACCATGTCGAAGGTTGATACCATCAGACCCAACAGTCGCATTGCTGCATGGACTGACATTGTCTGGGCCTGCAACGCTTCCTGAGCCATGACCTGCACCTTGACTATCTTTTTCTCCGGTAAGAGAACTCTCTGTAGGTCTGAATCCAATATGGCTCCCAAATGAACCATCCGCTGTGACGGATTCAGGGACGACTTTTCCCAATTTATGAGCCACCCGTGTCTCTGTAAACAAACTATCGTCTGTTGAAGATGGCTCAACAGTAAATCTTGCGACTGTGCTAAGATTAACAGGTCGTCTAGGTATGGGAATATTCTTATCCCCTGTTTGCGCAGACAAGCTGCCATAACCACCATGATCTTGGTAAACACCCTTGGTGCTGTAGCTAGCCCGAAAGGCAGAGCTTGGAACTGGAAATGTTCCTGGAGGATGGCAAACCTGAGGTAACACTGATGCGACAGTGCTATAGGCACATGAAGGTAAGCATCCCGTACATCCAGAGATACCATGTAATCTCCCGGTTCCATAGCCAATATTATGGAGCGTAACGTCTCCATGTGGAACTTCGGGATCCATATGTATCTGTTCATCATTTTCAGATTTAGAATTGGTCGATATGACCCATTTGGCTTCTGGATTAGAAATAGATTGGAGTAAAACCCCTGTCCCCTTTGTGATGGAGGTACTGGGACAATCACACCAGACCAGTAATTTTTGGACTGCTTCTTGCAGGGCATTGGCCTTCGACTCTATACGAGACGGGCTGGTGCAAAAAAATCTTTGAGGAGGCTGCCTCCTGAATGGGAACCCATACCCCTGAGATACTACCTTCTGCACCCAAGCATCTGCTGTTGACTGTTGCCATATGTGTGCAAAAAGAAGGAGTCGGCCCCCAACCCTGGAATCCTCCAGGCGGAGGCCCGTCTCTTCAGGCTGACGGTTTCTGTTCAGGTTTGGAAGCTGGCTTTTTGCTAGCCCACTGCTTCCTACCCCTGGACTTAAACTGGGGTTGCTTAGGCTCCTCTTTAGCTTTCGCTTTGCTTTGCCAACGAAATGAGCGGAATTTTAAACCCTTGGACTTAGGGTTATAAGCAGCCGGAAATCTGACCTTTTTCGATTCAGCCTCTGATTCTAGGATATCCGATAAAGGTTTTCCAAATAATATATTACCGACAAAAGGCAATGCTTCCAATTCTTTCTTGGATTCCGCATCTGCCTTCCAGGTACGTAGAAATGTGATAACCTGCGCACTGGGATCTATTTGTGTGGACGAGCTGCTACACCTTCAGGTGACTGACCTGATGGAACTATATAGATAATTGGGAATGGTGTTGCGCTCAATCCGGATGATTGGTCTGTTTATCCAATTAGGTGGTTAATAAGATATGAGCCCTTGATTTCTTCAAGTATGGATGAGGATAAATAAATAAATAAATTAATAATCAATTGGATTGATGAATGGTTAATGGTTAATTGGATATAAACCCTTAAATTCAGCAAATACTGGTGCGTATGTGATAAAATGATCAATGCATATAGAGTTGAATGAGAAACGAATATAAAATGAAAATCAAATAAAATATATATAATAATAAATATAATAAATGATGTATCAATTGGGTGCTTGGTGGTCCTATGTTTCAGATTGAAATGTATTGAAATCAATGAGGATCATAAAGATTGGTATCAATGTAACACTTTATTGTATTTAACTAAATAACTAAATATTGTGAAGAGGTGTGCTGGATGGCACTGATAAGTAATGTCACTCTTGGTCAGCAAATAGTTTCAAACTAGCGGCGTCCCGCATGCATTTATTACTGTCTCTGTTAGAGTGCACTCTAGTTTTTCAGTCTCACAAATAGCGCTTATTCTGTATGTGTCACACTTGGAATCTTCACGGTGTTGGTATGGGGCAATTACACATGGGGGGTATGATAGGGAGGCTCTGGACTAATCTTACAGGCCGGCCTAAGCTTCCCATGGTGCGCCTTGGATCAGACACCCCCTGAGAGCCGGGGCGCCGCACCGGTAATCTCGTCTGGGGCAAGGGAAAAACTCAGAGAGCGCTCTCCGGAGCCGCCTAGTGAGTGACCCTCGCCGCAACAGAGGCTCGCTTCCTACCTTCTCCTGTGTTTACCAGGTCCCGTCACCGGCTTGTCCGTCTTCTGTTGCTCAGCAACCTGGTCCGCTTCCGGGTTTCCACTCTGCATCCGCCACCTTGTGTACAAACTCCCAACATTACCTTGAGAAGGTAATGTTGGGAGTTTGTACACAAGGTGGCGGATGCAGAGTGGAATGCATGTCAGTTTTACAGCTTTTCGAATGGATTTCATGATTGAGGAAAAATAAGCATCCTGAGAAAAGGTCTATACGGCCTTATAGAAGAGGTCGGTGGAAGGACACAGTAAAAGAAACCTTTCAAGGAACATAGGGCCTATATTCAAGGTGAGCGTCTTATTGGAGGGAAAGGGCAGGGCCGAAACTAGGATTTTTGTCACCCGGGGCAAGGTAGTCATTTGACCCCCCCCCCCCCCCCCCCCGCAAAAAAAAAAATTATTTTACAATAAATAAATAAAAATAATAATAAAAAAAAACAATTTAAAATAAATAAATAAATGAATAAAAATATTATTTATATATATATATATATATATATATATATCTCTTTCAGAACTTTTTTACCTGAAAAATTGCCTTTTCTAACATAAATTTCATATCCAGGAAAAAGTGTCCCCATTTTACACAGTACGACAGGCAAGTGTCCCCATTCCCCATTTTACACATTGCGGCAGACAGGTGACCCCATTTTACACATTGCGGCAGACAGGTGTCCCCATTTTACACATTGCGGCAGGAAAAAGTGTCCCCATTTTACACATTGCGGCAGGCACGTGTCCCCATTTTACACAGTACGCTGGCAAGTGTCCCCATTTTACACATTGCGGCAGGAAACAGTGTCCCCATTTTACACATTGCGGCAGGAAAAAGTGTCCCCATTTTACACATTGCGGCAGGCACAGGTCCCCATTTTACACAGTACGCTGGCAAGTGTCCCCATTTTACACACAGCGGCAGGAAAAAGTGTCCCCATTTTACACATTGCGGCAGGAAAAAGTGTCCCCATTTTACAGATTGCGGCAGGTGTTTGTGTAATACATCTGAAACAGCAGGCACAGGTCCCCATTTTACACATTGCGGCAGGTGGTGGAGGGAGAGAGAGAGAGAGAGAGAGAGGAAGGGAGAGGGGCTGACTTACATTTGAAGCGGTTCTCGCCGCTCTTCAGCCGCCTCTCCCTCCTCATCTGCGCGGCTCCCCCTTCTCCCTCCTCCGGCGGGGTTTCGTGGAATGACGCGTTTGCGCCGTGACGTCACGACGCAATCACGTCATTCCGCGAAACCCCACCCCCCCCAGCTGGGCACTCGGGAGAAGGGGGTTTCAAAGTCTAAAAGTGCCGCGGCGGGTGTTAGGGGGTCTCGGCGCCCCCTCCAATCCGGCGCCCAGGTCGCCTGCCCCCCCCCCCCTAGTTTCGGCCCTGGAAAGGGTGACCCCTTATGTTGTGAACACAAAAAGATATAAGAAGTTTAGAGAAAAAGACACCATTCAAGGCACATAGGGACCTGTAGTAAGGTGAGCACCTACACTGAGGGAGAGGATAACCCCTGGAATCGAATGTGTCCGTGGTGGTGCTAAAGAAACCTTTCTATGTTTTTCCCCCAATGAGAGGAAGTCAGTCCACAGGTGCGAGCCTGGTCGAGGGGATAGTTACCTGAACATTAAGACAGCTTTGCAGACGCCTTGATCCTTCCGTGTAGTAGCGCTTGTGAACTACTCCATTTGTTTGTGTTATATATGTATTGAAGAGTGGTGATCTTTGGGGGTTTAGTACAAAGCAGCTACAGGGCGCAAGTTACATCTCTCTTACTTTGTATCTATAATCTTGTGTAGTCTGCCACACAGACGTATCTGTCTTAGTCTTACCTGTCCCTTGGTTGCTTGTAGAGGCTACTGGAACCAAACCATAGGAAGGGAGCTGCATGTATGGGTTCATAGTGTAACCTGACCCTTGAGGTGGTGCTATCGGAGCTAACCCTGTCCGCTACTGAAGACAGAGTCTTTGCGAACATATTCCATGGTGGCTCTGTTGGTGGTTGAACCAACTCCTGTTTCTTACTTCGCCGAAAAGAAAAACAGTTTGCACACAACCCCTCATAAGTGACCAATTGATTCATATCAATTACCCCTGACTTACAAGATAAGCATGTTAGGGCTGTAGGAGTGCTTGATAAATTCTCCTCATCACTTTTGCCGCTCACAGACATGCTATTAACCTGTTATTGACTACACAATTTGTGACTGAAAATCACCCTATATGTCAGTATATAGAGGTGAGATCAATCTGACCACAGTGCACCTGATTTGAGGGTCAGAACTGGACTGACATTACACAGAAAAGTCAGCACACATACTAGCAGTCAGTCACATGTTAAAGCATTAGACATTGCCATATGACAATACAACCTCCATAACAACTTATACATAAGTAGGAAAATTGTACTTCTGTTTTAACTGGCTCTTTTTTCAACATAACATGCAGAAAACACAGTAATATACTAGTCTCATATGCAATATGTACTAAAAATTAACAGTGCACACTAAGAAGTAGAAGGAATTTTTAGTACTGTATACCCTGCCTCCGGAGAGCGGAATACAGGGAGACTCACCACACTTCCATATCCAAGCAAATACGCTCGTAAGACGCTGAGTGGATTTAGACGCTACTGGTGTACACTGCCGCTCTTGGTAACTGATAACGGACACGGACGCTCACCAACGGACACGGACGCTGAGCGACTCCACGTGTATGCAGACGCTAAGGCCTGCGACTCGGTCTGGCGGGTTTATCTCCAGTGTACACAACCGCAGCGTCTAAGCTGCGACCGAGTACCCTCGTGGTAGCGTCTGAGCCGGAAGTGAGGTCATTCAGTTCATGAAACGAGAGACCCGCGGGAACTGGCCATGAACTCGGAGGAGGGACGGCCAGGAGAGCGTCTGAATCCCCCTGTTGACTTAAACTCCCAGGATCGCGGCCTCTACCTAGTCCTGGCGCCTATGATCCCCGGAGCGTAGCGCTGTCGCACTCGAGATGTTCGGCGCATCAACACACTGTTTGTAGTCTCCACCAAATCAGTGTAGCTGTGTCATGACCCCTCTAGTAAGAGGAAGTCCATAGACTCACCGTCTCCCCATGCTCCGGCCACAGCCTGGTTACGTCTGCTGGACCTGCTAGAACATCCAACACAGACGCCTGTCGAGACAGCACTGATACCCGAAGGTAAGCTTTGTTGCGACCCGGTGGGGAGTTGTTGGAGCTACTCTTTCTAATATGCGTTTAAGACGCTGTTAAGAGAAGTCGCTCAAAAAAACAATATAGTAAGTCTATAAAAATAAAATAATAAAAGCTTGAGGCTGCTCTTACAGCAGCCCTGTGACCATGCGGCTTCCTGCCGCACCAAGCAAAAAACTGATCTGACTGAGTCAGCGGGCGGGACTATATAGTGGAGGCCCCAATGCATCCTGGGAGGCCAGAAAGTTTGTGACCGTGTTGGTGACATTTTCGCTGTCGCTCGACAATATCCCAATGTTATCCTGTGGATAATCCTGTGGACCCAGCTGGAGAAACAAACATTACTTTACAATCCCTGGATCCAAAGGTGTAAGTTCATGCCAGACGCCTGTAGGAAAAACTGATGGCGGTGCCCTGCATCCCCCCCCCCCCCCTCCTTTCACACATTACACCACAGTAGAGCAGAGCCCCTTATACACATTATGCCTTTCTTAAACACATGACAGTTAGGAGCTGATTGGCTGAAGCACCATTTATTGTACGTAGCGAGTTCTGGGCCCATGTATTCTACCATCTGGGAGGAGTGACAGCACTAGAATCACTATCACTAGGGGTAGATTACTGGTAGATGCCATAGTCAAACGCAGGGGGGGGGGGGGTGCCGGTTGCCTGGAAACCCCCCTCCTCTTGGCAAGTGGGTCAAATTATGACAATTGCAATGGTATATAATACAATTACTAGAGCTGCTGCCACATCATGCAGTTTAAGCTGCTGCACATGTCCTGGGGTAGAAGCTTCTTCTGCTTTTGAGGCCTCAATCGCACCGACTGTGCACTACTGGACCAGAGAGTAGCTAGCAGGAAGAAGAGACAGGAGCCTTACCATGAGGTGGGAGAATGTGTGCTTAGAAAGTGCAGTACTGGTTCTATTATGTTTGTGTATTTATTTATTATAGTATGTTTAACCTTTTCCTGACCACTTACATTATCTTATTTATATTAAATATGTTTGCTACAGCCTCTACTATAGACCATCTATAGTGTTAAATATTAAGAGTATTCCATGTTCCGCAGAGTGGGAGATAGTGGATTGCATTTGGAAACCCCTCTCTAGAAGTCCTGCGTTTGCTACTGGACGCCTGGAAGCATTGTATAAAATGATCTTTGGTGTGCTGTGTACGCCTCCCAATCTAGTCCGCTTCCTTAATTTTTAAAGTTCCATGTGAATAAACAGTTCTTCACTTTATGTAATTTTCTTCTTCCGTAAGACCACCTTATGTAATTCTACAGTGCAGTGTTGGGAGAGTGAGAAGGACCAGAGGGTGACAGTTTCTACATAGAAAATAGTGGGATATATCAGAGCAACAGATAGACATTTTGGTGCCCTGTGCCAGATATAGAATTGGTGCCCCCCCCCACACACACACACATCACCACCTCTATAAGTAAAACAGCGACAGTGCATGCCTAAGAAGAATGGCAAAAATATAGGGGTATGGCTTCAAGGGGGAAGGGACGTGGTCACAAAATAATACCAATTCATATTACACTGCACAGTAGTCTCCATTATTCAAATAATGCCACACAGTAGTGCCACTTATACACATTACATGAGGTAGAGCCCCTTATATACATTACACCAAGTAAAGCCCCCTTCCACACATTACACCACAGTAGAGCCCCCTTTTACATAGTGTGCCAGGTAGAGCCCCCTATTACACATTGCGCCAGGTAGAGCCCCCTTTTACACATTGCACTAAATAGAGCCCCCTTTTACACATTACGCCAGGTAGAGCCCCGTTTTTTACATTGCGCCAGGTAGAGCTCTCTTTTACACTTTGCACCAGGTACAGCCTCCTTTTAAACGTTGTGCAAGGTAGAGCCCTTATACATGTTACGGCAGGTAGAGCACCCTTTTACACATTATGCCAGGTAAAGTCCCCTTTTACACATTGCACTAGGTAAAGCCCCCTTTTACACATTGCATCAGGTAGAGCCTCCTTTTACACACTGCACCAGGTAGAGTCCCCTTTTACAATGCCAGGTAAAGACCCTTTTACACATTGCACCAGGTAAAGCCCCCTTTTACACTTTGCATCCGCTAGAGCCTCCTTTTACACACTGCACCAGGTAGAGTCCCATTTTACAATGTCAGGTCGAGCCACTTTTTACACATTGTGCCAGGTAAAGTGCCCTTTTATACACATCGGCAGGTAGAGCCCCCTTTTGAACATTGTGCCAGCTAGAGCCCCCTTTTACATATTGTACCAGGTAGAGTGCTCTTTTACAATGCCAGGTAGAACCCCTTTTACACTTTGCGCCAGGTAGAGTCCCCTTTTACAATGCTGATAGAGCCCCTTGTACACATTGCACTACTGTGCTCCAGAATGTGTAAGCTCTGGGATGCCCAATTCTCCACCCCTGTACTCAGAAGAACCTCCAGTGGATCCAGGCAGTCCACCAGAAGAGCATTATGTCCTGTGCAACTAGTTACATTGTTAATGTGACAAGTGATCCTGCATGTTGTCTACTGTGCAGCTCTACCAGGTCCAGCTTTAACCCTTCAGCCGGTAACCAGTCCAACTTTAACCCTCCACCCAGTAACAAGTCCGGTCCAGCTTTAACCCTTCAGCCGGTAACCAATCCAGTACAGCTTTAACCCTTCAGCCGGTAACCAATCCGGACCAGCTTTAACCCTTCAGCTGGTAACCAATCTGAACTGGTTTTAACTCTTCAGCTGGTAACCAGTCCAGTCCAGCTTTAACCCTTCAGCCAGTAACCAGTCCGGTCCAGCTTTAACACTTCAGCCGGTAACCAATCCAGTCAAGTTTAACCCTTCAGCCTGTAACCAATCCGGTCCAGCTTTAACCCTCCAGCCGGTAACCAATCCAGTCCAGCTTTAACCCTTCGGCCAGTAACCAGTCTGGTCCAGCTTTAACCCTTCAGCTGGTAACCAGTCCAGTCCAGCTTTAACCCTTCAGCTGGTAACCAGTCTGGTCCAGCTTTAACCCTTCAGCCGGTAACCAGTCCAGTCCAACTTTAATCCTTCAGCTGGTAATCAGTTCGGTCCAGCTTTAACCACTCAGCCAGTAACCAGTCCAGTCCAGCTTTAACCCTTCAGCTGGTAACCAGTCAAGTCCAGCTTTAGCTCTTCAGCTGGTAACCAGCCCAGTACAGTACCACTCAGTTGTGCACTACCAGTAATACATACCAAAGGCAGGTCTCACTACTGCCCAAACTCCATGCAAAAGAGTTATATTCCGATTCCAGCCACAAGTTGCAGCTGTTGATCACCAGCCATTACCTGAAGCAGGTAACCATGTGCATAAAACCGTAACAAAGAGTAATGTAGTTTAACACTGATTTAACCTTTATTCTGTATACACCATTTTGGCCTGTATTGTACTGTACCTATTCTGATACAGCATAAAGCAGAGACCAAGCTACATTTGTATTGTCATATATCATACAGTGCATTCAGAAAGTATTCACAGCGCTTCACTTTTTCCACATTCTCTTATGTTACATCCTTATTCCAAAATGGAATAAATTCATTTTTTTCCCACAAAATTCTACACACAATACCCCATAATGGTACCGTAAAAAAAAGTTTTTTGGTGATATTTGCAAATTTATTAAAAATAAAAAACTAAGACATAACATGTATATAAGTATTCACAGCCTTTGCAATGAAGCTCAAAATTGAGCTCAGGTACATTCTGTTTCCACCGATCATCCTTGAGATGTTCCTAGAGCATAATTGGTCCAGCTATGGTAAAATCAGTTGATTGGACATGATTTGGAAAGGCACATACCTGTCTATATAAGGTTCCACACTTGACAGTGCATGTCTAAGCACAAACTAAGGATGAAGTCAAAGAAATTGTCTGTAGACCACCGAGATAGGATTGTCTCAAGACACAAACCTGGGGAAGGGTACAGAAAAATATTTGCTGTTTTGAAGGTCCCAATGAGCACAGTGGCCTCCATCATCCATAAATGGAAGAAGTTCGGAACCACCAGGACTCTTCCTAGAGCTGGCCGGCCATCTAAACTGAGCTATCTGGAGAAAAGGGCCCTAGTCAGGGAGGTGACGAAGAACCTGATGGTCACTCTGTCAAAGCTACAGCATTCCACTGTGGAGAGAGTGAACCTTCCAGAAGGACAACCATCTCTGCAGCAATCCACCAACCAGGCCTGTATGGTAGAGTGGACAGACAGAAGCCACTCCTTAGCAAAAAGCACATGGCAGCCCACCTGGAGTTTGCCAAAATGCACCTAAAAAGGACTCTCATACCATGAGAATCAAAATTCTCTGGTCTGATGAGACAAAGATTGAACTCTTTGGCTTAAAGGCCAGGCGTCATGTTTGGAGGAAACCAGGCACCGCTCATCACCAGGCTAATACCATCCCTACAGTGAAGCATGGTGGTGGCAGCATCTTGCTGTAGGGATGTTTTTCAGTGGCAGGAACTGGGAGACTAGTCAGGATAGAGGGAAAGATGAACGCAGCAATGGATGAAAACCTGCTCCAGAGCTCTTTTGACCTCATACTGGGGGGGCGGTTCATCTCTTAGCAGGACAATGACCCTAAGCACACAGCCAAGATATCAAAGGAGTGGTTTTAGGACAACTCTGTGAATGTCCTTGAGTGGCCCAGCCAGAGCCCAGACTTGAATCCGATTGAACATCTCTGGAGAGATCTGAAAATGGCTGTGCACCGACGCTTCAAATCCATAGCGCTTGAGAGGTGCTGCAAAGAGGAATGGGCGAAACTGCCCGAAAGATAGGTGTGCCAAGCTTGTGGCATATTCAAAAAGACTTGAAAGGTGCATCAACAAAGTAAAGTATTGAGCAAAGGCTGTGAATACTTATGTACATGTGATTTCTCTTTTTTCATATTTTTAATACATTTGCAAAAATCTAAAAAAAAAATGTTTTGCGTTGTCATTATGGGGTATTGTGTGTAGATTTTTGTGGGGAAAAAATGAATTTATTCCAGTTTGGAATAAGGCTGTAACATAACAAAATGTGGAAAAACTGAAGCGCTGTGAATACTTTCTGGATGCACTGTATATTCAAGAAACTGTGTTTTGTTTTCTATAAATGTCAAGTCATTTATTGTAGACGTGTTATTTAGAGATGAGCGCCGGAAATTTTTCGGGTTTTGTGTTTTGGTTTTGGGTTCGGTTCCGCGGCCGTGTTTTGGGTTCGACCGCGTTTTGGCAAAACCTCACCGAATTTTTTTGTCGGATTTGGGTGTGTTTTGGATTCGGGTGTTTTTTTTAAAAAACACTAAAAAACAGCTTAAATCATAGAATTTGGGGGTCATTTTGATCCCAAAGTATTATTAACCTCAAAAACCATAATTTACACTCATTTTCAGTCTATTCTGAATACCTCACACCTCACAATATTATTCTTAGTCCTAAAATTTGCACCTAGGTCGCTGGATGACTAAGCTAAGCGACCCTAGTGGCCGACACAAACACCGGGCCCATCTAGGAGTGGCACTGCAGTGTCACGCAGGATGTCCCTTCCAAAAAACCCTCCCCAAACAGCACATGACGCAAAGAAAAAAAGAGGCGCAATGAGTTAGCTGTGTGAGTAAGATAAGCGACCCTAGTGGCCGACACAAACACCGGGCCCATCTAGGAGTGGCACTGCAGTGTCACGCAGGATGTCCCTTCCAAAAAACCCTCCCCAAACAGCACATGACGCAAAGAAAAAAAGAGGCGCAATGAGGTAGCTGTGTGAGTAAGATAAGCGACCCTAGTGGCCGACACAAACACCAGGCCCATCTAGGAGTGGCACTGCAGTGTCACGCAGGATGGCCCTTCCAAAAAACCCTCCCCAAACAGCACATGACGCAAAGAAAAAAAGAGGCGCAATGAGGTAGCTGTGTGAGTAAGATAAGCGACCCTAGTGGCCGACACAAACACCGGGCCCATCTAGGAGTGGCACTGCAGTGTCACGCAGGATGTCCCTTCCAAAAAACCCTCCCCAAACAGCACATGACGCAAAGAAAAAAAGAGGCGCAATGAGGTAGCTGTGTGAGTAAGATAAGCGACCCTAGTGGCCGACACAAACACCGGGCCCATCTAGGAGTGGCACTGCAGTGTCACGCAGGATGGCCCTTCCAAAAAACCCTCCCCAAACAGCACATGACGCAAAGAAAAAAAGAGGCGCAATGAGGTAGCTGTGTGAGTAAGATAAGCGACCCTAGTGGCCGACACAAACACCGGGCCCATCTAGGAGTGGCACTGCAGTGTCACGCAGGATGGCCCTTCCAAAAAAACCTCCCCAAACAGCACATGACGCAAAGAAAAAAAGAGGCGCAATGAGGTAGCTGTGTGAGTAAGATAAGCGACCCTAGTGGCCGACACAAACACCTGGCCCATCTAGGAGTGGCACTGCAGTGTCACGCAGGATGTCCCTTCCAAAAAACCCTCCCCAAACAGCACATGACGCAAAGAAAAAAAGAGGCGCAATGAGGTAGCTGTGTGAGTAAGATAAGCGACCCTAGTGGCCGACACAAACACCGGGCCCATCTAGGAGTGGCACTGCAGTGTCACGCAGGATGGCCCTTCCAAAAAACCCTCCCCAAACAGCACATGACGCAAAGAAAAAAAGAGGCGCAATGAGGTAGCTGTGTGAGTAAGATAAGCGACCCTAGTGGCCGACACAAACACCGGGCCCATCTAGGAGTGGCACTGCAGTGTCACGCAGGATGTCCCTTCCAAAAAACCCTCCCCAAACAGCACATGACGCAAAGAAAAAAAGAGGCGCAATGAGGTAGCTGTGTGAGTAAGATAAGCGACCCTAGTGGCCGACACAAACACCGGGCCCATCTAGGAGTGGCACTGCAGTGTCACGCAGGATGGCCCTTCCAAAAAACCCTCCCCAAACAGCACATGACGCAAAGAAAAAAAGAGGCGCAATGAGGTAGCTGTGTGAGTAAGATAAGCGACCCTAGTGGCCGACACAAACACCGGGCCCATCTAGGAGTGGCACTGCAGTGTCACGCAGGATGGCCCTTCCAAAAAAACCTCCCCAAACAGCACATGACGCAAAGAAAAAAAGAGGCGCAATGAGGTAGCTGTGTGAGTAAGATAAGCGACCCTAGTGGCCGACACAAACACCGGGCCCATCTAGGAGTGGCACTGCAGTGTCACGCAGGATGTCCCTTCCAAAAAACCCTCCCCAAACAGCACATGACGCAAAGAAAAAAAGAGGCGCAATGAGGTAGCTGTGTGAGTAAGATAAGCGACCCTAGTGGCCGACACAAACACCGGGCCCATCTAGGAGTGGCACTGCAGTGTCACGCAGGATGTCCCTTCCAAAAAACCCTCCCCAAACAGCACATGACGCAAAGAAAAAAAGAGGCGCAATGAGGTAGCTGTGTGAGTAAGATAAGCGACCCTAGTGGCCGACACAAACACCGGGCCCATCTAGGAGTGGCACTGCAGTGTCACGCAGGATGTCCCTTCCAAAAAACCCTCCCCAAACAGCACATGACGCAAAGAAAAAAAGAGGCGCAATGAGGTAGCTGTGTGAGTAAGATAAGCGACCCTAGTGGCCGACACAAACACCGGGCCCATCTAGGAGTGGCACTGCAGTGTCACGCAGGATGGCCCTTCCAAAAAACATTCCACAAACAGCACATGACGCAAAGAAAAATTAAAGAAAAAAGAGGTGCAAGATGGAATTGTCCTTGGGCCCTCCCACCCACCCTTATGTTGTATAAACAGGACATGCACACTTTAACCAACCCATCATTTCAGTGACAGGGTCTGCCACACGACTGTGACTGAAATGACGGGTTGGTTTGGACCCCCACCAAAAAAGAAGCAATTAATCTCTCCTTGCACAAACTGGCTCTACAGAGGCAAGATGTCCACCTCATCATCATCCTCCGATATATCACCGTGTACATCCCCCTCCTCACAGATTATCAATTCGTCCCCACTGGAATCCACCATCTCAGCTCCCTGTGTACTTTGTGGAGGCAATTGCTGCTGGTCAATGTCTCCACGGAGGAATTGATTATAATTCATTTTAATGAACATCATCTTCTCCACACTTTCTGGATGTAACCTCGTACGCCGATTGCTGACAAGGTGAGCGGCGGCACTAAACACTCTTTCGGAGTACACACTTGTGGGAGGACAACTTAGGTAGAATAAAGCCAGTTTGTGCAAGGGCCTCCAAATTGCCTCTTTTTCCAGCCAGTATAAGTACGGACTGTGTGACGTGCCTACTTGGATGCGGTCACTCATATAATCCTCCACCATTCTTTCAATGTTGAGAGAATCATATGCAGTGACAGTAGACGACATGTCCGTAATCGTTGTCAGGTCCTTCAGTCCGGACCAGATGTCAGCATCAGCAGTCGCTCCAGACTGCCCTGCATCACCGCCAGCGGGTGGGCTCGGAATTCTGAGCCTTTTCCTCGCACCCCCAGTTGCGGGAGAATGTGAAGGAGGAGATGTTGACAGGTCGCGTTCCGCTTGACTTGACAATTTTCTCACCAGCAGGTCTTTCAACCCCAGCAGACTTGTGTCTGCCGGAAAGAGAGATCCAAGGTAGGCTTTAAATCTAGGATCGAGCACGGTGGCCAAAATGTAGTGCTCTGATTTCAACAGATTGACCACCCGTGAATCCTTGTTAAGCGAATTAAGGGCTCCATCCACAAGTCCCACATGCCTAGCGGAATCGCTCCGTGTTAGCTCCTCCTTCAATGTCTCCAGCTTCTTCTGCAAAAGCCTGATGAGGGGAATGACCTGACTCAGGCTGGCAGTGTCTGAACTGACTTCACGTGTGGCAAGTTCAAAGGGCATCAGAACCTTGCACAACGTTGAAATCATTCTCCACTGCGCTTGAGACAGGTGCATTCCACCTCCTATATCGTGCTCAATTGTATAGGCTTGAATGGCCTTTTGCTGCTCCTCCAACCTCTGAAGCATATAGAGGGTTGAATTCCACCTCGTTACCACTTCTTGCTTCAGATCATGGCAGGGCAGGTTCAGTAGTTTTTGGTGGTGCTCCAGTCTTCTGTACGTGGTGCCTGTACGCCGAAAGTGTCCCGCAATTCTTTTGGCCACCGACAGCATCTCTTGCACGCCCCTGTCGTTTTTTAAATAATTCTGCACCACCAAATTCAAGGTATGTGCAAAACATGGGACGTGCTGGAATTTGCCCATATTTAATGCACACACAATATTGCTGGCGTTGTCCGATGCCACAAATCCACAGGAGAGTCCAATTGGGGTAAGCCATTCCGCGATGATCTTCCTCAGTTGCCGTAAGAGGTTTTCAGCTGTGTGCGTATTCTGGAAACCGGTGATACAAAGCGTAGCCTGCCTAGGAAAGAGTTGGCGTTTGCGAGATGCTGCTACTGGTGCCGCCGCTGCTGTTCTTGCGGCGGGAGTCCATACATCTACCCAGTGGGCTGTCACAGTCATATAGTCCTGACCCTGCCCTGCTCCACTTGTCCACATGTCCGTGGTTAAGTGGACATTGGGTACAGCTGCATTTTTTAGGACACTGGTGACTCTTTTTCTGAGGTCTGTGTACATTTTCGGTATCGCCTGCCTAGAGAAATGGAACCTAGATGGTATTTGGTACCGGGGACACAGTACCTCCAACAAGTCTCTAGTTGGCTCTGCAGTAATGATGGATACCGGAACCACGTTTCTCACCACCCAGGATGCCAAGGCCTCAGTTATCCGCTTTGCAGTAGGATGACTGCTGTGATATTTCATCTTCCTCGCAAAGGACTGTTGGACAGTCAATTGCTTGGTGGAAGTAGTAAAAGTGGTCTTACGACTTCCCCTCTGGGATGACCATCGACTCCCAGCAGCAACAACATCAGCGCCAGCAGCAGTAGGCGTTACACGCAAGGATGCATCGGAGGAATCCCAGGCAGGAGAGTAATCGTCAGAATTGCCAGTGACATGGCCTGCAGGACTATTGGCATTCCTGGGGAAGGAGGAAATTGACACTGAGGGAGTTGGTGGGGTGGTTTGCGTGAGCTTGGTTACAAGAGGAAGGGATTTACTGGTCAGTGGACTGCTTCCGCTGTCACCCAAAGTTTTTGAACTTGTCACTGACTTATTATGAATGCGCTGCAGGTGACGTATAAGGGAGGATGTTCCGAGGTGGTTAACGTCCTTACCCCTACTTATTACAGCTTGACAAAGGCAACACACGGCTTGACACCTGTTGTCCGCATTTCTGTTGAAATACTTCCACACCGAAGAGCTGATTTTTTTGGTATTTTCACCAGGCATGTCAGTGGCCATATTCCTCCCACGGACAACAGGTGTCTCCCCGGGTGCCTGACTTAAACAAACCACCTCACCATCAGAATCCTCCTGGTCAATTTCCACCCCAGCGCCAGCAACACCCATATCCTCCTCATCCTGATGTACTTCAACACTGACATCTTCAATCTGACTATCAGGAACTGGACTGCGGGTGCTCCTTCCAGCACTTGCAGGGGGCGTGCAAATGGTGGAAGGCGCATGCTCTTCACGTCCAGTGTTGGGAAGGTCAGGCATCGTAACCGACACAATTGGAGTCGGACTCTCCTTGTGGATTTGGGATTTCGAAGAACGCACAGTTCTTTGCGGTGCTACTGCTTTTGCCAGCTTGAGTCTTTTCATTTTTCTAGCGAGAGGCTGAGTGCCTCCATCCTCATGTGAAGCTGAACCACTAGCCATGAACATAGGCCAGGGCCTCAGCCGTTCCTTGCCACTCCGTGTGGTAAATGGCATATTGGCAAGTTTACGCTTCTCCTCCGACAATTTTATTTTAGGTTTTGGAGTCCTTTTTTTACTGATATTTGGTGTTTTGGATTTGACATGCTCTGTACTATGACATTGGGCATCGGCCTTGGCAGACGACGTTGCTGGCATTTCATCGTCTCGGCCATGACTAGTGGCAGCAGCTTCAGCACGAGGTGGAAGTGGATCTTGATCTTTCCCTAATTTTGGAACCTCAACATTTTTGTTCTCCATATTTTAATAGGCACAACTAAAAGGCACCTCAGGTAAACAATGGAGATGGATGGATACTAGTATACTTATGGATGGACTGCCGAGTGCCGACACAGAGGTAGCTACAGCCGTGGACTAACGTACTGTGTCTGCTGCTAATATAGACTGGATGATAATGATATGAAATCAATATATACATGTATGTATATATAATATCACTAGTACTGCAGCCGGACAGGTAGATAATATATTTATTAGGTAATGATGACTGATGACGGACCTGCTGGACACTGTCAGCTCAGCAGCACCGAAGACTGCTACAGTAAGCTACTATACTATAGTAGTATGTACAAAGAAGAAAGAAAAAAAAAACCACGGGTAGGTGGTATACAATTATGGATGGACTGCCGAGTGCCGACACAGAGGTAGCTACAGCCGTGGACTACCGTACTGTGTCTGCTGCTAATATAGACTGGATGATAATGATATGAAATCAATATATATATGTATGTATATATAATATCACTAGTACTGCAGCCGGACAGGTAGATAATATATTTATTAGGTAATGATGACTGATGACGGACCTGCTGGACACTGTCAGCTCAGCAGCACCGCAGACTGCTACAGTAACCTACTATACTATAGTAGTATGTACAAAGAAGAAAGAAAAAAAAACCCACGGGTAGGTGGTATACAATTATGGATGGACTGCCGAGTGCCGACACAGAGGTAGCTACAGCCGTGGACTAACGTACTGTGTCTGCTGCTAATATAGACTGGATGATAATGATATGAAATCAATATATATGTATGTATATATAATATCACTAGTACTGCAGCCGGACAGGTAGATAATATATTTATTAGGTAATGATGACTGATGACGGACCAGCTGGACACTGTCAGCTCAGCAGCACCGCAGACTGCTACAGTAAGCTACTATACTATAGTAGTATGTACAAAGAAGAAAGAAAAAAAAAACCACGGGTAGGTGGTATACAATTATGGATGGACTGCCGAGTGCCGACACAGAGGTAGCTACAGCCGTGGACTAACGTACTGTGTCTGCTGCTAATATAGACTGGATGATTGATAATGAGATGAAATCAATATATATATATATATATGTATGTATATATAATATCACTAGTACTGCAGCCGGACAGGTAGATAATATATTTATTAGGTAATGATGACTGATGACGGACCTGCTGGACACTGTCAGCTCAGCAGCACCGCAGACTGCTACAGTAAGCTACTATACTCTACAGTAGTATGTACAAAGAAGAAAGAAAAAGAAAAAAACACGGGTAGGTGGTATACAATTATGGATGGACTGCCGAGTGCCGACACAGAGGTAGCTACAGCCGTGGACTACCGTACTGTGTCTGCTGCTAATATAGACTGGATGATAATGAGATGAAATCAATATATATATATATGTATGTATATATAATATCACTAGTACTGCAGCCGGACAGGTAGATAATATATTTATTAGGTAATGATGACTGATGACGGACCTGCTGGACACTGTCAGCTCAGCAGCACCGCAGACTGCTACAGTAAGCTACTATACTATAGTAATATGTACAAAGAAGAAAGAAAAAAAAAAAACCACGGGTAGGTGGTATACAATTATGGATGGACTGCCGAGTGCCGACACAGAGGTAGCTACAGCCGTGGACTAACGTACTGTGTCTGCTGCTAATATAGACTGGATGATTGATAATGAGATGAAATCAATATATATATATATATATGTATGTATATATAATATCACTAGTACTGCAGCCGGACAGGTAGATAATATATTTATTAGGTAATGATGACTGATGACGGACCTGCTGGACACTGTCAGCTCAGCAGCACCGCAGACTGCTACAGTAAGCTACTATACTATAGTAGTATGTACAAAGAAGAAAGAAAAAAAAAACCACGGGTAGGTGGTATACAATTATGGATGGACTGCCGAGTGCCGACACAGAGGTAGCTACAGCCGTGGACTAACGTACTGTGTCTGCTGCTAATATAGACTGGATGATTGATAATGAGATGAAATCAATATATATATGTATGTATATATAATATCACTAGTACTGCAGCCGGACAGGTAGATAATATATTTATTAGGTAATGATGACTGATGACGGACCTGCTGGACACTGTCAGCTCAGCAGCACCGCAGACTGCTACAGTAAGCTACTATACTCTATAGTAGTATGTACAAAGAAGAAAGAAGAAAAAAAAACACGGGTAGGTGGTATACAATTATGGATGGACTGCCGAGTGCCGACACAGAGGTAGCTACAGCCGTGGACTAACGTACTGTGTCTGCTGCTAATATAGAGTCTAGACTGGATGATAAATTATTGATAATGAGATGAAATCAATATAATATCACTAGTACTGCAGCCGGACAGGTACTATATATATTTATTATGTAATGACTGATGACGGACCTGCTGGACACTGTCAGGTCAGCACAGCACCGCAGACTGCTACAGTAAGCTACTATAGTAGTATGTATAAAGAAGAATGAAAAAAAAAAAACCACGGGTAGGTGGTATACAATATTATATATATATATATATATATATATATATATATATTATATACAATTTTATATATATATATATATATATATATATATGTTAAACTGGTGGTGATTGATTATTAAACTGGTGGTCACTGCAGGTCACGTTGCAACTTGCAACTAGTACTCCGAGGCCTAAGCAGACAATCACAAAATATATTATTATACTGGTGGTCAGTGTGGTCACAACAATGGCAGTGTGGCACTGACTCTGGCAGCAAAAGTGTGCACTGTACGTTATATGTACTCCTGAGTCCTGCTCTCAGACTCTAACTGCTCCCCACTGTCAGTGTCTCCCCCACAAGTCAGATAATACACTTACAGTCACACTATCTATTATCTAATCTAGTATAAATATCACTTCAGCAAGTAGTATAGTAGTATACAGTATAGTAGTACTCCTCCTAATAATGCTCCCCAAAATACTGTGTCTCTCTCTTCTCTAAACGGAGAGGACGCCAGCCACGTCCTCTCCCTATGACTCTCAATGCACGTGTGAAAATGGCGGCGACGCGCGGCTCCTTATATAGAATCCGAGTCTCGCGATAGAATCCGAGCCTTGCGAGAATCCGACAGCGTGATGATGACGTTCGGGCGCGCTCGGGTTAGCCGAGCAAGGCGGGAAGATCCGAGCCTGCTCGGACCCGTGTAAAAAACCTGAAGTTCGGGCGGGTTCGGATTCAGAGGAACCGAACCCGCTCATCTCTAGTGTTATTCTTCACACATAACTGTAATTGTATGGGCAATTTGGACACAGTTTCATTGCCATACATTTCTATAGATATCTAATATTTCAGAGATATTTCATATTTCTTGTATTGTGAAATAAAATGAAATATGTTTTACTGATCCAAACTCTACTTGTCGAAACATCATGCCAAAATAGATGGATGCTTCTTAACTCCGCAAAGGCTACAAAACAGTCGTCCAAGAGCAAACTACACAGGAAGTGGAATCGCCACCCCACTTTCCCGCACAGACACTGAGGATGGAGACACGTCCTCTCGCTACACTCTCCAATTCCTGAGTGAAAATGGTGGCGATGCGCGGCTCCTTATATGGAATCCAAAACCCGTGAAAATCCGACAGCTGGATGATGACGTTTTGCCTCGTTCTGGTTTCCGAGTCTGGCGGGAAGTCCGGAGCCAGACTCGGATCCAGGCTCGGGACGTGAAGTTTGGTAGGGTTCGGTTCTCTGAGAACCGAACCTGCTCATCTCTACTTTTTAGCTGTGCACATGGAAGCTCTGGAAGCTTCTTCCACTCCCAGCTTCTTTTCCATATACTCCTAAACCACCCCTAATTACAGTATATCTACTCTCACTTAAACAATTGTCATATGTTAACTACTAGTACACTTTTTCTGGGTACCTTATATTTCTCATACGTCCTAGAGGATGCTGGGGTCCACTTCAGTACCATGGGGTATAGATGGTTCCGCAGGAGCCATGGGCACTTTAAGACTTTTCCAGAGTGTGAACTGGCTCCACCCTCTATGCCCCTCCTGCAGACCTCAGTTTAGAAAATGTGCCCAGGCAGACTGGTCGCACTCTAGTGGAGCTATACAGAGTTCTATTTAAAGACTTTGTTTAGGTTTTTTATTTTACAGGGAGACTGCTGGCAACATCCTCCCTGCTTCATGGGACTTAGGGGGAAGAAGTAGGAACCAACTTCCTATATAGTTTCATGGCTCTGCTTCTGCTGACAGGACACCACTAGCTCCTGAAGGGTACTGAAAACTAGCTGTGGCTATGCGCTCACTCCCACAGCACGCTGTTACCCCCACTAACAGAGCCAGAAGTGAGAAGACGCGTGAGTAGTGTTACCGGAGATCTGCAGAGAGGGACCTCCGGTCATCGTGACGGCTTAAGGTACCGCGTGTGATGTTAGTGTATTAATATTTGTAGACACTCCCTTACTAATAGGTGTAAGCCTGAATCTTTAGTGATGGTCCCTGGGACCAGGGGGATGCTGGGAAGTGGGTGGTCCAGTGTGCAGTGTGCCTGGAGTTGGATGGAATAAACAGCACAGCAGTGAACTCACATGTCTCTGTGTCCTGATGACTGGATTTACACACGTATGAACAAAACATGGTGTCAGAAGAAGTTTAACTTGGACTGCTAGTGCTCTCAGAGTGTGACAGAATCCTGCAGAAGTCTGTGGCTGTGATACTCTGTGTCTGCAAACCTTGCCGTGTGCTCCTATCTTCAAACAGTGAGTAACCATGGATAAACTAGCTCCTACAACCGGCATGGATTTGATCAGTATGTTACAGAGCTGCAATCACTCAGTAAAACCTGTGAGTTTGGTGATTTAAAGGATTCACTGATTAGAGATCGTATGGACTCAGAGAGAGATTGCTGAGAGAGCAAGACCTAACACTAGAAAAGGCAGTGACTATGTGTAGATCTGCAGAAATAACTAGATTTCAAGCAAAAAAGTTACACAAGGAAGCTGATGTGCATGTAGTGCAGAAAACAGAGCCATGCAAACCTCCATTCTCAAGAATGAAGCCATCTAAGCCACAGTCTTATAAGGAAATGTGTAGTAGATGTGGAAATGCTCACAATCCTAAAATGTGCCCTGCTTATGGTAAAACCTGCATGAAATGTGGTAGACTTAATCACTTTGCCAAATGCTGTAAAATTAAAAGTAAAACAACCAAAGTGCATGCTGTTAAACAAACAGATGAATTCTTTGTGGATTGCATTGAACTTTGCAGTGCAGATAAGAAAGAATGGATTGTCCCTTTAACTGTGAATGAGATTGTCATTCCCTTTAAGCTTGATACTGTTGTGCAGGTGAATTTAATATCATTTCAAGACTATAAGACTTTTAGAGTAAAACCTAAACTTCACCCAGCCAAAGTGAAAGTTACAGGGTACACTGGGGAGGAAATTCCTGTAAAAGGTACATGCTTAGTGACACTGAAATATAAGGGACAACAGTTTAAAACATCTCTACTGATTGTGGATAAAAATGTGCAACCGATTCTAGGATTAAGTTCATGTGAGAAACTAAGCTTGCTAAAGAAAGTTTTTATGGTGACATCACAAGTAGAAGTTGACTTCAAATCGATGTTTACAGAACACAGAGACTTGTTTGAAGGTCTAGGTTGTTTGCCTGGAGAGCATAAAATAAATATAGACACACAAGTTTCTTCAGTGATACACCCCTGTAGAAAAGTGCCGTTTGCACTGAGAGAAAAACTGAAACAAGAGTTAAATCGCATGGAAGCCTTGGGTGTGATACAGAAAGTTGATGAGCCTACTGAATGGGTAAGCTCCTTAGTAATTGTTAAAAAGAAAAATGGACAACTCAGAATATGTCTAGACCCCAGAGATTTAAACAAAGCTATTAAACGAGAACATTTCAAACTACCAACCAGAGATGAAATCATGTCGCATGTTTGCGGGAGCAAAATGGTTCAGTAAATTGGACGCATCTTCAGGATTCTGGCAAATGAAGCTAGATGAGGCCAGCTCAAAGCTTTGTACATTTAATACACCAGAAGGTCGATATAGATTTCTTCGACTACCATATGGAATATTGTCTGCTCCAGAAGTATATCACAAAAATATACACATGATTTTTGAACATATTCCAGGTGTTGAAACAATGATGGATGACATTATTGTCTGGGGATCTACAAAGGAAGAACATGATTCTAGATTGAGACAAGTAATGGAACTTGTCAAGAAAGTGAATCTAAAGCTAAACAAGGACAAATGTGAATTTGGCGTGAATACACTTACCTTTATGTGCGACGTGGTCTCGGATCAAGGTGTAAAACCAGACCCAAGGAAAATATCAGCCATAGTGAACATGGAACGTCCTAACAACAAAGACGATGTCGATGAGGAATGATTACTTACTTAGGAAAGTTTATTTCTCAACTCTCTGAACAAACAGCCTCTCTTAGATGGTTGTTGGACAAAGATAACAAGTGGATGTGGTCACATGAACAAGAAGAAAGTTGGCAAAACTTGAAACAGATCATTACAGGGCAACCAGTGCTAAAATTCTTTGATCCTGCGAAAAGAATAAGAATTTCAGCAGATGCTTCGCAATTTGGCCTAGGCTCAGTGCTGTTACAAGAACATGAGGATACATGGCAACCAGTAATCTATGCATCAAGAGCACTGACAAGTGCTGAAACAAGGTATGCTCAGATAGAAAAAGAACTTCTAGCGATCACTAGAGATGAGCGCCGGAAATTTTTCGGGTTTTGTGTTTTGGTTTTGGGTTCGGTTCCGCGGCCGTGTTTTGGGTTCGACCGCGTTTTGGCAAAACCTCACCGAATTTTTTTTGTCGGATTCGGGTGTGTTTTGGATTCGGGTGTTTTTTTCAAAAAACCCTAAAAAACAGCTTAAATCATAGAATTTGGGGGTAATTTTGATCCCAAAGTATTATTAACCTCAAAAAACATAATTTACACTCATTTTCAGCCTATTCTGAACACATCACACCTCACAATATTATTTTTAGTCCTAAAATTTGCACCGAGGTCGCTGTGTGAGTAAGATAAGCGACCCTAGTGGCCGACACAAACACCGGGCCCATCTAGGAGTGGCACTGCAGTGTCACGCAGGATGGCCCTTCCAAAAAACCCTCCCCAAACAGCACATGACGCAAAGAAAAAAGAGGCGCAATGAGGTAGCTGACTGTGTGAGTAAGATTAGCGACCCTAGTGGCCGACACAAACACCGGGCACATCTAGGAGTGGCACTGCAGTGTCACGCAGGATGTCCCTTCCAAAAAACCCTCCCCAAACAGCACATGACGCAAAGAAAAAAAGAGGCGCAATGAGGTAGCTGACTGTGTGAGTAAGATTAGCGACCCTAGTGGCCGACACAAACACCGGGCCCATCTAGGAGTGGCACTGCAGTGTCACGCAGGATGTCCCTTCCAAAAAACCCTCCCCAAACAGCACATGACGCAAAGAAAAAAAGAGGCGCAATGAGGTAGCTGACTGTGTGAGTAAGATTAGCGACCCTAGTGGCCGACACAAACACCGGGCCCATCTAGGAGTGGCACTGCAGTGTCACGCAGGATGTCCCTTCCAAAAAACCCTCCCCAATCAGCACATGATGCAAAGAAAAAGAAAAGAAAAAAGAGGTGCAAGATGGAATTATCCTTGGGCCCTCCCACCCACCCTTATGTTGTATAAACAAAACAGGACATGCACACTTTAACCAACCCATCATTTCAGTGACAGGGTCTGCCACACGACTGTGACTGATATGACGGGTTGGTTTGGACCCCCCCCAAAAAAGAAGCAATTAATCTCTCCTTGCACAAACTGGCTCTACAGAGGCAAGATGTCCACCTCATCTTCACCCTCCGATATATCACCGTGTACATCCCCCTCCTCACAGATTATCAATTCGTCCCCACTGGAATCCACCATCTCAGCTCCCTGTGTACTTTGTGGAGGCAATTGCTGCTGGTCAATGTCTCCGCGGAGGAATTGATTATAATTCATTTTAATGAACATCATCTTCTCCACATTTTCTGGATGTAACCTCGTACGCCGATTGCTGACAAGGTGAGCGGCGGCACTAAACACTCTTTCGGAGTACACACTTGTGGGAGGGCAACTTAGGTAGAATAAAGCCAGTTTGTGCAAGGGCCTCCAAATTGCCTCTTTTTCCTGCCAGTATAAGTACGGACTGTGTGACGTGCCTACTTGGATGCGGTCACTCATATAATCCTCCACCATTCTATCAATGTTGAGAGAATCATATGCAGTGACAGTAGACGACATGTCCGTAATCGTTGTCAGGTCCTTCAGTCCGGACCAGATGTCAGCATCAGCAGTCGCTCCAGACTGCCCTGCATCACCGCCAGCGGGTGGGCTCGGAATTCTGAGCCTTTTCCTCGCACCCCCAGTTGCGGGAGAATGTGAAGGAGGAGATGTTGACAGGTCGCGTTCCGCTTGACTTGACAATTTTGTCACCAGCAGGTCTTTCAACCCCAGCAGACCTGTGTCTGCCGGAAAGAGAGATCCAAGGTAGGCTTTAAATCTAGGATCGAGCACGGTGGCCAAAATGTAGTGCTCTGATTTCAACAGATTGACCACCCGTGAATCCTTGTTAAGCGAATTAAGGGCTGCATCCACAAGTCCCACATGCCTAGCGGAATCGCTCCGTGTTAGCTCCTTCTTCAATGCCTCCAGCTTCTTCTGCAAAAGCCTGATGAGGGGAATGACCTGACTCAGGCTGGCAGTGTCTGAACTGACTTCACGTGTGGCAAGTTCAAAGGGCATCAGAACCTTGCACAACGTTGAAATCATTCTCCACTGCACTTGAGACAGGTGCATTCCATCTCCTATATCGTGCTCAATTGTATAGGCTTGAATGGCCTTTTGCTGCTCCTCCAACCTCTGAAGCATATAGAGGGTTGAATTCCACCTCGTTACCACTTCTTGCTTCAGATGATGGCAGGGCAGGTTCAGTAGTTTTTGGTGGTGCTCCAGTCTTCTGTACGTGGTGCCTGTACGCCGAAAGTGTCCCGCAATTTTTCTGGCCACCGACAGCATCTCTTGCACGCCCCTGTCGTTTTTTAAAAAATTCTGCACCACCAAATTCAAGGTATGTGCAAAACATGGGACGTGCTGGAATTTGCCCATATTTAATGCACACACAATATTGCTGGCGTTGTCCGATGCCACAAATCCACAGGAGAGTCCAATTGGGGTAAGCCATTCCGCGATGATCTTCCTCAGTTGCCGTAAGAGGTTTTCAGCTGTGTGCGTATTCTGGAAAGCGGTGATACAAAGCGTAGCCTGCCTAGGAAAGAGTTGGCGTTTGCGAGATGCTGCTACTGGTGCCGCCGCTGCTGTTCTTGCGGCGGGAGTCCATACATCTACCCAGTGGGCTGTCACAGTCATATAGTCCTGACCCTGCCCTGCTCCACTTGTCCACATGTCCGTGGTTAAGTGGACATTGGGTACAACTGCATTTTTTAGGACACTGGTGAGTCTTTTTCTGACGTCCGTGTACATTCTCGGTATCGCCTGCCTAGAGAAGTGGAACCTAGATGGTATTTGGTAACGGGGGCACACTGCCTCAATAAATTGTCTAGTTCCCTGTGAACTAACGGCGGATACCGGACGCACGTCTAACACCAACATAGTTGTCAAGGACTCAGTTATCCGCTTTGCAGTAGGATGACTGCTGTGATATTTCATCTTCCTCGCAAAGGACTGTTGAACAGTCAATTGCTTACTGGAAGTAGTACAAGTGGGCTTACGACTTCCCCTCTGGGATGACCATCGACTCCCAGCGGCAACAACAGCAGCGCCAGCAGCAGTAGGCGTTACACGCAAGGATGCATCGGAGGAATCCCAGGCAGGAAAGGACTCGTCAGACTTGCCAGTGACATGGCCTGCAGGACTATTGGCATTCCTGGGGAAGGAGGAAATTGACACTGAGGGAGTTGGTGGGGTGGTTTGCGTGAGCTTGGTTACAAGAGGAAGGGATTTACTGGTCAGTGGACTGCTTCCGCTGTCACCCAAAGTTTTTGAACTTGTCACTGACTTATTATGAATGCGCTGCAGGTGACGTATAAGGGAGGATGTTCCGAGGTGGTTAACGTCCTTACCCCTACTTATTACAGCTTGACAAAGGGAACACACGGCTTGACACCTGTTGTCCGCATTTCTGGTGAAATACCTCCACACCGAAGAGCTGATTTTTTTGGTATTTTCACCTGGCATGTCAACGGCCATATTCCTCCCACGGACAACAGGTGTCTCCCCGGGTGCCTGACTTAAACAAACCACCTCACCATCAGAATCCTCCTGGTCAATTTCCTCCCCAGCGCCAGCAACACCCATATCCTCCTCATCCTGGTGTACTTCAACACTGACATCTTCAATCTGACTATCAGGAACTGGACTGCGGGTGCTCCTTCCAGCACTTGCAGGGGGCATGCAAATAGTGGAAGGCGCATGCTCTTCACGTCCAGTGTTGGGAAGGTCAGGCATCGCAAACGACACAATTGGACTCTCCTTGTGGATTTGGGATTTCAAAGAACGCACAGTTCTTTGCGGTGCTTTTGCCAGCTTGAGTCTTTTCAGTTTTCTAGCGAGAGGCTGAGTGCTTCCATCCTCATGTGAAGCTGAACCACTAGCCATGAACATAGGCCAGGGCCTCAGCCGTTCCTTGCCACTCCGTGTGGTAAATGGCATATTGGCAAGTTTACGCTTCTCCTCCGACAATTTTATTTTAGGTTTTGGAGTCCTTTTTTTTCTGATATTTGGTGTTTTGGATTTGACATGCTCTGTACTATGACATTGGGCATCGGCCTTGGCAGACGACGTTGCTGGCATTTCATCGTCTCGGCCATGACTAGTGGCAGCAGCTTCAGCACGAGGTGGAAGTGGATCTTGATCTTTCCCTAATTTTGGAACCTCAACTTTTTTGTTCTCCATATTTTATAGGCAGAACTAAAAGGCACCTCAGGTAAACAATGGAGATGGATGGATTGGATACTAGTATACAATTATGGACGGACTGCCACGGTTAGGTGGTATAAAAAAACCACGGTTAGGTGGTATATATTATAATAATAATACAATTATGGATGGACGGACTGCCTGCCGACTGCCGACACAGAGGTAGCCACAGCCGTGAACTACCGCACTGTACACTGGTTGATAAAGAGATAGTAGTATACTCGTAACAACTAGTATGACACTATGACGACGGTATAAAGAATGGGAAAAAAACCACGGTTAGGTGGTATATATTATAATAATAATACAATTATGGATGGACGGACTGCCTGCCGACTGCCGACACAGAGGTAGCCACAGCCGTGAACTACCGCACTGTACACTGGTTGATAAAGAGATAGTAGTATACTCGTAACAACTAGTATGACACTATGACGACGGTATAAAGAATGAAAAAAAAACCACGGTTAGGTGGTATATATTATAATAATAATACAATTATGGATGGACGGACTGCCTGCCGACTGCCGACACAGAGGTAGCCACAGCCGTGAACTACCGCACTGTACACTGGTTGATAAAGAGATAGTAGTATACTCGTAACAACTAGTATGACACTATGACGACGGTATAAAGAATGAAAAAAAAACCACGGTTAGGTGGTATATATTATAATAATAATACAATTATGGATGGACGGACTGCCTGCCGACTGCCGACACAGAGGTAGCCACAGCCGTGAACTACCGCACTGTACACTGGTTGATAAAGAGATAGTAGTATACTCGTAACAATTAGGATGACACTATGACGGTATAAAGAATGAAAAAAAAAACCACGGTTAGGTGGTAGGTATATAATAATAAATAATACAATTCTGGTCGGACGGACTGCCTGCCGTGTGCCGACACAGAGGTAGCCACAGCCGTGAACTACCGCACTGTACACTGGTTGATAAAGAGATAGTAGTATACTCGTAACAATTAGGATGACACTATGACGGTATAAAGAATGAAAAAAAAAACCACGGTTAGGTGGTAGGTATATAATAATAAATAATACAATTCTGGTCGGACGGACTGCCTGCCGTGTGCCGACACAGAGGTAGCCACAGCCGTGAACTACCGCACTGTACACTGGTTGATAAAGAGATAGTAGTATACTCGTAACAATTAGGATGACACTATGACGGTATAAAGAATGAAAAAAAAAACCACGGTTAGGTGGTAGGTATATAATAATAAATAATACAATTCTGGTCGGACGGACTGCCTGCCGTGTGCCGACACAGAGGTAGCCACAGCCGTGAACTACCGCACTGTACACTGGTTGATAAAGAGATAGTAGTATACTCGTAACAATTAGGATGACACTATGACGGTATAAAGAATGAAAAAAAAAACCACGGTTAGGTGGTAGGTATATAATAATAAATAATACAATTCTGGTCGGACGGACTGCCTGCCGTGTGCCGACACAGAGGTAGCCACAGCCGTGAACTACCGCACTGTACACTGGTTGATAAAGAGATAGTAGTATACTCGTAACAATTAGGATGACACTATGACGGTATAAAGAATGAAAAAAAAACCACGGTTAGGTGGTAGGTATATAATAATAAATAATACAATTCTGGTCGGACGGACTGCCTGCCGTGTGCCGACACAGAGGTAGCCACAGCCGTGAACTACCGCACTGTACACTGGTTGATAAAGAGATAGTAGTATACTCGTAACAATTAGGATGACACTATGACGGTATAAAGAATGAAAAAAAAAACCACGGTTAGGTGGTAGGTATATAATAATAAATAATACAATTCTGGTCGGACGGACTGCCTGCCGTGTGCCGACACAGAGGTAGCCACAGCCGTGAACTACCGCACTGTACACTGGTTGATAAAGAGATAGTAGTATACTCGTAACAATTAGGATGACACTATGACGGTATAAAGAATGAAAAAAAAAACCACGGTTAGGTGGTAGGTATATAATAATAAATAATACAATTCTGGTCGGACGGACTGCCTGCCGTGTGCCGACACAGAGGTAGCCACAGCCGTGAACTACCGCACTGTACACTGGTTGATAAAGAGATAGTAGTATACTCGTAACAATTAGGATGACACTATGACGGTATAAAGAATGAAAAAAAAAACCACGGTTAGGTGGTAGGTATATAATAATAAATAATACAATTCTGGTCGGACGGACTGCCTGCCGTGTGCCGACACAGAGGTAGCCACAGCCGTGAACTACCGCACTGTACACTGGTTGATAAAGAGATAGTAGTATACTCGTAACAATTAGGATGACACTATGACGGTATAAAGAATGAAAAAAAAACCACGGTTAGGTGGTAGGTATATAATAATAAATAATACAATTCTGGTCGGACGGACTGCCTGCCGTGTGCCGACACAGAGGTAGCCACAGCCGTGAACTACCGCACTGTACTGTGTCTGCTGCTAATATAGACTGGTTGATATTTAAAGAGATATTAGTAGTATACAACAATACTATACTGGTGGTCAGGCACTGGTCACCACTCCTGCAGCAAAAGTGTGCACTGTTAATTAATATAATTGTACTCCTGGCTCCTGCTAACAACCTGCAGTGCTCCCCAGTCTCCCCCACAATTAATTATAAGCTTTTAATTTATACATTGATGACTGTGCAGCACACTGGGCTGAGCTGAGTGCACACAGACTGAGTCACACTGTGTGACTGACTGTGCTGTGTATCGTTTTTTTTTTTCAGGCAGAGAACGGATATAGCAGAGAGAAGTGAACGGATATATTATATTAAATAAAAGTTAACTAGCAACTGCACTGGTCACTGACTGTGGTAAACTAACTCTGTCTGCGACTCTGCACAATCTCTCTCTCTCTATCTAATCTATCTCTATTCTAATGGAGAGGACGCCAGACACGTCCTCTCCCTATCAATCTCAATGCACGAGTGAAAATGGCGGCGACGCGCGGCTCCTTATATAGAATCCGAGTCTCGCGATAGAATCCGAGCCTCGCGAGAATCCGACAGCGTCATGATGACGTTCGGGCGCGCTCGGGTTAACCGAGCAAGGCGGGAAGATCCGAGTCGCTCGGACCCGTGAAAAAAAACATGAAGTTCGGGCGGGTTCGGATTCCGAGGAACCGAACCCGCTCATCTCTAGCGATCACATGTGCATGTGAGCGATTTCATCGGTTTGTGTATGGTCAAACATTTACAGTGGAAACTGACTACAAGCCATTGGTAGCTATCATGACTAAATCATTACATGACTGTCCCATGAGAATTCAACGAATGCTTATCAGACTACAGAAATATGATGTACACTTGCTGTACTGTCCCGGCAAATACATGTACATTGCTGATACACTTTCTCGTGCTGTGGACAAAAGTGAAGGTTCCAAAAGTCTGATGGATGAAAAGATAGAAGCCTATGTTAATGAGACAGATGACACAATGAAAGTGTTGAAAGATATCATTCTGAAAGGTTGGCCAGCAGAAAAACATGCGTTCCCGCTGTCTATCCATGATTATTGGATGTACCGCAGTGACCTCACAGTTGTCGATGGTATTATTTACAAAGGCAATAGGTTTGTCATACCTGCACGACTAAGAAAAACTATGCTGTGCAAGATACATGAAGGCCACTCAGGAGAAGAAAAATGTAAGTGGAGAGCGCGTGAAGTTATGTATTGGCCAAGAATGAACCAAGACATAGCACAGACTACAGCTACATGTGAATTATGTCTTACATATAGACCGAAACAACAAGTCGAGCCACTGAGTCCTCACGCAGTGCCAGAGAGACCATACCAGAAAGTTGGCGCAGATTTGTTTGATTGTAATGGGAAAACATACATTGTCGTGACTGATTATTACTTTAACTACCCTGAGGTGAAGACACTACATACAACTACTAGTAAAGCCGTAATCAATTGCATGAAGTCAATCTTTGCAAGGCATGGTGTTCCTATGGAAGTGTTCACTGACAATGGTCCTCAGTTTTCCAGTGCTGAATTCAGACAATTTGCTGATGAGTGGGAATTTGTCCATACTACGTCAAGTCCCCACTATCCACGCTCAAATGGGTTGGTGGAAAGTTCAGTAAAAACTGTAAAGAGTCTCATGAAAAAAGCTCAAGAAGGTAAAGAAGATTTCTACAAAAGTCTTTTAATCTATCGCAGTACACCTTTACAGAATGGACTTTCTCCTGCACAAATGCTGATGGGAAGGAGGATTAGAGCAAATCTCCCGATACATGATGAACTGCTTAATACACATAACTCAGCATTGGTCAGACTGAGTAAGGAACGTCAACAGGCGAAACAGAAACTGTTCCATGACAGGCGAGCAAAAAGCTTATCTGATCTAAAATCGGGTGACCAAATCCGTCTCAGAGATCATGAGAAAGGTATTTGGGTGCAGAAAGGTATTGTGCAAGCACAAGTAGCACCAAGATCTTATACTATACGTACAGAGCATGGAACGGATGTAAGAAGAAATCGGGTGGATTTAAGATCTCAACCTAACCATAATGAAGACAACATGACTGAAGAATACCCTTCATCTGACATGTATGATGATCCTCATAATGGTGAACAAACCACGATTCTAGAAAGGTCCAACATGGTATATGAAACACAGACTGTGTATGAAAGACCCAAAAGGGAAATACGCAGACCTGAGAGACTCATTGAAACGTGTTAGATGATGTTCTTAATATGACGTTGTTAATTGTTGCATTGAAGCCAAAGGCTTATCTTTAAAGAAAAGAGGATGTGATGTTAGTGTATTAATATTTGTAGACACTCCCTTACTAATAGGTGTAAGCCTGAATCTTTAGTGATGGTCCCTGGGACCAGGGGGATGCTGGGAAGTGGGTGGTCCAGTGTGCAGTGTGCCTGGAGTTGGATGGAATAAACAGCACAACAGTGAACTCACATGTCTCTGTGTCCTGATGACTTGATTTACACACGTATGACCAAAACACCGCGCAGTCAGCAGGAAGCTGAACGAGCATGCTCTCCATGTACACAGAGCCCAGCAGGGCGCGGGGGGGGGGGGGCGCCCTGGGCAGCATGAACCATACTCTCACTGGCAAAAGGTAGCATATTTTGTTTTACACTGTCCCACACCCTCGCCAGTATAAAGATCACTTGCAATGCCTGAGGGTAAACGCGCCATTGCAGGGGGCGGAGCTTCTTCCTCAGGCAGCCAGCACACTTCTCAGTGCCATTTCCGCCCAGCACACAGCAGGGGAAGACACTCTGATCCTCCCCTCCACATCTGACCAAGTATCAGGGTGCAAAAAAGGGGGGGGGGAGTGTATTATTTCGGTGCTAAATCCCATTATTGGCATTATATAAGCGCTTGAAAGGTCTCTCTGTATAAAATACGATACACAGGGATTTGTTATTTTGGCGCTGAGTTGTGGACTGGCAATTCCTTTCTTTGTCCCTCTGACAGACTTTGCTGTGGGTCTGTCTCCAGTAGCCCCGGAGTGTCTGTGGTGTGATTTTGCACGGGTGTAACATGTCTGAGGCAGGGAGCTTTTCCCCTGAGGAAGCCATTTTAGGGACACAAGGATGTAATGTGGTGGCACTGCCGTCGCAACACGAGCCTGAATGGGTGAAAGAATTACGTGATAGTGTGAATCATATAAGTAAGAGATTGGAGAAATCTGAGTCTCATGAAGAAAACTGGAGAAAAATCATGGAAGATGTGATTTTTAATAGTTCTACCTTTTCATCCACAGGGGACCCCTCTGGTTCACAAAAAAGGTCATTTGCACAAGTAGTACAAACTGATACCAACACGGACTCTGATTCCTGTGTCGACACCAGTGATTCCAGGGAAATTGATCCAAAATTGGCAAAAAAACATTCAATACATGATTGTTGCTATAATGGAGGTGTTGGAGGTTACGGAGCCCCCTCCTTTACCACAGGAGAAGGCTTACTTTAATAAAGAGAAGAAACCTGATGTAACTTTCCCTCCATCTTATGAACTGAATGGACTCTTTGAGGGAGTCTGGACAAACCCTGAGAAGAAATTCCAGATTCTCAAAAGGATTCAGGCAGCTTATCCCTTTCCTGCAGAGGACAGGAAAAGGTGGGAGTCACCCCCCATTTTAGACAGTGCTCTGTCAAGGTTAACAAAAAAGGTGATTCTCCCTGCGCCTGGGACGGCTTCACTAAAGGTGCCGGCAGACCGCAAGTTAGAGACTACGTTGAAATCTATTTATGTAGCCAATGGGACACTACTCAGGCCTACCATTGCCTGTGCGTGGGTGAGTACTGCTATAGAAAAGTGGTCAGAAAACTTGTCATCAGACATTGACACGATAGATAGAGACGAGAAGCTCCTAACATTAGGTCATATCAAGGATGCGGCTGCGTACATGCTGGAAGCCATGAAAGATATCGGTCTCTTGGGATCAAGGGCCACTACCATGGCGATTTCAGCTCGTAGGGCGTTGTGGATTCGCCAATGGAATGCATACGCGGATTCCAAAAGGAATATGGAGGCACTCCCGTACAAGGGCGAGGATTTGTTTGGAGATGGGCTGGATGCCTTAGTTACTGTGGCTACCCCAGGTAAGTTGACATTTCTCCCTAATGCTCCAGCGCCGGCAAAAAAGACGCATCATTCTCAGATGCAGTCCTTTCGGCCCAATAAATACAAAAAGGGCAAAGGTTCCCCATTCTTTGCAGGTAAAGGAAGGGGAAAGGGGAAAAAGTCCAGGGTGTCTCCAGGTTCACAGGAGCAGAAGTCAACCTCTGCTTCTGCAAAATCTTCAGCATGACACTGGGGCTCCCTCGCGGGAGTCCGCTCAGGTCAGGGCACATCTGAAACTTTTCAGTCAGATTTGGGTTCATTCTGGCCTGGACCCATGGATTGTACAAATAGTGTCCCAGGGGTACAGACTGGAGTTTCAAGGCATTCCCCCATGCCGGTTTTTCAAATCGGCCTTACCAGCTTCTGTTCCAGACAGGGAAGTGGTATCAGCAGCAATACAAAAATGATGTCAGGGTCAAGTAATTGTCCTAGTTCCCTTGTCACAACAAGGAGAAGGGTTTTATTCGAGCCTTTTCGTAGTACCGAAGCCGGACGGCTCGGTCAGACCGATTCTAAACCTGAAAACACTGAATATCTACCTACAAATGTTCAAATTCAAGATGGAATCTTTAAGGGCAGTGATTTCCAGTCTGGAGGAGAAGGACTTCATGGTATCGGTGGACATAAAAGATGCCTACTTACATGTTTCTATCCATCCTCCGCATCAAGCTTATCTGAGATTCGCAGTGCAGGATTGTCATTACCAATTTCAAACCTTACCATTCGGGCTGTCCACGGCACCGAGGGTATTTACCAAGGTGATGGCGGAGATGATGGTTTTCCTTCGAAAGCAAGGAGTCAACATAATTCCTTACTTGGACGATCTCCTGATAAAGGCAAGGTCCAAGGAAAAGTTTGTGCAGAGCATTACACTCTCACTGACAGTACTTCAACAGCACGGTTGGATCATAAATTTTCCAAAGTCACAGTTGGAACCGACGACAAGATTATCGTTTCTGGGGAGGATACTGGACACAGAAGTACAGAGGGTATTTCTTCCAGTAGAAAAGGCTCTGGAAATCCAGAGAATGGTCAAACAAATTCTAAAACCAACAAGGGTATAGATTCATCAATGCATACGTTTGTTGGGAAAGATGGTAGCAGCCTACAAGGCCCTACAGTTCGGCTGATTCCATGCCAGAGTATTCCAGTGGGACCTATTGGACAAGTGGTCCGGATCCCATCTACACTTGCATCAGAGGATAATCCTGTCGTCCAAAGCCAGAATTTTGCTCCTGTGGCGGCTTCACAGTTCTCACCTCCTGAAAGGGCGCAGGTTCGGGATTCAGGATTGGGTCCTAGTAACCACGGATGCAAGTCTCCGAGGCTGGGGAGCAGTCACAAAAGGGGAAAGCTTCCAAGGTAGATGGTCAAGTCAAGAAACCTGTCTTCACATAAATGTTCCGGAGTTGAGAGCCATTTACAATGGCCTTCTACAAGCGGTGCATCTTCTTCAAGATCAACCCATACAGGTCCAGTCAGACAATGTAACAGCAGTGGCGAACATAAACCGTCAGGGCGGAATGAAAAGCAGAGCGGCAATGGCAGAGGTGACAAAGATACTCCTCTGGGCAGAAAGACATGTAAGAGCTCTGTCGGCAATTTTCATTCTGGGAGTGGACAACTGGGAAGCAGACTTCCTCAGCAGACACGATCTCAACTCAGGAGAATGGGGCCTCCACTAACAAATCTTCGCAGAGGTGACGGGTCATTGGGGAGTTCCTCAAGCAGACATGATGGCATCTCGTCTCAACAAGAAGCTTCAGAGATATTGTTCCAGGTCGAGAGACCCACAAGCAATAGCAGTGGATGCACTAGTGACCCAGTGGGTGTTTCGGTCGGTGTATGTGTTCCCTCCACTTCCACTAATACCAAAGATTCTCATGATCATAAGAAGAACGGGGGTTCGAGCGATCCTCATTGTCCCAGACTGGCCAAGGAGGGCTTGGTATCCAGATCTTCAGGAGTTACTCATAGAAGATCCTCGGCCTCTTCCTCTTCGCGAGGACCTGCTGCGGCAGGGGCCGTGCGTGTATCAAGACTTACCATGGCTACGTTTGACGGCATTGCTGTTGAATCCCGGATCCTAGCCCGAAAGGGTATTCCCAAAGAAGTCATTCCCACGCTTATTCGGGCCAGGAAAGGAGTAACGTCTAGACATTACCACCGTATATGGAGAAAATATGTGTCTTGGTGTGAGACCAAGAAGGCTCCACTGGAAGAATTTCAGTTAGGACGTTTTCTCCATTTTCTTCAGGCGGGTGTGGATGCAGGCTTAAGATTGGGTTCAATCAAGGTCCAAATTTCGGCTTTGTCCATTTTCTTTCAGAAACGGTTGGCCTCACTTCCGGAAGTTCAGACGTTCGTGAAGGGGGTTCTGCACATCCAACCTCCTTTTGTGCCTCCTACGGCACCGTGGGATCTTAACGTGGTGTTGCGGTTCCTTTAATCAGATTGGTTTGAACCTCTCCAGGAGGTGGTGTTAAAGTTTCTAACTTGGAAAGTGGTCATGCTGTTGGCCAAGGAGGGTGTCTGAGTTAGGGGCTTTGTCTCACAAGAGCCCTTATTTAATCTCCCATGAAGATAGGGCTGAACTACGAACTCGTCAGCAATTTCTTCCAAAGGTGGTTTCTTCCTTCCATGTGAACCAGCCTATTGTGGTGCCAGTGGCTACTGACACCTTCGCTGCTTCGAAGTCTCTGGATGTGGTCAGAGCGTTGAAAACTTATGTCTCGAGAACAGCTCGGATCTGGAAAACAGAGTCACTATTTGTCCTGTATGATCCCAACAAGATTGGGTGCCCTGCTTCTAAGCAGACGATTGCGCGCTGGATCAGAGGTACGATTTAGCACGCTTATTCCACGGCAGGATTGCCGATACCGAATTCAGTGAATGCCCACTCTACAAGGAGGTGGGCTCATCCTGAGCGGCTGCCCGGGGGGTCTCGGCATTACAGCTTTGTCGAGCAGCTACTTGGTTGGGGACAAATACGTTTGCTAAGTTTTACAAGTTTGACACCTTGGCCGCTGATGACCTAAAGTTTGGTCAATCGGTTCTGCAGGGACATCCGCACTCTCCCGCCCATACTGGAGCTTTGGTATAACCCCATGGTACTGAAGTGGACCCCAGCATCCTCTAGGATGTATGAGAAAACAAGATTTTAATACCTACTGGTAAATCCTTTTCTCCTAGTCGGATGCTGGGCACCCAGCCCAGTGCGTTCTTTACCTGCAGTTTGTTATATAGTTGTAAGTTTTACACAGGTGTTGTGTTAAAATTGTTTTCAGCACGTTGCTGCAATGGTCATGCTTGTAGGCATGTGTTATGTTAATTGCCATGTTGTGCGGCATAGTTGAAGTGTGAGCTGGTATGAATCTCACCATTAAATTAAAAGTAAAACATTTTCTCGAAATGTCTGTCTACCTGGGCACAGTTCCTATACTGAGGTCTGGGGGAGGGGCATAGAGGGAGGAGCCAGTTCACACTCTGGAAAAGTCTTAAAGTGCCCATGGCTCCTGCGGAACTTTCTATACCCCATGGTACTGAAGTGGACCCCAGCATCCTCTATGGACTAGGAGTAAAGGATTTACCGGTAGGTATTAAAATCCTGTTATTTCAGAAAATCCCCTGAATCTAAATTTGCCACATTATTATATGTACAGTATATATGAGTTTTCCTATAAAGTTAATATATCTACATAAATATACTTTGGGTGATCATGTTTGCTCCCACAATCCAAGAACATATTGGTAGGAAAAATTGACCATAAGATGTATGTGTGCACATGTGAGAAAGAATATATGGGGCGGTATTCAATTCTTTCCGCCCCCTTCCACACCCATTCTCTTTCTGCTGACGGGTGTGGTATCATCATTTCAGCTCACTACCCCTGGGGTAGTGAGGTACCCTAACCCTTTACACAGTTAAACCTGATTACTATGGGTGTGATATGCATGATAACGAGGATCACTTTAGAAAGGAGATTGGGCGTGATATATAATTTGAATACCACCCAATGCAACTGATGTATTAAGAATAGAGAAGTGATAAATAAGTGATAAGTGCAAGGTGATAACGCACCAGTCAATCAGCTTCTAACTGTCATTTTTCAAATCTGTAATGATTGTCTGGTGCGATATCACCTTGATCACTGCTTTATTGCTTCTTTATCCCTTATCCAGGTTAATACATCTGCCCTGTAGAGTGCAAGCCCCTCTGAGGTAGGGACTGATGTGAGTGACTGAGCAACAGCAAATCCCGGGAAAAATGGCCCCTAGTTGATCGGGTATCCTGGCTGTAGGGCAGAGTGGCCCATGGAAGGGCTGTTGCTGGGGCCCGGGGAGCCAGTCATCTTGGAGGAGAGGGGAGGTGGAGGAGCACCAGGACCCATAAAAGGAGGACCCCAGCGAGGGGAAAAAGAACCCCGGAGGATGGGAAAACTTTCCGGATGAGCACAGCCATGTAGTTTTGGAGTTGTGCTGGGAGGCGCCCACCAGGACGGGGATCGGGAGCGGTACTGGACTACACCCCTGGAAGGACACCTGAGAGAGGAGCGCTGCCCTGCAGAAAGATCGGGAAGAACCGAACCACTAACCTGGAGGAAATTGGAGCAGCCCAATCGGAAGGTGGATGCCTTGTCTACTGGAGGACCACAACAGAGGAAGAAAAGGACAGGTCACCTGCGGAGCTCTAAGACCAGGAGTGCCCTGCTACTCGATTAAGCTCTGAGGATCGACATTGCGACAAGAGAACCTCTGTGAGGAGTGGAGCTGCCCGCTCCTTTGCCTGCCCGCCAAGATGACCAGAGGACCATTCGGCGTAGACAAAGAGGACGGGAGCTGCGTGGAGGCAGGAGACAGCCCCGGAGAAGAGAAGACAGCTGACCTCACCCTCGACACGACTGGAGCTGGTGGGAGAGGTGCAGAAGCTGGGGACAGAGAATCTGGCAATGTGGAGGATGACCCATGGAAGCAAGCCCTCCCAAGGACCCCTGACTGGCTGGAGAGAGAGCTGCATGGATCGGAGTCGGCAGTACAAACCTGAGGACCCCATCGGATAGGAGAGGATGCCGTCTGGATAGAGAAGACCGGACTACAGACCTTCAGTGAAAGGGTGCATCCCCGGTGCAGTGCCTAGCATCACGAGTGGCGCCGAAGACAGAGCCAGGTCGGAGGTGGCAGAAGAGCCGCAACAGGTGGTAAAACCCTGGTTAACCCTTCCACTGCCATACTCTGCCCCTGTATCCCTTCCAATGCATACTCTGCCATTGGAGTTAATAACAAAGGGGGAAGGGTCCCCTCAGCAACTGCTGTGCCCATAGGACAAGTTTAATGTTAAGCGGGTAGGCTCTCCTTTTCTTATTTTCCTCCAGCTCATATTAGTTAAAAAGGGGGTAGGCTCCCCTTCGTCAGTGCCCCTCTGTACCCAGTACTCCTGCATATGTTAAAGGGGGTAGGCTTCCCTCAATTTCCTGCACCCCAGCATAGTAGAGAGAAAAGGGGTAGGCACCGTCCTTACAATGTTACCCAGACATATTTTCTGAGGGTGTTGGAGGGTATTTAATGCTAGTGTATGTCGTCCACTGCTTATGTGGTTATGCTCGAGTGACTCTGCTGTGCAGTTAGGTTTATTGAAAAGGTTGTGTGTGTTATGCTAAGGAGAGAAGCCATAGCCAGCCTGTTACACTGTGCACCTGTTTCTTCTTACCTGCCTGCTGTGTAACGCTGGTTACCTGAGACGGAATTAGAGAAGCCATAGCCAGCCTGTTACACTGTGCACCTGTGGTACCCCACCTCTGTGGTGCCCCTGACTTAATTAGTTGAGCTGCCACTGCAGCCAAAGCAGCCTAATAAGGAGCAGAGACTGCGGGGGTTAATCTCCCCATCCCGGTTGCAAGGCAACAGCAGCCCGGGAGGAGAAATCAGTAGGGCACTGGGACCCATGACCTGTGGCGAGTGCCCCAGTACCGCGGGAAGTCTGTTCCCATTGGGATTGGACGGGCGCGAAAGAGCAGAGGCAGAGGAGTAGAAGAGCCCATGTGAGAGGGGATGGGCGCGGACGGCGTGGACAGCGGAGTTAGGCATGCTGAGAGAAGATGGGAGCCTCAGCAAGGGCGTGGAAGACAGCCGCCAGGACAAAGAGGCCAGAGCAGCGCGCAGTGCTGAAGAGGAGGGGTCCGTGTGCCACCGGACAGTGAGGCTCTGCACCTCAGGAGACCTGCCATTCTATTCAGCAGCTGCAGGGGAGACAGATTCAGAGCCTTGCAGCCAGCAGCAAGGAGTCGTAACCGGCAGGAGCCAGCAACTGCAGCAGAGATCGCAGGTACTACCCAGACGACCTGTACCACAGGGGAACCCAAGTCACTAGCGAGCACCCTGTTGACTCACCATACCACCATGTAGGGGTAATCCCAGTCAGCTCCAACGTGTTAGGGTCACACCCAGCAGAGACAGCATTGTGACACTGGACGCTGAGAGTCAGGACAGCGTGACCCCAGAGACTGTGGGGAGGGTCATGCCAGCTTGTGAAACCCGACAGAGCATCAGTCTCATGGGGAAAGCTACCCCTCCAACTGCAGCATGA